>NC_133754.1:67028076-67347884 GCF_036562045.2 Rhinolophus sinicus
TCTGCCTCATTTGGCCCTCTAGCATGTATGAAACTGACTTTAGTTACCTTTAATGAGTATCTGTCTTACTTTTTAATTTATTTTAAAATTCCTAGAAAGGTGAACTGATTTTTACCATTAAAAAAAAAAATCCCCAACACCTGGCAGCTGTTTTGCAGCTTGTAAGTAGTCAATAAATGTTAGATTAAATTGAAACTCTTTTTGCGATATACAAATAATCATGGATTTTTAATTTATCCTGAACTTATTCCTAATCTTAGGAGGAACACTCAATATTTCACCAGTAATTATAACGTTAGCTGTGGGTTTTTCATAGATGCCTTTCATCAGAATGAGAAAATTTCTTCTATTCCTAGTTTGTTGAGAGTTTTTATTAGGAATGAATGTTGGATTTTGTTCAATGCTTTTTCTGGACCATCATTTGAGATGATCATATGATTTTCTCCTTTATTCTGTTAATGTGGTGAATTAAATAGATGGATTTTCTATTTAACCAGTCTTCAGTTAAACCAGTCTTGTATTTCTGGGATAAATTATACATTGTTAATGTCTATTATCCTTATTTTATATATATGTATCATAAACGGTATTGCTCTATACTGTTCTTTTCTTCTAATGTTCTTTTCAGGTTTTGGGGTCAGGCAGAAGCTTGCTTCATAAAATGAATTGGGAAGGATCGATTTAGATTTATCAAAAAGTTGTAACAATATAACAGAGACTACTTCTACACACTGCACTCAGTTTCCCCTGTTATTAACTATTTACATTACTGTGGTACATTTGTCACAACTGATGAACATATATATATAATTTTTATTAACTAATGTCCATTTTTTAATTCAGTTTTCTTAGTGTTAACCCAATGCCTCTTTTCTGTTTCAGGATTCCATCTAGAATACCACATAGCATTTAGTTGTCATGTCTTGTTGGGCTCTTCCCAGACTGTGACAGTTTCTCATATGTTCCTTTTTCTATTATTTGTTTTCTATTAGTTTTTCATTAAAAAAATTATTAGTGTCAGTTGTATTTGTTTTTTATTTTATTGATTTTTGCTCTTAATTTGTTATTTCTCTTTTTCTATTTTTTTTTAGTTTAACTGATTTTTATATTTTTGTTTTCTTAAAGTGGAAACTTAGATAATTGATTTTTAAAACGTTTTATTTTTTAATATGAACATTTTAAAATATAATTTCCCTCTAAACCTTGCTTTAGTAGCTCCATGCCATCGATTCTGATTTTTTAAAATTTTTATCATTTAGTTAGAAATATTTTCTGATATCATTTGTGATTTTCTTTTTGACTCATGGATTTTTTTAGGAGTGTGCTGCTTAATTTACAAAGTTAGTTGGGAGATTTTCTACCTATGTTTCTATTATTATTCTCTAACTTAAAGTGATCAGTCTGTGGTTAAAGCATATATTCTTTACATTTTAAATTAAAAGAAATTGTTTTATGGTCAAGGATATGATCTAGCTTGGTGGATGTTCTATGTGCATTTGAAAAGAATGTATATTCTGCAGTTGTTGGGTGCAGTGTTTTATAAATGTCAGTAAGATCAAGTTGGTTTAATATAGTTGTTCTGATCTTTTAAATTCTTCTTGAGTTTTAGCTATTAATTTACTGACATAGGGTGTTAAAATCTCCAACCATGATTATGGATTTGTTATTTCTCCCTTTAGTTCTGCCAATTTTACCTCATGTATTTTGAAGCTCTGTCATCTGGAGCATATAATTTAGGGTTGTTATTTCTTCACAACGAAATAACTCTGTCACTCAAATATAAGCATCTTTATTTCTGGTAATATTCTTTGTCTTGAAGTCTACTTTGTCTGATATTAATATAGCCATATCTGTTTGCATGGCATATGTTTTTCACCCTTTCAACCTTTTATTTTCTCCCTCCCTATATTTTTATGTTTAAAGTGTGTCTCTTGTAAATAGTGCAGAGTTGGGTCTTGCATTACCCATTCTGAGAGTTCCCTTACGTCCTCTCACCTGCCGTCCCAGTTTCCCTATTTTAACACCTGGCAATACTATGGTGATTTGTTACAATTAATGAGCCAATACTGATATATTATTAACCGAATTTCATAGTTTACATTAGAGTTCATTCTTATGCTGTGCACTCTGAGTTTTGACAAATGTATGTCATGCATCCACCATAATTGTATCATGCAGAATAGTTTCACTTTCCAAAAACTTCCCTGTGCTCCACTGTTGTATCCAGCGCAAAATGGGCTGTGAGGAGGCGAGAAGAAGCGGCTTTGGGTTAAGTTTTTAAGAAAGAAAGAAACAGAGACTTAATGCAGTTAAATCTCAGAGGGCCAAGGGTCTCGCAGCCTTGAAAGACTGGAGCCCCGAATCGGACCGACTGACGGCTTTTATTGATAAGCATACAAGGAAGTGACATTGTTTTGGACAAGGTCTGTGAAACTCATTCACTATGTCAGAAAACTACCTCAAACCGAAATTATTTGTCCCAAAACAGCCGAAGCAGAGAGTCCCATGATGACTAAGGTGTGGTATGCACCGCCCTGGGGGGCAAAGTCTCTCATGTTGAAACAATTTTATAGAGCTGAGCAGAGAGAGCTTGATCTTATCCTCTCTCACAATCAGGTGAGAGGGAGTAGCCGGAGTTAACAGCGGCTTTTCTCAAGCCTGGGGGAAGGGGAGGCAAGGCCCCTTCCCAGATCTTCCAAGGCAGCTCATTGGGGGTCTCTGCGGGGTTCCTCCTGGCTTGAGTTGTTCCCCCCCCCACCACCACCGTGGGGAATCTTACTCGTGGTTGGCTGCAAACCCTCTTTTAGAAACCAGACAGAGAGACACAAGATGTAACAAACTCAGTCCCAGAGAAGCACTGTCCCACAGACTCTTCTTTCCTTAGGGAAAGGTGCGGGGGGCAAACGGCTAGGCTGTTGTGTGACTACACTCCACCTATTCATCCTTTTCTGTCTCTTCCAAATCCTTCACAACCACTGATATTTTTACTGTCTCCATAGTTTTCCCTTTTCCAGAATGCCATGTAGTTGGAATCATTCAGTATATAGCCTTTTCATATTGGCTTCCCTCTAACTTATTCTTAGCAGTATAGGTTTAAGTTTTTTCCATGTAATTTTGTGGCTAAATAGCTTATTTCTCTTTATCACTGAATAATACTCCATTATTATTGGATGGATGTTCCACAGTGTGTTTATCCATTTACCTACTGAAGACACATTGGTTGCTTCAAGTTATGGCAATTATGAATAAAGGTACCATAAATATTTTTGTGTTGGCTTTTGTGTGGACATAAGTTTTCAACTCCTCTGGGTAAATACCAAGGAGCACAACTGATGGATCATGTGGTAAAAGTATGTTTAGTTTTGTAAGAAGCTGTCAAACTGTTTCCCAAAATGGCTGTACTATTTTGCATTCCCACCAGCAATGAAGGAGAACCTCTTCTACAGATGTCAGTTATATTCAGTTGATTGATGGTGCCACTCAGTTCAATTGTTCAATTACTGATTTTGTACCTGCTGTATGTCTATTACTGACAGTGGGGTGCAGAAATCTCCAACTGTAATGGTGGATGTACCTATTTTTCCTTGGAGTTGTATCAGTTTGGCCTCACCTATTTTGATGCTCTGTTGTTAGTTGCATACATTAAGGATTATTTTGTATTCTTGGAGAATTGACCCCTTTATCATTATATAATGCCCTTATTTATCTCTGATAATTCTCTGAAAATTATCTGTGATAATTTTCCTTGCTTTGAAGTCTGCTTTGCTTGAAATTAATATAGCTACTCCAGCTTTCTTTTTATTAGTGTTAACATGGTATATGTTTCTCCATTCCTTTAATCTATTTGTGTCTTTATTTTTAAAATGGATTTCTTGCAGACAACATATATTTGGGTCTTGTTTTTTTTGTTTCACTCAGATAGTTTCTGTCTTTTAATTGGTGTATTTAGACAATTGACTTTTAAGGTGATTATTGATATAGTTGGATTAAAGCTACTGTATTTATTATTGTTTTCTATTTGTTACTTTTTCTGTTCATTTTTTAATCATCCACTCATTTTCTACCTTCTGTCATTTTTTTCTAGCATTTCTTATGATTCCAATTTTTTCTCCTTTTTCAGTATATCAGTTATACTTCTTTTAGTGGTTGCCTTTGAGTTTCCAATATATACTTACAGTCAATCCAATTCTTCTTTCAAATAACACTACTACTTCAAGGTAGTGCAATACTTTCTGACAGTATTTTGAAATCCTCCTTCCCACCCCTCTAACATTGCTGCCATTCATGTCACTTATCCATAAGCTATAATCACTGATTTATTATTTTCAACAATATGTTATGTTAGATCAATTAAAAATAAGAAAATAAAATATTTATTTTATCTTTACTGATTTCTTCTCAAATGCTCCTCCTTTCTTTATCTAGATCCAAGTTTCTGACCTATATAATTTTCCATCTTTGTGAGAATTTTTAAAAATATTTCTTGCAAGGCAGTTTACCAATGATATTTTTCTTTCAATTTCTGTTTGTTTGAGAAAATCTTTATTTCTCTTTGGTAATTTCTCTGGTTAGAGAATTCTAGATTGGTGATTTTTTTTCTTATAATATTTTAAATATTTTTTCTAGTCTCTTCTTGCTTGCATGGTTTCTTAAGAGAAGTTCTATATAATTCTTCTGCTTTCTCCTCTATTTGTGTTTTACCTACTCTGGCTCTTTCAAGATTTTCTCTTTGTGTTTGATATTCTACAGTTTGAGTAGGAGATGCCTACGTGTAGATTTTTTAGTGTTTATACTGTTTGGTATTCTCTGAGCTTCTTGGATTTTGGCTTGGTATCTATCATAAATTTGAGAAATTCTCAGTTATTGTTTCAAATATTTCTTCTTTTTCTCTTTCTTCTCCTTCTTATAGTTCCATTATGTATATGTTACATCATTTGTAATTGTCCCAAAGTTTTTGGATATTTTGTTCTACCCTTTTCATTCTTTTGTCTCTTTGCATCTCAGTTTTGGAAGTTTCTATTGACATTTCTTAAAGCTCACTGATTCTTTCCTCAGCTGTGTCCAGTCTATTGATGAACCCATCAAAGGTATTCTTCATTTCTGTTATAGTGTTTTTGATTTCTAACCTTTCCTTTTTTATTCTTTCTCAGATTTTACATTTCTATGCTTACATTACCCATGTTGCATGTTGTCCACTTTTCCCACTAGAGCCCTATCACATTAATCATAGTTATTTTAAATTCATAGCCTGATAATTCCAACACCCCTTCCATATCTGAGTATGGTTCTGACTTTTGCTCCATCTCTTCAAACTGTGTTTTTTGTCTTTTAGTATGTCTTATAATTTCTCTCGATAGCCAAACATGATATATTGGGTTAAAGGAACTAAGAGTAAGATTTTATAGTTATCTAGCTAGTGTTAGGGTACACTTACTTTTTGTTGTAGCTGTAGGTGTTGAAGTCCTCTTATGTTCTTGTTTTTGTTTCCCTTGTTGTCTTTCCCTAGATTTATCTTCTTAAATAAGGATTGAGATGTACAGTTCTTTCAGTTGTATCCGCCTATTGTTATACAGGAGTCCTATTGATGTGGTGGTAAGGTGTGGGGGGGAGGGGAAGCATTCGATAGTCCTATAATTAGGTCTCAGTTTTTTGGTGAGCATGTGCCCTTAGGCTGTGACCTTCACAAGTACTTTTTTGTTTTGTTCCTCATTTTCCCCACCCCAACACATACACTTAGGTGAAGCAGGATGGCTAGAGAAGGCTATAGTTGGGTATTTACCTTCACCCATGTGGTAGATGAGAGCTGACTAGAATTTTTATTTCCCTTTCCCATGGCTAGTTAGGCTCTGGGAGAATCCCAGTTGTTTAGGCTCTGGTAAAATAGTTTCTGTTGTGAGCAGGCCTTTTATGAACAGAACACTCTGGGGATATTTCACAATGACTTCTTTCTCCCTCCTCCTGTCAGAAGCATGGGGGGATTTTTCTCTGATATTCTTTGTGAGAACTTAGTAGGTCTCCAGGAGGTAAAACTTACAAAAGTGTGGTGACTCCCTAAGACTGTCCTCCTTTTCCTGGAGTTTTTATCTCTCAGGCTTGTCGACACTGAGCCTCCAGCAATTTGTCGATTACATTTTAGGGTTTCCTACCCTAGTACTTGTTCCCACAGAGGTTGCTGTTACTGGGCTTCTGTTTCAGTAAGTTCTGATTCTCTGTATCGACCTGTCTATTTCTCCAATTTTGAGGGCCTCTATTTTCCCTGTAACCTCAATTCTCTAATGGATGCTGAAGAATTGTTGATTTTCAGTTTGTTCAGCATTTTTTCTTGATTTGAGTATGGGAGTAACAACTTTCAAGCTTGTTACATGCCCGACCACAAATCAGTAATTCCAAACTGGCTTTAAAAAAATATTTTATGCAGAGTTTCTTGTTGTTTTCAATAGAATGATTAGTTGATATAAGCTAGTACATCATTACTAGAAATCAGTAGCTTCCACTATTACTTTTTGATGATATAATTCTATCAAATTAATGTTCAATTAGTTATTTTAACCAGTGTCCTAATATTGGGCATTCTGGTTGGCTCCATTTTTTCACTATTATAAATACAGCTTTATATATTTATATATACTGCTTATTTTAAAAATCACATCCCAGGATAAATTCCTCAAAGTGAAATTGCTAGGCCAAAAAATAGGCATATTTTAAGACTTTTGATCGGTTCCAAATTTCCTTCCAAAAACTTGTATCATCCTACATTCCCAAAACAGTACATGAAAGTGCCTACTTTCCCATACTTTGGCCAATATAGACCAAAGAATTGAAAGAATTCAGGAACGTTTTTCATATTTGCTAACTTTTTTTTAAAGATTTTATTGGGGGAAGGGGAACAGGACTTTATTGGGGGAACAGTGTGTATTTTCAGGGCATATTTACTAATTTGAAGAAATGTGATGTCATATATGCATGTTTGATTACTATTGAGGGTGAACACTTTTCACTCGTGGATTTCTTCCCCCAGGTCATTTGTTGAAATGCAGTTTTGGTTGTTTCTTCATAACAAGTTATTCAATCAGAATTAGTGTTTTGACTAGAGGTTCAGACAAATTATGTCCAATTAGTTGGTTTTATCTGAAGGCTTCTCATTTAGGTGGATAAAATTGCAGCATTGATGCAGTACTTCTGGGGACAACATAGCCTCATTGGTAATGATTAATCTGCTGGACCCCATGCCTGCTGAAACTCATGCCCTTTGAAGAGAAGAGAGAGATGAAATACAAAATGTTAGCTAAAGTGATCATTTTCCTGAGCCAAGTAATCAGCCTAGGAAGTTCCTTTAAGTTCTCTTCATTCTTCAGATAGTAAAGTTAACACTTCAGACCTGCTGCTAAGGAAGGATCTAGAATATTCACTTCCAAATGGCTACTTTTTTTGTGGACACCTCAGAAACATTATTAGCCCTTTTAAAATTGAGAGAAGAAAGCATTGGAATCTTTGAAAGAATTCAGGAACGTTTGAGAGCCAGAGCACTTAACTTTGTAATATTATGCAAGAAACTGACCTATGTGGTGAGCATAATTTTGAGGAAAGAGCCTGCCGGTTTAAAGAGAACTGTTAGCCCTCAGATTTATTTTCTTTTTACTGCAGGAAACCAGTTCACCTGATTCCATCAGTCTGAGATAATAACATTGATAAATGACAGTGAGAAATGTCTCATCCTCTAAGATGAATGTAAAAGATGCTTCTCCTAGAAAATGAACTGAAGGTTGTGGCCTTGTTTGAGTGACTGTGAAATAGGAAGACTCATCACTCCCTTGAGGGCAGAGGGGTGGACAGTTCTGGGAAGCGAGTAAACAGGAAGAAGTCAGGGATTAAAGGTTTTATGGGTAGGGAAAACTAAAGAACAAAATAGTGAGTGACTCTGCATATGGATGCAGGTCTCCAGGATTCAATTTCCCTTTTAATTGAAATTCCCAGTTGGATGTAAATTTCTATCTGAGGAGTTGTGATCGATATAGGCAGCTTTTGTATACTCGCTTATTCTTTATGTCAATCTCTACACCAATTTTGTCCCCATCCCTAAATGATGCTGTGGTTCTCCAAAAATCTTTCTGAGGAAGCAAGTACCTTGGCCAAACCCCAATGTCAGGGACAAGGTCTCATTCAAAGTCTCAAAGTCCCTCCCACCCAACAGGTTACTGTGTACTCTCGATACCCTATTCCCCTCCCAGGTTAATAAATGTAATCTCAAACTCTGAGCAGGGCAAAGGTAAGTCAGTTGAGATGGACAGAATTAACTGCTTTCTAAGGTGGATATAAATCATTTTGGCATCATGATTCATTTGACATTTTAAGGCTGAGTAAATTCTCTTTGGCTTCGTCCTGAAGCTACTATGATTGAGAATGAGGCTGCTGGTTGATCAGTCATGTACCTTTAAAATTGATAAAGGATGTATGGGGGACTCTAGACCTGGCAAGTTAAAATGAATATGAAGACATGGTAGCTTTCCTTGAGCAGTTTATAATATACTGGATGCTTAGGCAAAAGATAAATAAAAGTAGCAAAAATGAAAACAACAGCAGTGCTAGCTAGTATTTATTGCATACTTACTATGAAGCAGTCATTTTATTTTGATTATTATGGAGGAGGCTGTGATGGCTAATTTCATATGTCAACTTGACTAGGATAAGGGATACCCAGAGAGCTGGTAAAACATTATTTCTGAATGTGTCTGTGAAGGTGTTGGCTAACTGGCTCCCCTGGTTGGTTGTCAGGCCTTTGGATTCAAACTGAATTATCCCACCAGCTGTCCTAGTTCTCTAGCTAGCAGACAGCAGATTGTAGGACTTCTCGGTCTCTATAACCATGTAAGTCAATTCCTATAATAAATCTCTTTTTTTTTCCATTGAGGTATAATTGACATATAACATTATAGTAATTTCAGGTGCACACATTAATGATTTGATATTTGTATAGTATATTATGAAATGATCATAATAAGTCTAGGTAATATTTGTCACCATACATATAATTTTTTTCTTGTGATGAGAACGTTTAAGATCTACTCTCTTAGCAAGTTTCAAATATGCAATAAAGTTTATTAACTATAATCACTATGCTGTACATTGTATCCCCATAACTTATTTATCTTATAACTGGAAGTTTGTACCGTTTGACCTCCTTCACACATTTTGCCCACCTCCTCCCCACTTTCTATCTCTGGCAACCACCAACTTGTTCTAAGAGCTTTTTGTGTGTGTGTGTGTGTTTAACATATAAGTGAGATCATACAGTATTTATCTTTCTCTCTGACTTATTTCACTTAGTGTAATACCCACAAGGTCCATTCGTGTTGTCACAAATGTCAAGATTTCATTCTTTTTAGGGCTGAGTAATATTCCATTTGTGTATATATGTGTCATATATACATATATGTACATTATATGTACATATAATTATATGTTACACAATTATGTATGTTACACAATTACAAATGTACATCATATACATATATACATGTATACATAATATACATGTATATTATGTACATATAATATACATATATGTATGTACATATATATTACATTTTCTTTATCTTTTCATCTGTTGATGGGCACTTAGGTTGTTTTCATATCTTGGCTCTTGTAAATAATGCTGCAATGAACACGGCGGTGCATATATCTTTTTGAGTTAGTGTTTTTATTTTCTTCAGATAAAGACTCAGAAGTAAAATTGCCAGACCATATGGTACTTCTATTTTTAATATTTTGAGGAACCTCCATACTGTTTTCCATAATGGCTGCACCAATTTACATTTCCACCAACCCTCAGCACAAGGGTTCCCTTTTCTCTACATCCTCAACAACACTTGTTATTTCTTGTCTTTTTGATAACAGCCATTCTAAAATGTGTGAGGTAATATCTTATTGTGGTTTTGAGTTGCATTTCCCTGATGATTAGTGATGTTAAGCATCTTTTCATGTACCTGCTGGTACATATGTATGTCTTCTTCGAAAAAATGTCTATTCACATCTGCCTATTTTTTAGTCAAATTATTTGGATTTTTTCTTTTTGGGTGAGTTCTTAATTTTTCAAATACAGTTTGCATTCAATATTACTTTATATTAATTTCAGGTGTGCAGTATATACTTTGGCTAATATATTTTGGATGTTAACCCCTTATCAGATACATGATTTGCAAATATTTTCTCCCAGTCAGCATGTTATTTTTTTATTTTCTTGATGGTGTCCTTTGCTGTGCAGTAGCTTATAATATCTATATATTCTCTTATGTATATATCTATATCTATATATATATATATATAGGTTCTGTTTCTCTGGAGAATCCCGACTAATACAGATGCCTTGCCATAGACTAAACTGTAGGTTTTATTACTTTAGTGAAAGAGATGACAAAGAGTCACTTTGGTCACCCTAAGTCCTACTAGGCCCTGAGAGAGAAGGCAGAGAAAGGAGCATATTAGGGGTCTAGGTCTGTAAGTGGCCAGTGTTTAAAACATCCTCTCCCCATAGGTCCAGTAGCCTATGGTCTGGAGTAGTGCCGTCCAGTAGAAATAATATGTGAGCCAATGCAAGGCAAGTATATATTTTTAAATTCTCTAGTAGCCATATCAAGTAAAGGAAAAAGTAATAAGCACACTTAATTTTAATAAAATATTTCACAAAACCAATACATCTAAACTATTATCATTTGAATATTTAATCACCATACAAATTATATACGGATATTTTTACCTTTTCTTTCAGCCAAGTTTTCTAAATCTGGTGTATATTTTACATAGCACAGTTCAATTTAAACTAGCACCATTTTAAGTGCTAGTTTAGCCCTGTGTGGCCAGTGGCTACTGAATTGGACAGTGTGGATGTAGAAGGTATCTAGCATAGTCACTTGCATAACTTTGCATATTCACTTGACACTGATTCAACAAATGTTTCTCCAGTGACTACTCTGCCAACCACTATTCTAGGTGTTTAGATATACTGTTTAAGTACAGAACTTATATTTGACAGGGTGAGGGGGAGAGTGGGGCAAAAATTATAAATAAATTTTAAAAATCAAGTGTCAAAGAGTGATACTGATATAAAGTAGGATAAGGAGGAAGACAGTGATGGGGTGGGAGGGCTGTTATTCTGGGTAGAGTAGTCATGGTAGGCCTCTCTGAAGAGGTGACATTTGAGGTGAGCTCTGAATATTATGAAGAAGTATGTCATGAGGCAATAGAAGGAAACACTCCAGGCTATAGGGACAGTCTATATAGGCCCAAGGATAGGGACAAGCTCAGCATTCTGAGGTTGAGAAAAAGGCCAATGAGGTGGGAGAGGAGGGTACAGCTGATTTAGCTTAGGTCTTCTAGGCCATAGTACAGAGCCTGGGTTTTATTTTAAGAGCCATGGTAGCCAGGGGAAGATTTTAAACAGGCAGATGTGATTTTTTTTTTTAAAGATTTTTATTGCCACTGAGTTGCCGGAGGGGCGGCTGGATGACTCAGTTGATTAAAGAGTAAGCTCTTAACAACAAGTTTGTTGATTCAATTCCCGCATGGGATGGTGAGCTGTGCCCTCTGCAATTAAGATTGAAAACGGTGACTGGACTTGGAGCTGAGCTGTGCCCTCCACAACTAGATTGAAGGAAAGTGACTTGGAACTGATGGGCCCTGGAGAAGCACACTGTTCCCCAATACTCTCCAATTAAAAAAAAAAAAAAAGATTTTTGTAAAAGTATAGCTAACATACAGTATTATGTTCATTTCAGGGGTATACAATAGTTATTCAACATTTATATACCTAAAGAAGTGATCACTGCAAGTCCAGTGACCATCAGACACCATACTATACTCTCACAATATTATTGACTGTATTCCCTAAGCTGTACATTACATCCCCATGACTTATTTGTTTGATACCTGCAAATGTGAACCTCTTATTCCCCTTCATCTTTCTCCCCCTTTTTTAATATTTCAAATACACTTTATGTTCAATATTATTTTACATTAACTTCAGATGGGTATACAATATAGTGGTTAGACATTTATGTAATTAAGAAGTGGTCCCCCTGACTAGAATAATACCCACCTGGCACTATACATAGTTATTGTCATATTATTGACTACAAGTATATTCCCTATGCTTTACTTTACATCCCCATTACTGGTTTGTAACTACCTATTTGTACTTCTTAATACCTTCACCTTTTCCTGCCTCCAGCTCCCCTCCCATCTATCACCCCAACAAATCTAGTACCCATCTGACACCATACATAGTTATTACAATATTATTGACTATATTCTTTATGCTACACCCTATATCCCAATAACTACTTTGTAACACCAATTTGTACTGCTTAATCCCTTCCCCTTTTTTCACCCACACCCCAAACCCCATCCCATCTGGCAACCATCAAATTTTTTTCTGTATCTATGAGTTTGCTTCTGTTTTGTTTGTTAATTTTGTTCTTTAGATTTCACATATAAGTGAAATCACATTGCATCTGTCTTTCTTTGTCTGACACTCCACTCAGCATAATACCATCCAGGTCCATCCATTCTGCCTCAGATGGCAAGAACCCATTTCCTTCCACGGCCGAACAATATTCCACTGTATATATGTACCACCTCCTCTTTATCCATTCTTCCATCAACAGACACCAAGAATGCCTCCACATCTTGGCCATTGTAAACAATGCTGCAATGAATATATGGATTCACATGTCCCCTCAAAGTAGCATTTGGCGTTTCTTTGGATAAATACCCTGAAGTGGAATTACTAGGTCCTTCATTGTCTCTTGTTTTACCCTTTGTTTTAAAGTCTGTTTTGTCTGGTATAATTCTTGCTACTCCAGATTTTTTTTTTTCCATTTTCATGAAATATCTTTTTCATCCTTTTACATTCTGTCTATGTGTGTCTTTCTGAAGTAAATCTCTTATGGGTATCATATATAAAGGTTTTGTTCTCTTATCCATTCAGCCCTCCTATGTCTTTTGATTGGAGCACTTAATCCATTTACACTGAAAGTAATTGTTGATAGATACGTAGCTATTGCCATTACATTATTCATAATTTTGGTGTTGTTTTTTTTTCCACCTTAAAGAAGTCCCTCTAACATTCCCTGTAATACTAGTTTAGAACCCCTTGCCCCCACCAGCCTTCTCTTGCCTGGGAAGCTCTCCATCTGTTATTTGATTTTAAATGATAGCCTTGCTGGGTAGGGTGGTCTTGATTGTAGGTCCTTGCTTTTCATCACATTGAATATTTTGTGCCAATCCCCTGTGGCCTGCAAAGTTCCTGCCAAGAAATCAGTCAACATTCCCATGGGATCTCCCTCATAAGATACTAGTTGCTTTTCTCTTGCTGCTCTTAGGATTGTCTCCCTGTCTTTACCTTTGCCACTTCAATTATAATGTGTCTTGGTGTGGGCCTGTTTGGGTTCTTCCTGTTTGGGAGTCTCTGTGCCTCCTGGACTCTTATGTCTATTTCCTTCACCAGGTTAGGAAAGTCTTCAGTCATTATTTCTTCAAGTATTTTCTCAATCCCTTGCTCTCTCTTTTCTCCCTGTTACCCCTATGGTGTGAATGTTGGTATGCTTGATGTTGTCCCAGAGATCTCTTAAACTCTCCTCATTTTTTTGGATTCTTTTTTCTTCTTGCCATTCTAATTGGATGTTTTCTGCTACCTTGTCTTCCAAATCTCTGATTTGATTCTCTGCCCCACCCAGCCTGCTTGTGATTCCCTCTGGTACATTCTTCATTTCAGTTTGTTGTATTCTTTACTTCTGACTGGTTCTTTTTTATGGTTTCTAGGTCCTTTTTTATGCTTGCTATCTCTTTGTTGAAGTTCTCACTAAGTTCCTGAACATCCTTATATGCATTTTTTGAACACTGTCTCTGGCAGATTGCTTGCCTCCATTTCATTTAGTTCATTTTGTGGAGTTTTCTCCTGTTTTTTCATTTGGGACACATTTCTGTTTCCTCATTTTGGCTGCATCTCTGTGTGTTTTTCTATGTATTAGGTAGATCTGCTATGTCTCCCAATTTTGGCGGGGTGGGCTTATGTAGTAGGTGCCCTGTGAGGCCCTCACACAGTCTCCCTGGTCACCTGCTCTGGGTGCTCCAGGAGTGTCCCTTGTGTGGGTTGTGTGTGCCCTACTGTTATAGTTGTGCCCTTCATTGCTATTGGCATGTCAGTGGGTAAGATTGATGCTCAGACTGATTGGCTGTGGTGTTTGGCCATGTCCACAGTTTGTAGGCTGCTGTGCCAGGAGCTTACCCCACTGAGTGGGATTTGCCCCAGTGGGCTCTGGTGCCTGTTGAGACTGCCCTTTGTATGTGCCTATGAGCAAGTGAGTCTGTGCAGAGGCCATTTCCAGTGAATCTGGGTTTCCCACAGCCTTCCATCACAGCCAGATGTTGTGGGAGCTCCTCTTCCTGGCACCAGTACTCTGGGCTGGGGAACCTGGTGTGGGGCTGGGGTCCCTTGCTCCATTGGGAGGAATATGTGTGGCCCAGATGTCCCTCCTTATTCTCAGCTGCCACATGGAGGTTTGGGGCTTGTTCTGCGTCTCTGCCTCTCCTATCAATCTTGACGTGGTTTCTTCTTTATATTTTTAGTTATAGGACTTCTGCTTGGCTAGACTTCAGATGATTCTCCAGGTGGATTGTTCTATAATTTAGTTGTAATTTTAATGTATTCATGGAAGGACACAGGCGTAGCTATTTTTATTATTTTATTTTTATTTATTGGGGTGACAATTGTTAGTAAAATTACATAGATTTCAGGTGTGACATAGTTTTGATCTACTCTGTCATCTTGGATCTTCAAAGAGTCTCAAGCAGATGTAATTTTACAGATGCCTTTGAAAAGTCACTCTGTTACTGTGTAGAGAATAGAATGGGCTGTTGGGGGCATGATCAGGAGGCTGGCTAATGCTGTCATGAAAGAGAGAGTTTCAGGTGGCTAAGAGAGCATGATGGAGGGGCAGGTAGTGAGGGTCTCCAAGGTTACAGTGTGACCATAGAGCTGACAGGACTGTAAGTGGGATGTGAGGGAGAGGGAGGAGGTGCGGATGACCGTAGTGTTTGGAATTAAGCAACTGGTGGAATGAGGCCGTCAAATGAGATGGGGAAAAAAAAGTGGAGACTGGGTTTAGAGGGGGGCATCAGAAATGTGAATGATTAGGGAGAGAATTGCTGTGAAAAGCACTAGCCAGGGTTTAAAGGGTTTCAATTCAGGATTTAAAACCCTTGAGGATTAGAAGGATATAGTCACCAACTAGTGCTTACGTATGGCATTTCTTTACCTCTTGTCTCAACTCTTGTTTTCTTTCGTATTTAAAGTGTAAGTTTCAATCATCAGTACTTAGTACAACTCTGTTATTTAACTACAATCCTTTATTTCATGGTAATGGACAATTGGTGGGTCGAGTATGTACATATTCATATTATTCCAAGTGTTTAAGATAACTGTGGGTGTTTTCCCAGACACAGTGCCTTTGGGGGTACTCAGCCTGATGGAAGAGTATGGTTTGCAGGTTCAACCCCATCGTGTAGTTGTGAATGTCCTGGGAGGATAATTCTAGCCTGTTCTCAAAATCTGTCTCTTGAAAATCTTATCCTTGAGGGCAGGGCCAAGAACATGACCTAAAATCCTACATTAAGAATGATCAATAGCACTGTAGAAACACTACTGCCAAGTAGAGATGTCAAGAATGATTCCATTCAAAAACAACTTTTCCGCACTGATGACGTGTTTCAGGGAAGTGAACTATTTACCTGAATGGAGGACAAAAATAAGTATTCTTCCTTTAGGCACAGGAAGATCAGCCTGCTGAGTCACACAGACAGTCTGTCAATGTGCTGGTCCTTACGTGGTGTCACATTTTAATCTCCTCATTGGAATTTCAAAGGTTTAGAAGGAAATGTTTCTGTTTCATTCTGAACCTCAGCATGGGTGAGCACTGATTGCAACCTCCTTACTCTTTAAGCTTGTATCAGACAAAAGGGAGGGGTGCTGCTCTTAAAGAGAAGTCATGGATCAGAAATTTGAATTAATGGACCTGGCTATGTAGACTTGGTCACAATTCCAACCTCCAAAATGTTTGCAATGAGACCAAAATAAGCTTATGAGGATAGATCCCCCTGGGATCATTCTGAACCTGCCATCAACATATATTGAACTGGACCAGAAAAATGATAAAATAACCCTGGCAGCATTGGCAATCACATTTCTTGTCTATTTATATGTCAGGCTATAGAGTAGCGCCTTTATCTGAATCACCTTGGACATTTCTTCCAACACAAAATCCAGGTAACATGGGATCTGAAGGAGTTTAGAGTGGGGACTAGAGACAGACTGCTGGACTCAACTCAATCTCAGATGAAGGGGGATAATACTAGCAGCTAGAGTTTCCAGGATTAGTTGAGTTGATACATGTAAGGCAGTTACAGTATCTGGTACATGTTAAATCCCATATAAGTGTTGATGCTTATTGTTCTTATATGAACAAATAAGGACATAAGGGTCAGAGGGGTTAACCAAATAGCATAACCCATGTTCATCTACAAAGCCTTTCTCTTTGCCCCGGACTCCTCTTTTTCTCTTTTGTGTCTGGGTCTCAAGAATGGGGTGCACAACAGAAAGCACCAAACCCAGCAGAAATAGCGCTGCACGGTGGAACTTCTTGTTCCTAAGGCTGGTGGAGCTTTAATTAATTCCCCAGGGTGACAGCAGGCAGGGGCTATCCCTTGAGGCCCTGTCTCCTACCCACACTGTGTGGGTTTTGCCTGCCTCAAGCAGTTCTTAATTTTGAGGATCTGACTAGAGAAGAATGTTTCTGGGCAAGTGACTTGGTTGATTGTTCAGCGGTCTTATAGGGAAAGGACATTTCTTTTGGTTACTATGACTTGCTTCTGAGTTGGTCTCCCCCAGGTCCTCAGGCTTCCCCGGACTGCCCGACACTAGCACATGCCTAGGGGGAGTTGTGCTGCCCACTTGAGCTCCGATTCTTGTTCTGGCTCAAAGAACCCACACGCTCTTGACTAATTCACTGATTCTCCCTGAGTCTCTTCAGTAACATTATGGTGTCAAACTAGATCATCAATAAGCTCCCTGCTTGCTCTAAATTGCTCTACTTCTAAGACCAATTAATATTTGAATTAACTTCGGGACCTCCTATCAATCACCAGTATTTTGCTTTCTGCTGGGACCCTGCCAAGGTTAGTGAGGAACTTGTCCAAGGTTCCTGCCTTACTGGGTGAGCACAGGGGAGGCCTGGAGCTAGTAAAAGGTCTGGGGGAACACAGTTCTGAAGAGTCCAGGGCGGAGGGTTCTGTCTTGCATGGGTGCTAATAACAGCCATTGACTAACTGCAGCCTTCACTTCCATAAGTGCAGAGTAAGTGTTACAAACAGAACAGGAGAGAGTGTAGATCAATCAGAAAGGACCCAGTCCAACTGATTCATGTGAAACTCAGGAGTGGTGGGCAATCAGGTCATTTCATGTTTTAAGAATGAATTAGTTTATACTTGGGATTCTTATTGGGAATTGTGGGGGCAAATATGCCATAGCCTTTTACAGTTGGATATGAACTCAAAGATACCAAAAATGAGCATGGTATTATTGAAGAATCCTAGGATTTGGGATTGTATTCTGTGCAAAGGACTAGAACAGATGAAAGAGTTCTGAATGTTTGTGTAGCAGTGACAGTCACCCTGAGGCAGGTTGGATGTGGGTATGGACTCCACACAATAGGACAAAGATTCCAGAAGACATGTCATCTAGATCTTGCCCTATCCCCTTGAAATGCATAACTGTCAAGATGTGGGGTTAACTGTGGGCCTGTTGCTTTATTAGGTGTTACTTCCAAACTCTGTGCCAAAATCCTTCTTGATAAATTTGATAGGACAAGATTTTGTTGTTACTTATGTATAGCCCTTTCTTCCTGAAATGAGCAGATGCTCATTCCTGGGCAACAAGTTTGTAGGCAGCAGCTGAAAGAAGAAGGTGAGATAGGGAGACCCAGAAGAAAGTTTTGGAGCTGAAAGACTGCAATTCTAGGGATGAGAGCCATAAGGAAAGGGAGACCCATTGTCTAAAGGCTGGGACAAATCAAATATTAAATGGAGATTTGAAGAGTTTGGTGTAGTATAAAACCCTCCTCTACCTTCTCTATGCAATAGTCTGCAAACCCTAAGTCACACTGTTGCTGAGATGTGAGTGCATTTTCTCTGGAGAGTGGAAAGCTTGGCTGAGCCCTGCATAAGGCAAGCAAAGAAATCCAACCTGGGGATTACAGCTAGGTTACTGTGGGTCAGTTGCTACTCAAGCCAGAGGAGCTTGTTTCATGCACACACACACTCACACAGAAAGCTGCATAGACATTCACAGTATGGGTTATAGGAGTGTGTGTGTGTGTGTGTGTGTGTGTGTGTGTGTGTGTTTGGTGTACTAACCTTATCCACTTAATGCATGTACACAACTGCATAGGTCCCTATAGCCATGCGTTTGGTGTACTCACTCAGTTTACTTCCTGGCTTTGTCCCATAGTTTTAACTCTCCTCCTGTTTCTTCACTTATTTTTTTATCTGGACATTCGTTATGCATTTTATAACCTATTCCTAATCTTTTTGCATGGAGCTTGTGTAACTAAGTGCACACCCTCCAGTTTCAACCATGTTCTACATATGAAATAACCAGTGTCATGGTGGACAGGCAATCACCCTGTCAACGGTGTTACCCAGACGGCTAACATCACTTTCCTTTCAGCTTTATTGTCACTGGAAAAGGAGTGTGACTAAAAATGCACAACTAAATGACTGTGATAACTCCTCCCCCTGATGTCCTGGATGCTGGATGATCAGGTTTCCACCCCCTGCTCGGAGGCGTGTTCCTTGCTGGTGATGCAGGCTGTGGTCTTAAGCATCCCAAGGCTGGGCCTCCTTAACTTCCTGTAAGTGTAACTCAGGCACCTTGATCAGATAAAAGCTATTTTTGTTCTGGTTCTGCTAAGCTAGATTCCATCTCAGATTATATTAAAGGAACTGCCTTTTTCTTTCTTCTTTGTTGCTAAGGAATAGCTTTTCCTCTTGGATTGATTTTTTTTTCCCCCTGGAAGAAGCCCCAGCCCACGCAACACTTGGTAGTAACAGAAAAATGAACCGAAGAGCTGCAGCTCCTATTAGAAGCATAAAGCGACCAGCTCAGAGTCATTAGGGGTCCTCTGGGCCTGTCTTTTCACTAAACACCCAAGTGCTATTTTAGAACAAAGGAGACTTCTTCTCTTCGGCAAACACTGATCTACTGCTCAGTTTTTCCAATTATGGGCTGAGCTCTCCTCTGCCCACAAGCAGCTAATCAGACTTTTATTGGTCTTGCTATCTCATGCCCAGGGCTCCCAGCTGAATGCAGGCATCTGGGGAAAGAGCAGGGCATGCTTTCACTGGAAGCCCGCTCCCCACTCTGATCTATGAGTCAAGGATTGGATTGGGCTGCTCACCTGCTGTGGAACAAAATGAATTAAATGCCTGCCCCTCCAGATGTGTGTGTGTGTGTGTGTGTGATTCCCAGTGCAGATGGGCAGGTCAGCGGTAGAGAGCTGGGCTGCAGAGCCAGCTGGGAGTAGCTAACTCAGTGTAAATGCTGCTCTCACGTAGGTTCTCTGTGGGTTGTTCCTGGCTTCCCTCTCACAGCTAGAGCCATCGTCAGCTGGCGTGGCCCTGGGGATCACAGTGGGCTTAGTTTTGTTACAAAACTAATTCACAAAATTCTGTTGTTGCTGAAAGAACTTGTTATGTGGAAGCTGGGCTTGGGGAAGCTGGTGTCATGGTACAAACACACCTTTCTTTATGATGATTTTATGTTTTTGGTGGTAGACGTTGCCTGGTACTTACTGCTCAGGCATAGAGGATAGCTTTCTGATCTCCCGGGTGAGGCTGGCTGCAGCCTGTCCTGCCGGTCTTCTTAGCAAGTTCTGCCTCCTTAGATCACAGCATCCTCACTGCGCTCCGTAGTCATTGTCCCTCTATTGGGCTGGCACGTTTTGTCATTTCCACATCCCCTGGCACACAGGAAACCGTCACTCAAGCTTGGCTGGATGTTTGGTGAAGAGTGGGAGACAACTAGGATATTGAATTTTCTGACTCAAGATGTCAACACTATATGTCTAATTAAGTGATTTAGACAAATTTATTCCGATGTGTACATACTTTCTTCACTGCTTCCAAGATTTTCTTCTCCCTTGTGACCCAGAACCCTGGGAGCCCTGGGCTCTGAGCTTGCCTAGGAGAGTCTAGCTTCCATTGACAGGGAGCCTCAGGACTTTGGTGGGGGGGGGTGGTGCCTGGGAGATATGCCAAGGTGTTTCGAACTGGAACTAGGCATGAATGCTCCTGCAGAGCTCCCTCTGAATGGTGCGTCGCATGTTGCATGATCCGGTTATGGGTTAGACATCTAAACATGTATGTTTTTCACATATTCTGTGAGAAACTGTGCTGATTACCAAAGAATCGCAACATAAATGATAACACCTAGAGAGTGCCTGAACTTGTGGAAAATACTGATAGTTCCAATTATTTTTTTGAAAGCCCAGCTAAGCTTAAGTTTTACCAAAAAAAATCCCCCCCCCAAAAAAAATCCCTTTTCTTTACAGTATCCTGAAGATTACAGTGGCACATTATATTGACTAACTTCAGCTGACGCAGGAAAGAACAACAACAAAAAAGAAATGGTAATGGGTGACTCATCAGCTCTCAGCAGCGACAATTATGCAGGGCACAAAGAGTCTGCGAGAACAGCTCTGCTGTGGAGGGAGTGAAAGGATGGAAACAAAGGACAGGGCACTTCTGTGCAGAGGGTTTGTGTCTGCATGGCTAAGTGGCCTGCGTAGGACAGTCATCATGACAGCGTGGCCGATGGAGACCTTGTCCTTTGAAGTTTCTTAAAAAAAAATGATTTCGATTATAGATCAGTTCCTGTTTTAACAGTGTCCTGAGTGAAACAAGGCTCTAAGATTTTAAAATCTTGATGAGTGGAAATTGGAAAATGATTTAAGAGCCTCTAGCCATTTTTGTGAAAGCATCGATTTATTTTTGACAAACATCATTGTTTTCTGAAAGCCTCTGAAGGGTCCCTTGAGTTAAACCTGTGTCAAAGCAGGTAGCTGCTGTTTGAAGGGAGAACTGGGAGGCAGTCTGAATGTAGATGTCTTACACTTAGAGGCAATAATCTGCTTGGTCATGTTTTTCTCGGGATATGGTTGAGGTAGAACCAGGCCTCTGAGTACGTGGCTTTTTGGTAAGGGACAAAGGAAGTGGAAAGGTGGGACACACTTCTCTGTTTGAGGGGCTTAAAAAGTCAGCAGGAAGGGTCCCCAAGTAAGGCTGTTCTGGCACCTTCTGGTTGCAGTTGTAAGCCAAGTACCTATGTTTTATATTTCTCTTCTATTAGTCTCAAAACCTCATCAAGTCATTTGAAATTTCAATCTGGTGTCAGTGATTGCGGTGAGGAGTCAAGGAAAGGGTCTCTGTCTAATCCTAAAACCATGAGCCAAGGAAAGAGCAGCTGAGGTAATGAGCAGCTGAAGGCTGGTGATGCAGGGCTGGAGAGGAGGTCACTGTATTGGCTGAGTGTGAGGTCTTGGGGACAAGCCACACCAAGACTGATTTGCAGAATACATGAGAATTCTTGGTGGTGATGGAGGATGTCTCAGAAATACCTGAGAAGGGAGACTGAACTTCATGTAGTGAGATGGGGTGCACGTTCAGAGCCAGCAAATTTGGTGGTATTCACAACGACGTGACTTCACAGGCCGATGGAATCCAGGACTTCTCAACTCACCATGACTATCCCAAGGTTTCTGATCGCCAGGCTTGGTTATCTAAGACTATCAGGGCTACTCTATTCTTGCCCCAGTTTTTGAACTTGCTCTGAGTTTGATAGCCTCAGGATTTGCTCTGGTCTGTTTCAGTGTGTTGAAGCACCTCTCCTAGACCCCATTTAAACAGATGACTGAAGGAATAGAGTCTGACTTCTACATGGCATAGCAACTAATTAACTTGGTGATACATGGTGTGTTCTATGCTTCCTACTCCTAAGAATCTCTACATGGATCGAACATAATGATATGACTGTTAATTATTTGCACTGCACTTAACTATTACACACCACAGCTATTATTATATTGTTATTATTCTCTATGGGATATACTTGAGCTTCTTTTGTTTCCCTTAAATTTCTCTTTTTTTCCCCTTTAAGTTTCTAATTCACACTTTTTCCATTTTGGAAAGGCTTGTCTAGTCAGGGTAATTTGGTCCTTGAGTCATTTTGGAGAGCAGAATTCCTAGCATAGAGACTGATTTCCAGCCACTGCCTCTGCGAGAATCACCACCTCAGAACAGGAAAGGATGATTGTTACAGATGCTGCATAATACCTAATATAAATTAATAATAATAGAGGTAGCTCGTGTATATTGAATTTTGTTTTATGCTGGGCATTGTGTAAGTGATTTAAAAAGCATGACCTCACTTAGTCTTTACCAAACCCCTATTTGGTTGAGACTGTGTTATCATTGAAAAACAATGAGTCTGTGGAGATTTGTGTACTTTGCTCAAGGTAATATAGGTGATAATTGGCAGAGGTAGGACTGCAGCCTGGGACTGATGAATGCTGAACTTGTGGATTCTGGGAGGGCCATGTGTCTCGCCAGTGCTGAATTATATGGGGAGAATACAAGCATTGGCTCTGCATCTGTAAAATAAGCAGAGTGTGTTAGAAATCGTATACCAGCCTTAGGAGCTGGAGAGTCAGGTGATGGCAACAGTACCATTAACAAGTCTACAAAGGAAGAGAAAGAGAACTTGCTAAAATATGGGCCTGAGTCAGCCACTGTATTTGTGTCACATTACGATAAAATTATAGTCTGATCCATGCCTTGGGGGCACAGGATATGACAAAGTCAGAAGCATGACACGAGTTTACAAGATTCACTATTTCTGGCTGTTTTTCTCCTATCAGTTAGTCTCTCAACTTCTTCTAGTCCAACAGTCCAGATCCATGGTACCCCCACCCCCATCTTGGATCCCAATAGCTCCTTTTTCTGTCTACTCTGGTCTCTGCCTTAGTCACGAGTAAAAGTTACCTCCTTGAACTCTATCTCAAAAACAAACAGTACCCCCAAGGGAGTTGGTGAGGAGGAGAGATTCAGAAGTTCAAGACTATTGTCCAGTTTCCTAGCGTACGGCAGAGTGAGGAAGGTTTCAGGTCAACCACATCACCTCTACCTAAATGCCAAGGCCTCCATATATGCTGGTAAATTCAGGGACCTGAGACTGAAATCATCTCATGTGGTTATTTTTATTTTATCCTAAGGGAGTGGTAGATCAGTACTATATATCTACCACATGGGAAGATGAAAATGACTGAAACAGGTTGTTTGTTAAAAAATACTAATGTTCAGCACCTGAATACTCACTGCAGGGTCCCTGGGGAAGAAACACACAGAAAAGTGTTACATGAGTGTAAGCAATGACTGCATTACTGTCTTGGCATCCTGTTGGTTTATGTAAGGCTAGATTTTTTAGGGTTTCAGGGACTGGGAAAATAAAGTATGAAAAAAACAGAGTTGAATGGAAACTATTCATATTGATCACACACACACAGACACTCTCACTTTAATTCTTGGAAGGCATACTGGTAAAGAAAGAATGATACCTGTAAATGTAACTGCAGTGTTCGGTACTCACAGGCTGATTCCATTTCACCCGCCGTCATGGACCCTGCTGAGTCCTTTACTGGCCTCAGAAACTAGGTAGTCTCTCAAAAGCCACAGTAACTGACGGGATGAAAAGTTGGTATCTTCAGATGCCAGGGTTCTACTGGTCAGATGGGAGGTCATTTAAAAATAAAATCTGTGGTTTCAGGGGCATCTAGTTTGGTTTATTTTTACCTCACAGGGCAGAGGTGGCACCTACTATATGAGAACTATATGGGGTGTGCTAGTTGTTTAGCTGCTGGTTCCCCCACTTCTCCATCCCCCCCTAGACTGTGAGTTCCTCAAGCGCAGGACTGAGTTTTAACTTTGTATCTCCAGCACTTATCACTTTCCCTGGAACACAAGCCCTGTAGTAAACATTTGTTGCACAAATAATGGAAAATAATGAATGAACTTTCTACCTTTGTCTGTGAAAATTGTACAACACTAATTGACTTTTTATAAGGATATATTTCTCTTACCCTGTACCTGAAACATTCTGTCAGTCTAAAGACACCAAAAACATTCAGCAGATATGTTCTGCTAGAGAGTTATTTTCAGGATTAACCTTAGGCTCTGTCCACTTGAAGGGGATGTGGTCTTCCTCAGAGACAGAAACACTGAATTTATTTCAACTGGATTGGGAGTAGGAAGAGGAGAATGAATCCATGCAGTGTCAGACAAGTGATTAAAATAAAAGATGGATTTATACCTATGTGTAGGGCCCTTTAGAAGAAAATTTCAGTGCAAATTTAAGTTGCTTCTAGCATTATCTTAAGAGACACCTGAGTCAACCTTCCCAAGCTTGAGTTTGTCACTTTATCTATCCTTTGTCAGCCTCCACTGAAATATCTTTTGATTATAAATCCATTTTATAGAACAAAGGTAACATACCTCCTGAAATTGGTCTGAAACACTTCCAGAGATCAAATATTTGGGCCACTAAAAGTTTACTTGGTGGAAAACAAAACCCAATATAAGCAAAGTTTAATACTTGGGAATTTTCAGTGAGAGAAAATTTAAAATTGGCAGAAATTACAAGTACCTCAAATCTTACTTTCCAAATCAAAGCTGTCAGGGTCCAGTTAAGGAGTTCAAAAATCATCCCTGCTTCACACTTTGCTTTTTCAGGTTCACAGAGGAGGGTAGGAGACACAAATGCACCTACATGTACCCTTTTATGTTTCTTGTCAGGCCCTGACTGCCCAAATCCTGCATGAGAGGTCATGGAGACCCAAATTGCATTTTCAGTCCCTGAGTGGTATATTCTCAGCTCTAATCTCTTCAGGTGGGCAGAACTAGAAGTAGTTCTCTGTAACCCCTAAGCCTGGTGTCTGAGGCAAGCTCTGGGGATCTATCTCTAACCTCCTATTAGATTTCCTGGTATCTAGTCTTTTTTAAAAATTGAGATATACAGTAGTACCTCGGTTTTCGAACGTCTCCATTGACGAACATTTCAGTTTACGAACGCCATAAATTTTATGGATCTATGGTATCATTAAATAGTAAAATTCATGGCAATTTTGCAGTTTTAGGGGTTGATTTTAAAGATCTGGAATGGATTAATGCATTTTTCATTACTTTCTATGGGGAAACTGTGCCTCGGTTTTAAAACATTTCAGAACTCAAACGGTGTTCCAGAACGGATTGTGTTCGAAAACCGAGGTACCACTGTAATTGACACATAGCATTGCGTAAGTGGTGATTTGATTCATTTATCTATTGCAGCATGATTACCACCAGAGCATCAGCTGACACCTCTATCATATAACATTGTCACTTTTTTTTGTGGTGAGACCAGTTAAGATCTAGTTAGTGTCTTAGCAACTTTGAGGTTTATAGTACAGTACTGTTGACTATGATCACTATGCTGTGCATTAGGTCTCCAGGACTTATTCAGCTTCTAGTTGCAAGTTTGTATCCTTTAATAACATCTCTCCAATTCTCCCAACCCCAGCCCCTGGTAACCACATTCTGTTCTCTGTTTCTAGGAGTTCAGCTTTTGTTAGATTCCACATATAAGAGATGTCATGCAATATTTGTCTTCCTTTGTCTGGCTATCTCACTTAGCATAATGCCCTCAAGGTCCATCCATGTTGTCGCAAATGGCAGGATTTTCTTCTTTCTTGTGGCTGAATAATGTTTCATTGAAGATAGATAGATAGATAGATAGATAGATAGATAGATAGATAGATAGATAGATCTGTATCTTCTGTATCCACTCCTCTGCTCAGTCTTGCCTTGGTGGAGGAGTCAATCCTAATGTATTTGCCAAGACTTTGGCATTCTTCTAATCCTGGGATGTGTAGACCTGACTCTGTCCCTCTCTCCAAAGTCCTACCTTGAAGAAGATAGACACTCTTGATTCCCAGAGCTTGCTGCCCATTTGGATAGCCACATTGTCACATTGCCTTGAATATTGTGATTAGGGTGGTAGTTGGGGGGCGGGCAGGCATCTTTCAGGCATAAGCTGAATCATAAGCAAACTCATGAATCTCATCTCTGCAGCCTCTGTCATCCCAGGAGGCCTTGTAATCGTGTCTGCACAGGTCACGATAACAGCCCTGTTTGAGTTGGGAGAAACCAATGATGAAATGAGATATTTTGATTGTGTACCTATTTCAGTGAGCTCTACCCTCCCCCCATCATTTTTCTTGTCCCCATGGAGAACTTAATTTTTGTTGTTGCTATTTTGTTTAACCGTTTTGCTAGTCGTTGCAAAGAGGGACAAAGGAATCTGCTGTTCTGCTCTAAAATTGCCCGGAAAATGAATCAAAGCCAAGTTGGCTGGTCTTTTCTTGGTAAAGTTTAATTCTTATTCTTTTGTCATGGTTCCAAATGAACGATCCATCTGAAACAAAGAAGGGTTGGAAGTTCAGGATGAGGGAGGGAAATGGGGGGTGGAGGTCAAACATGTTGCCAATACTGGACTTAATTTGCCTGGCAGGAGAGCCTCGGCTGTGGGTGATGTGGGCAGAATGAGTTTTAAAAGAAAGCAAACAAGTGGAGACACAATTTGGGAGATTGAATTTGGTTTTATTTGTTTTATGTGCAAAATGAGATTGTGTGGGAAACAGAGACATTATCCATGAAGAATGCTAAGGTAATTTGTGTTGCTTCCTTCCATCAATTACATTCCATGAGCTCTGAGTGGAATTGCCTTCCATTGAGTTACAGTAGGCTTTGCTCTGCCAGTCTCCATACAAATGACTCTCTCGGGTAATTTCATAACCTGCACTGACAAAGATATAATTCATACTGTGCTGCCTTCTGTGGGGGCTTTAGAAAAACAAAGCATGTACCATTTCTCAGTTATTATTATTTCTTTTTTCAGTTTGACCAAGGAAAGGAAAAATACATTTCTCCTTCCCAGTAAATTATAAAACCAATAGACTTAAGGGGAAAAGGCAAAAATCAGGCTTCCCAGCCTGGCAGAAAAAAATGATTCATGTAGAGCATAGTTTTCTCATATGAAAAAATGGCAGGATTGAACACAATCATTTTCAAGTTAAGTTTCCACCTCCCAAAGTCTCAGAATCTCTGGTTCTGGGTTTTATTTTTCTAGACATGTGACTACTGAATAAAAAAATATTTTCTCTGGCTTTTTAAAAAATTGAGGTATTATTGACATACAATATTATATTAATTTTAGGTGTACAACTTAGTGATTTGTGTATGTTGTACAATGATCCCTGCAGTAAATCTAGTTACCATCTGTCACCATACAAAGTTAATGCACTATTATTGGCTATATCCCTCATGCTGTACACTACATCCCCATGACATTTATTTTATGTCTAAAAGTTTATACCTCTTGATCCCCTTCACCCATTGCCCTCTGGCAACCATGAATCTGTTCTCTATAAGTCTGGTTTTGTTTCATTGGTTTGTTTTGTTTTTTAGATTCTACATATATGTGAGATCATGTGGTATTTGTCTTTCTCTGACTTATTTTACTTAGCATAATGCTGGATACTTTTCTTTCGATGAGAATTCCTCTACCGCAAATGGCTTCCGTCGGATGCTGGCTGACCTACTTCCTCTGTGTGTTCTGGCAGGAGTGATAGAGATGAAGATCGGAAGGAAGGTTGCCATGTTAAGGAGGGTTTGGGCTTAGGAGAGGATGCCCCTGGCAGCAGGTGGGAAGCAAGAAGGCAAAGAGTCAGAGAAGAGCCCAGACTTCTATGTGGCTGAGGACTGGGGCCAGGGCACAGGCGTCAGTGGAATGAAATAATGGGACAGCACCCCCAACAGAGATGGTGGTGACAGGAATGAGGAGAACCCATGAGTGAGGCCAAGATGGCAACAGCCTAGGGATACACTGGTCTGCCTTTGTTACCCCGTTTATGTGTGACCCAACTCACAGCCAACCAGTAGGAGGTCTGCCCGTGGGTTGGCAGGAGATTATTACTGAAAACAGTTGACTGTGGCATGGCACGGGGAGTGGATGCATTCTCCTGGCCCAGCTCATTGACACCCAAGGGCAAAACATTATCTTTGATGTCTTGGGATTAATTGGTCCCCAGCTGCCTAATTTATTGATTCATGATCTGATGGTATTTACCACTGTCAGGCACCTCTGTTTCAAAACAAACCTTACACATTCCCTTTTCTATCAGGGGATTTAAAATTCTTGGAGGCCCCAAGCACTCGAACTTTTGGGTTCTTTCAAACATATGATAATAATTCATAATTTGCTTAAGAAATTGGCTACCCAATTTGCTTTCTCAGTGATCAGCTAGCAGACTGGGGA
This sequence comes from Rhinolophus sinicus, assembly GCF_036562045.2. Lineage (NCBI taxonomy): Eukaryota > Metazoa > Chordata > Mammalia > Chiroptera > Rhinolophidae > Rhinolophus > Rhinolophus sinicus. The sequence goes on from NC_133754.1 coordinate 67,056,587, forward strand.
AATCTAATGTCACATGCAGATTGTTTTTAGGAATCAGAAAGTGTTATGAATTATAAATTTAACAATGAGGGAAGTTGACATAGTGTTGTTTCACTGAGTATTTACCAAATTGTTCTTTAAAAATGTTCTGGGTCCACATTTTCTTTAGTACCTGGAGCTTGTCAGTGCCCTTGAACCCAAGCTCACCAAGAACACAGTTGAATTTGAACAAGTTTGGTTTATTACTACTTGCGTTGGGGGGGAATATGCCCCACAGAGAACCATGGGGCATCTCCACAGAGGGTGATAGAAAGGATCTTTTATAGGACTGGGCTGGTGTTAGGTGATTTGGGGGAGAATTCAGGGATGTAGGGCTTTCCTCTGGGTTGGATGTGGTCAGGAAGTAGGGGAATTTTGATTTGGTATCTTCATAAACCTTATCTGAAAGGAGGGCATACTAAAGGAGGCGAAAGTTGTAATTGGTAGAGTAGCTAATGAAAGGTCACTCATTTTGGCCAGGGTAAGGGGATGTTTAGTATGTTTTGATTTAGACAATGTTGATGTGTTGTCTGTGTTTTGACATGATTGCAGTATGGTCATGTTTTTGTCTTGATCCATTCTGCTTACACAATGGCCTTGTCTTATGTTGATGTTCTGTGAAATTGTTTCTGTTCAAAAGGACAACACCAAGCCTTCATTGATAGCAGTAGGCTGGCTCCTGGATTTCTTGGGCTGCTTTTCTCTTTTTCAAGCTAAACATTTTTTCAGATCATAAGCATCTTGTGGGCCTCTGGGCTGTGGGCTGTAGGCCCCGTGCCACTAGTAACTATAGGATAAATTGGCTTTGTCTCTATCGCAGGCTTTCTTCTAAGGAAGGCGGTTCCGATACGGGCTTCCTTTACACACACCTTCTGTGACCTTTTCCATGAATAAGGAGGATTTGAAGCATTGCAGGGAGGACAGGTGGCAGGTGCAGGAAAGCCTTGCTGTGCGCTCACCTGGAGGGGGCAGGAATAATAGGAGTGGTTTTCTGTGTGCTGGGGAAAGGTGTGGCCCTGGCTATGGCCTGGTACACCAAGTGGGAGTAGGAGGTAGTTTAAATGAAAGAGAGGGTCCTGCTAAGCTTTTTATAACACCAGGACTTTTGCGATGTTATTGTCTTTTGTTTTGAAAGAGAACAAAAGTCCAGCACGTTTCTCCATGTCATAAAGCATGTCAAGAACATTATTAAAAGCCTGATTCTTGGTTGTGGATAATTTTTTTCATTCATTCCTACCCCACCCTCCATTTGGAATTCCTAGAAACTTTATTGTTTATACCTCTTTTTGTCACTTGTCCCCTCCTCCACTTTTTATTTTGAAACTTTTTAAGCTTTTAGAATAGTTGAAAGAATGAATCTAGAGTACTCTTCAACAAGGTTCACCAAATGCTAACATTTTGCTACATTTTCCCTTTCTCTGCCAAATCATTTGAAAGTAAGTTTTAGGCATTTTGACATTTTACCCCTAAATACTTCAGCACATTTCTCCTAAGAACAGGGTCATATTCTCTTACATAATCCCAATACTATGTATGTAAGTATGAATGTGTGTGTGTTGTGTGTGTGTAGGTACAGCATAAAGATCTTTCTTCTGAGCCATTTGAGGATAAATTGTCACGATGATGCCCCATCACCTGTGAATATTTTAGAGTGTATTTCCTACAAGCAAGAATATGCTCTACAGACCCACAATATAATTACCAACATCAGGAAATTAACAGTGATCTATTACTTCCATCTAACACTCAGAGCGCATTCGAGTTTCACTAGTTGGCCCAATTAAGTGCTTTATAGCAAAAAAGACCTAGTCCAGAATTGCTGTTACATTTAGTTGTCGTGTTTCTTCAGTTCCTGCAGTTTGTGACAGTTCCTCACTCTTTCCTTGACTTTCATGACTTTGACACTTTTGAAGTTTATAGACAGGTTATTTTGTGGGGTGTCCCTCAGTGGGATTATCTGATGTTCCCTCCTGATGAGGTGTGGGTTATGCATCTTGGGGAGAAATACCTCAGAAGTGATGCAGGACTCTTCTCGTTGTGTGTAGTCAGGTGGGCATTATCTCAATTTATCCCACCTTGATTATTTGGTTAGGTTGGTGTTTGCCAGTCTTCTCAAATTTAGATCTACTCTTTTCCCCTTTGTAATATGTGTGTGTGTGTGTGTGTGTGTGTGTGTGTGTGTGTGTGTGTAAATACTTTGAGGCTATTTTCAATTCCTCCCTTTTCCCCTTCCTTTCTTCCTTATTTCTTCCTATCAGTGTGGACTCATGGATTCTTATATTATTCAATGGGATATAATCCATTATTATCCTCACTTATTTCATGCTCAAATTGCCTAATATCTGGCCAGCAAGAGCTCCTTCAAGCTGGTTTCTGGATCCTTTCTGATGTGTCCCGTATTTCTTTGAGTGCTTCCTTTCTTTCCTACAGAATGAGATGCTCCTGTATTACATGACCTGCCCAAGCCTTGGAATTAACCATTTTCCCAAAGAACGCTTACTGCTTTTTAGTAAAGAATGGCATTTAGACACCAAAACATTATTTGGGGGGTGGACCTCTAAAAGTGAGTAAAAATTGACTGGGAGAAGGAGAAGGTGGTAAATCATCATAAAGACTTTGTCTCAAAATTTTAAGTGGAGGCACAAAAAGATTCTTGTGTCAAAGAGAGTTGAAGGAAAGAGAGACCTTCTCAAGTTTTAACTCTTTCTGTAGAAGGTCTTTAAGTGTCTCTCACAGTGTATTTATAAAAGTTCTCATAACATGGTTTTTATAGCCTTGTAAGAACTCTGTAAGGAAGGGAGGGAAGGAGGGAGATAGAAGAGAGAGGGCCAGAGAAGCTAACCCTCATTTCCTCCCTCCTCCCTCTCTCCTTTCCTTCCTTTTTTCAGTCCCTTCTCTTTTTATTCACTCACATCTCCCTATCTAAAGGGTATTTGTAAGCACTGTCATTGGGGGTATAAAGATGAATGAGAACCAGTCCTTGCCCTGGAGACGAGCACTGCCTAGTGGGGGAGGTAGAAATAAAAATAAACTTTCATAATCGTTGTTGGAAATTGAGGCAGGAATTTCAAGGAAGCTCATGTTATGCAGATTCTTGAAAGATGAGTTGAAGTTTCCTAGACACACAGGCTGGAGGTGGGGAGAGGGTCCCAGGGAGAGAGGACAATATAATGATGGCTAATCCCAAAACATGGCTAATCTGCCCTGGGGCCACGCTCTTCTATAGTGTCCAAGACTTGCCTGATCAAAAGCATTTTTGTTCTCTTTTCCGTGTTTTCAGACCCCACAGCCTCACCCTTCCATTGCATTACCAACACTTGAGTTGATGTTTTCGCCTTCTGTAGAGTCTTTCTGATGGGTGGAAGCTTCTCTTTGTGCATGCTGACCTTGACCTTGTTCAACTTTCCATCTTTCCCTTGGGGCTCAGGGCCGTGCACAATCCTCTGATGAATTCTTATGACCCAAAAGAGCTACAGCAAGAGCCAGCTCACCGTCTGAGCTTCAAGTGAAATATCAGGCAGTGATTCACCATTACTCAGAAATTTGTCAGTTCATAAATTTAAAGCAACTCCATTTCCTTTGCTTTTGAACAAACAAAACTGGATGGTGCATATATTTTAGAACCATCGAGTGGAATATTAAGTTTATCCTTGTGTAAGTTTGTTTCCCATTAGTCTGGTGAGTAAATGTATGCTTTTATGTGCCTATGTAAACTAGGCATGCTGACGTCCTTTGGAAGAAGTAGGAGTGTGAAAATGTGGCTGCGCTGCCAGTAACATGGGAGGAGGATGAAAATAGCAGATGAAAATTGTGATTTTGGACAACAGAAATAAGAAAGTGCTGCTGGGCCATCTGCCTCGTACCCAGCACTGGCCTATTAGCTGTCATTAGCCCTTATCCAGGAAACAATTTACATCCATTGAAATCCTTATAAAGTTGGATTTCTGCCCATAGACGCATCTTCCCACTTTTTCTTGTGGATTAAAGAGAAAATAGCTTATGAACTCCTCTTCGTGGGCAGAAAGTGCAATCCTCTGGCCTAGGAGGAGTGGGTTGGGTCATCCCTCCTAGCAACAATAGGACCATGGCTGGGCTCATATTATCTCAGGATGGAAGAGGCTTTAAGAAGGTACCCTGCCCCTTCTCCTGCTCAGCAGACTCCATTGTCCCCGGAAGCTGGGAGGTTGTAAAATTTCCATTGGAACTGAACAACTTCCCAGAGAAATCCTTTCCAGGACCACAACCTCCAAGTTTAGAATTTCTTTGTGGGTTTCCTTTGGTTATTAGAAGTCTTGATGATGGCTTTAAGAATATGTATATAACTGGGTGTCTTGAGATCTGGCTTCAGGATGAGCCTTCTACCCTGGGGGAATGGGCATTTTGAGGCAGGTCACCATGTTGGGTGACCCTGTTTCTAATTCTCGTTGGCTTCTGTCTGCTTCCAATCTCCTGTGGGTCAGGCTGAATCCTCTTCCTTCTCATCAGATCATTTAAATCTTGAAATTTCTCTTTTCAAGAGTAATCTGGTTCCTGGTAAGAAACATCAAATCTGGGCCAGAAAGCCTGAGTTGGGGTCTCTGCTTCTGCCTCTTATGGAATGTGTGTTCAGGGCCTGCTTACCCAACAATCTAACAACTCTGAGCTCTAGCTTCTTTCTGTCTCTCTCTCTTCTCTCTCCCTTCTCTCCCTTCCTTATGGAGTTATTACAGGGCTGTAAAAACCATGTTATAAGAAATGCTGAGAACTTTTAAAAATGGACTGTGAGAGACATTCAAAGACCTTGTACAGAAAGAGTTACAACTCGAGAAGGTCTCTCTTTCCTTCAACTCTATTTGACACAAGAATCTCTTTGTGCCTCCACTTAAAAATATGAGACAAAGTGATGATTTACCACCTTCGGTTTCTCCCAGTCAATTTTTACTCACCTTTTAAGGCCCACCCCCTCAAAGTTTTTCTTTCATATTTAACCTACGTAATCTTTCTTTTTCTTGATCAACACTCACAGAACATGATTGTATTTAACACATATTTTTTTCTTTTTAAGATTTTATTGGGGAAGGGGAGCAGGACTTTATTGGGGAACAGTGTGTACTTCCAGGACGTTTTTCCAAGTCAAGTTGTTGTCCTTTCAGTCTTAGTTGTGGAGGGTGCAGCTCAGCTCCAGGTCCAGATGCCACTGCTAGTGGCAGGGGGCGGAGCCCACCATCCCTTGCTGGAGTCGAACAGGCAACCTTGTGGTTGAGAGCCCACTGACCCACGTGGGAATCAAACCGGGAGCCTTCGGCGTTAGGAGCATGGAGCTCCAACCACCTGAGCCACCAGGCCAGCCCTATAACACATATTTTAACACCAGGTTGTTTCCTGCCTGTGTTATTCAAGAGTTGTCTTAGATTTTTAGTTTTCTCTCCCAACTAAGGGAGTGCAGTTCCAGATTTTACCGCCATCAAAGCACTTACTCGTTATACTGACCTTTTCTATTGGATCCTATTCCCCACTAGCCTATAAATGCTTGAGGGCAGGGATGGAAGGATCGATTTCATTTTTATATCTCTGTTTGTTGAAATAAACTAGTCAGCTTCATTGTGATCTTGTACTAACAGCATGTAGGGTAGGTAGCAGAAGCTATGTATGTGCGTATTGCATTAAATAAGTTACACACATTGTCTTTTGAACTTCTAGTTATTTTGCACACACAAACATAGCAGTTAAGAGTTACTGTTCCTGGAGACCCCTGCAGTGTCTGCCTCTGCTGGGATTCTGATATTCCCTTGCCCTACCCTCGCGTATGATGTCTTAGACTCAGAATGCTACAACTGGGAGGGTCTGTGGCCAACACTCCTAGGTGACCCCAGTATTCATTCTCCCTTCTTTCCTAGGTAATAGAATTTTTAGCTCATCTGTTCTAGCCACCCTGGCAGGCAGTTGTGGCCATGTGTCCAAGTTCTGAGTCACAAGTGTAATTTCCTTAAAGACAAATAATATGGCCTCTGCTTCTCTTTTCTCCATTCCAGTGGACAGGGACAAACCTCTAGGGATGACAGAGTAGTAACACAGGTACCAGGTACCTTTGCCCCTGAGTCATCATGGCCCGAGCCATTACACCCAGCCTAAGCTTTTGTGTGGGAGACAATGGGTAAGCAGTGCTGTCTTGGATCTGTTTCAGCATCCAGACCTATTCTTACCTAATGCAGGGGCCATGGAGACGAGACAGTTCAGGCTTATCTCTTCTCTTACACATGAGGACACTGAGATCCAGAGTGACCAGCCTGTTTCCACAGTGCAGTAGTGGGGGTTCCAAAGCCTAACGTCCAGCTCAGGGTCCAATCCTGACCAAGCAGCATATGCTCAAGTGTGAACCTCGCGACGGCTTCTCCATTGGTGGCAGGGAACAAGGGCCTCTACCATCTTGCAAATTACAATCCTGAAGACACATAAATGAGAATGACTTTATTGCACAATATCCCCTTCCTTTTGCAATGTGTGAAAAAACGAGGGTGGGCAGACTGGGTGGAAATCCAGGATCTAGCACAGCCATAGAGAGCTCAGCTCCAAATGTTGTGTATTTTAATTGGGTCAGGACTAGGAGCTGGGCAGCTAAGTGTATAGGAACCCAGATGACTGAACCTATATACAGGCCAGGGATGGACCTTAGAGAAAAGAAAGTAGATCATATATCTTCTCCTAGGAGAAAAACATGATTTTGAACAATATTGAACTTTAGAAGGTAACTGAGCAGAGAGGCTGCCTTGGCCAGAGTTCTTGCTGTTGGAGGGAGGACGAGAAGAGAAGAAATCTGCCCCTGTTGAGGTCTGTGCAGCAAGGACTCTTCTCCAGCCTGTTGCGTGTCATCTGCTTGTTATACAATTATGCCATGAGGCGGTGTTTTCACCAGCGTATGTCTCTATGAAGGATCCTGTAATTAAGCTCTTTTGTAAATCAGGGATTCTGTATACAAACTAGAGAGAGGTCCCATCATGAAATTATGTAACTGTAGCAGGCTTGGTGCTTTTAAAACTAAAAATATTTGAAGTGGGCCAATGAGCCGATCAGACTAAAAGGCATTGTGGCCTCAGGGAGGAGCTGTGACCTCCTGATCCTCAGCTTGGGGACTCAGCTGAGGTCATCTGACTTCTCTGTGCCTGGGGACTCCTGTTCAGAGTCTCCACGGTGGGGCTTTCCCTGTGGTTGTTGCCTTAAAAATGCTTCTTGAGCCTGTGGAGCCACTGAAACAGAGGGGCTTACACAACAGGAGTCATCCAGGATTTGCTTTGACTAAACAAAAAGCTCCTAGATTTTTGTTGGGAAGAACCTAATTATTGGGAAGAACCTAATAATTCACCAATTCAAATTCTCCCCTCATCTTTTAACATGAAAAAACTAGGCTTAGAGAAGGAACATTTTCAAGTTCGCAAAGTAGGTCATCAGAAAGTCAAGAAATTTAAGGCCCCCTGATACCCAGGATGGTTCTCAAATGGCCCTAAATGCAATAAGGACTTGGCCATCACCTTCACAATCACCTGAAACACAGCTTAGGGTTTATTTATTCCTAAAAGATCAGACAGATATGATAATATGTTTTTAAAACTGAAACAAAAGCGTAACATTCCCTTACACACCTGGAGAATACACCCCTTACACGGTTATGACTTCATACAGTGACTGACTATATATAAACCCTACAGAGTGGAAGCCAAACTGTATTGGGCCAGGGTCCAACAATGAGATGTAGTGAATGGACTCTTTTGAGGATAGTAACTTTGCTTTAATTAGAATGATGAATTGTGTGGGCTGAAGCAAGCGCGTGCGTGCACACACACACACACACACACACATACACACACAAATGGTTCATTAGTAAACTATGGAGATCCCTCTATGTCTAGGCCAATCACTTTTGAAATGAGAGCATAGTAATTAAAGAGAAAGGTAAATGTCTTTCTCTTTATGTCCTATGGGAGGTTGAGTACTACTAATAATGAAAAGGGTTTTAGTCTTATAAACTCAGGGACCAGAAGGGTTATAGTTCTTCGATGTCTCAGGAAGCCACTCATGCTGGACTAGGTTTGAAGCTGGTTAGAAATAAGTGGATGCTGGGGGAGCTGGGAGAGGGCACGCTGAAGAGAATGAGTCTCAGGTAGGTGGGGAAGAATTTCTGAATCAGTCAGACTAGTAAGGCTTGAACTTCATGCCTGGGATGGAAGAAGCCAAACTATGTAATCTCAATTGGCTTTTTCCCCAAAGCTGGATAAAATGGGATTTCTCTTCCTCTTTAGGGACATGTACTTGGTAATCTGTGCATGTGTGTGTCCTCAGTCTATATATCAGGGGTGCCAAGAAAATGTATACACATGACTTGTGTTTATCTTTTGTTAGCGGTATATATTATTACAATTTTAATACAATTTTTTCCTTTCTTAAAATGTGTATACATTTTTTTGGCACTCTCTGTATATTGATCACCTTTGATAAAATCGGTTGGTTACACACAGGCCATGTCTGGAAGTCTGCTGCTGTCACCAAGTCTTTTTCAAAATATATATATATATTATTGTCATTTTAACTGTTTTTAAGTGTATAATTCAGTGGCATTGAGTATATTTACAATGTTGTGCAACCATCACCACTATCTTTTTTCAAGACTATTTTATCATCCCAGATAGAAATTGTGTATCCAATAAACAAAAGCACCATATTTCCCCCTCACCCCAGCCTCCAGTAACTTTTAATCTATTTCTTATATCTGAATTTGTATATTCTAGGTATTTCATATAAGTGGAATCATACAATATTTGCCCTTTTGTGTTTGGATTGTTTCACTTAGCATAATGTTTTCATGGTTCACCCATGCTGTAGCATGTATCCGAGCTACATTCCTTTTTATGGCTGCATAATATTCTACTGCAGATAAATATAACACTTTGTTTATCTATTCATCTTCTGATGGCCATTGGAGCTGTTGCCACTCTTTGGTTATCATGAATAATGAATGCTACAGTGGTGTCCAAGTGTCTGTTTGAGTCTCTGTTTACAATTCTTTTCAGTACATATCTAGAACTGGAATTCCTAGATCATATGGGAATTCTATGTTTAACTTTCTGAGGAACTGCCAAGCTGTTTTCCACAGTGGTTGCACCATTTTACATTCCCACCAGTAACGCGTGAGGGCACAATACCTTATTTCTATTTTTTAATATATGTATCAGACAGGAGTTGGTTAGAAAAACAGAAGCCACTCTATATGTTCTGAATATAAAGGGTTTGTGATAGAATTTGGATCTTACTCATAAGTTGGAAGATTTTGGGGAGTGGAGGTAAGAGAAGCTGTTGCCAAAGATTCGGTTGGAGTTGACACTGCAGATTGACCCTAAAGCTCCAAGCTGGCTCGCAAAAACTTGCCTGGAATTCTTGAGACTCTCACAGAAGCTCCAATAAAATATTTCAGCCTGCAGTGACGAAGATCTTATCAGAAACCCATGGAGAATCTCTCATCTGTCCATATATCTGGCCAAAAATGTTTCTAAAGACTGATACTGTGTTTCCCCGAAAATAAGACCTAGCTGGACATTCAGCTCTAATGTGTCCATTGGAGCAAAAATTAATATAAGACCCGGTCTTATTTTACTATAATATATATATATATATATAATTATTATATTATATAAGACCAGGTCTTATATAATATAAAAATATAATACAATATAATTAATATAATATAATAAAATATAATATAATATAATATAATATAATATAATATAATATAATATAATACCGGGCCTTGTATTAATTTTTGCTCCAAAAGATGCATTAGAGCTGATTGTCCAGCTAGGTCTTATTTTCGGGGAAACACGGTAGCCTCCATTTCCTTTCTGCCTCCCAAATCTCATGTGAGTTCCTCTCATTGAAAAACTAACCCAGAAAAGGAGACCTTGGGGTGTATAGTTGCCATTCTGAGAAGGGAGAGATGGTGGTACAAACTGATAACATATAGACCAGCACAATTCACACTCTCCTTTATTGCAGAAAGGATTACAGGTAGTTTATAAAGATGTATAAATTTGACCAATTGACATAAATTAAAATATGAGCAAATGAAGACCAAAAAAAAACAAACAAAAACAAAAAGGAAAGAGTGACAATAGAGCCAGAAATAAGGCTATGCATATCTGCTCCAACCATCTTACACTAAAAATACATGAGCCTCATCTATAAAATTCACACTTCCGCAAGGTAAAAATTGATCTGGAGATTGAAAAAAAATGTTCTTAGGGTGTTAAGTTCAGACAGGAATCTGTTTCAGGGACAAGAAGTCTTACCCTGAGGAGATCAGGTAGAGGACATAGCCACAGGGTGGCTTTGGGATAGTAAGCAGTTGGCCGTGCTTAGAAATAAGTACATCCTGAGAGTTGTAAATGCTGCTAATTTACTGCTTGTTATGGAATTGTGCCCTCCCAAAAGATATGTGGAAGTACTAACCCCCAGTACCTCAGAATGTGACTGTACTTGGAGATAGGGTCTTTAAAGAGGTGATTAAACTAAAATGAGATCATTAGGGTGGGCCTTCATCCAAAGTGACCAGTATTCTTATATGAAGAGGAAATTATGACATAGGCAAGTACAAAAAGAAGACCATGTGACAATACAAAGAGAAGATGGACATCTGCCAGCTAAGGAGAGAGGCCTCGGAAGAAACCAACCCTGCTGACACCTTGATCTCAGACTTTCAGCCTCCAGAATTGTGAGAAAATAAATTTCTGTTGTTTCAGCCATCAAGTCGAGGTACCTTGTTATGGCAGCCCTGCCTCGCAAACTAACGCACTCCCGTATCTAAAATGGGCATCATTTACTGAGGTGGGGTTTGTGCCCAGGATTCCTTGGGGAAACATTGTCTTTAGTTTCTAATTTGGCAGTGTTTACATAGAACCATGCAGGCCTCTTTGCAAGGCTTACAAAGACACAGACATAAAAAGTTTCAGGCCTCAGGGAGCTTATAAGCCAGGCCAGATAACTCTAGTGAGAGGCAGCAAGTACAGGTGGAAAGGAAGTGCTATGGGAGGTGGGGAAGCAGGGAGACACAGGGAGGCTTCTGGGGGTGACAGATGTTTGGCTTGGGTCATAAAGGAGAATGAGAAGAAGGCTGTCTAAGTGTGTGTATGTGTGACATAGTGTGTGTGTGTGTGTGTGTGTGTGTGTGTGTGTGTGTGTGTGAAGGGGCAGCGAGTATCTGTGGGTATAAACCTCTAAATTTCTCAGGAATCGCTCTCCAGATCGGTGCTGTGGGCAGACAGTGTGGAGGGTTTGACTGGACTGTAAACGCTTGTAGCTGGGTGGGAGTAAGTTGAGGATCAGAAATGTGTGCTTGTTTTCAGCTTAATGTGAAAATTCTGTCTTGCTTTGAGTGACAGGGTTATATCCTCTGTGTCTTAAAACAGGGATGAAGGTGGAAATGGGAATTGGCAGGAGACACTTCCAAAGCATTTACCTCATTCAGGAAACCTCCCTCCACTCCTTCACGACTGCGGAATTCCTTTTGGACTCTTTTGCCAAAACTGAGTGATGAACAAACGCATCTGGCTAGGAGCTTGTGGGCTAAGCTGGGACAGTCAGATACAAGTACACAGCGGCTGAGGAGTTCAAGTGGCTGTGTTCAAGGGCTGTGAGAGCCCAGGCTGAAGGCCCAGGCTGAGGGCTGTGTGGGTGCTGGGCTGGAACTGGCCTTAGATCAGGCTAGTCCCTCTCCTTCTTTCCAAGTCAGGCCGAGGCAGCAGGCTAGCGCTAGCGTTTGGAGTCCAGGTGTCCAGCCCACTCCAGGCACCTGGCTCCTGGCAGGACTTCAGGGCCTCCTCCCTGAGGCTCACTCCTCCTGGCACTGCAACCCACTCTCCCTCTGACCGGGCACCTCTCATGAACAGACACCATGTTAGAAGAAACTAGTGAGAGGGAGATGGTGAGGACTTGGGTGAGGTGGGTTTGGGGCCACAGTCTTTTTGGGGATAAAGAAGCAAAGACAAAAAGCATTTCGTGGTGCTAGTCATGGACACACCCCCTGGTAGTTCAATAAATCAATCTGAAACATCCTGGCAGAGCATCCAGAGCACCAGGAAGAGCAGCAGTTGAGGGAGGGGTGACTGAAGCATCTGAGACACAGGGGTGATTTCTCATTCTTATCACAGGGCCGCAGAGAAGAGAGGTAGGGTTCTCATGCCACCTGCACTTCCAACACCCGTACGGTCTGGGTCAGTCACTCCATCTGAGGATGAAATTACACCTTCCTGACAGGATAACAAAGGGCTGGAGAATTTGGGTATATGAATTATACTCACTTTTCTTACGAGCAACTACTCTTGGTTCACTTTGATTTGGTTCCTGGGGGATGACAGGGATTATTTAGAATCGTAAAAGATACCCTCTTTCTCTTATGGGAAATGGAAGGAGGTATAAGGGAATGCCAAATGAGAAAGGGAGGGGAGAGGAGAGGGGAGAGAAGAGAAGAGAATGGGGGAAGGAGAGAGAAGAGGGGAAAGGAAAGGGGAGGAAGGAAGAGGAGGTAAGAGGAGAAGAGAAGAATAGGAAGAGGTGGAGGAAAGAGAGAGGAAGAGAAAGCATCCATTTGTTGTCCCTAGTGGGTCTTGTCTGGGTTGGGAGTTTGATCAATATGAGGTGTCTCATCCAATCCTTATCAGTTGTTGATTTTCCCTGATCTGAGAACACTGTTTGCAGGTATGTGCTATGGGTCCCAGGGAGACCCGAAGGAGAGAACTCAGATGGCTTTATTCAAATTCATTCCCGGGTGGCCAGTTAGCTCAGTTGGTTAGAGCGCGGTACTCTGAACAATAAGGTTGCCAGTTCGATTCCCACATGGGCCACTCTGAGCTGCGCCCTCCACTAGATTGAAATAACTACTTGACTTACTGCTGATGGGTTCTGGGAAAACACAAATAAATAAAAGTTTTTTAAAAAATTCATTCCCAACACCAGAGAAGCATCTCAGAGTACATTCTGCACAGTCCTGAGTCAGTGGCACTATTTCAATAAGAGTGATAACTTTTATTTGTCGAACAGCCATAATGAGCCCAACCTTGTCTTCAGCTCTTCAACAGGCATTACCTCATTTAATCCTCGCAGCAACCCTATAAGGTAGGTATAATTATTATCCCCATTTTAGACCTGGCTTGGCCAAGTAACTTATCATGAAGTCACTTAGCTAATAAGTAGTGACACCTGGATTCAGGCTTGTCTGACCCCTGAGCCCACACTAATATATGATACCCTATGGGCTCCCTAAATAAAAATATCTGTCTCCTCAGGGCCAAGCCCAAGCCTGACACAGCCTAAGTGCTCACTGAATGAATGAATGAATGAATGAATGAATGAATGAATGAATGAATGATGGAAGGGCAATGAAGTCAGTGACTATAAGGCTGGTGAGAAAATGTATATCTTGTCCCAAGAATCAAATTTCCCTAATAGGTTTCCAAGGCAAGGCCTAAAAACGAGAGTCTGTTTTTCAACAATGTCCATGCATCAGTGCAATTTTTAGTTTTTATTTATGCAACCACAAGGGGCCCTGGTTGACACAAGGTTCCCTTGTGACTGACCTCAGCATCCTGAAGTTTTTGAGAGGAACCAACCCTGAGATGAGACTCCTTGGACCACTGTGGTCCTCTTCCCAGCCCACCCTCACTGTGGCCTGCACCTCTGCGGTGTCCTCAAATACACTTTAAGGAAACACATTTTGGAAGGAAGTATGTTCTAGAGCCCAGGGCCAAATTCTGCATTTGGCATGGCCCTAACGACACCCTACATAGTCAGAAATATGATTTCCAGTTGACTCCATGGGATGCTGGTTTCAAAAGGGTTGCCATTCTTGTCTGTTTACCACATATCTTTTCACAATAGGCTCTTCTTTTCTAGAATTTTTATATTTCCCCCGGCATTTTGTGTTTTGGTAATTGACTTGCAAGAATAGTTCTATAACATAAATCAACAATGAAAAACAAATTACCCCTGCCTGCATCCTTCCATTCCTTTTTCGTCTCTAATGATATTTTCCGTATGATGACTAATCCAGACTGACGCAATTTATCAATTGATCTCCGCGATGTACATTAGAAAATGCACTCCGCAGGCCCCAGCATGCAGCTTTCCATGTGTGCCACGTTGCTTTAGAAAACCTATTAGTGCAACAGAAATATCTAAAGCTGGCTTTTTTTCTGAGAATATTAGAACCGGTGCTAATTACTTTATTAATCATAAGGTGAAACAGCAGTGCTTATGTCACAGCAGTGTAAAGTAAGTGCTTTTATGGCAAATGTAGTTAAAAAGAAATGACAGATTGGATTTATAGTGCTCGGCAGTTAAAAAACAAAGGAAATCATACATACCAGCAATTTTCTTTCTTTAGTTAAATGTTCATTAAATGTGTACCACCAAAAGCCATTTGTAATTATTAATAATTCCCTAGTGGGTCCATGTTCTAGGACAATTTATTTTAAAATACAAATTAAAGCTTGAATTTTCCTTTATTAAAATATATATGTGTGTGTGTGTGTGTGTGTGTGTGTGTGTGTGTATGTGTGTGTATGCTTTACGGCTGCTGTGATATATATATAGTGAGTCAACATTTCTTCTCCTGAGAGAAAGGAGAGAGATGCAAACATGCCGAAGGGAGGGATATGGTAGCTGGAATCTGGAGGTGATGTTTGCGTTTGGGATTCAGGTGGAACCGGTTGGCATTTGCCATTTGCGAGACAGCAGGATTTGGAGCCTATGGTTCAGACAGAAACCCCAAAGCTGCCACTGTCTGAAGGCAGGGAAACCACAATGACCAAGGTCATCATTTAGGGTGATGTTTGCATTTCCATTGTCAAAGTGAATCTTTGACTGTTACGTTTGATATTTTGTTTCCTTAAAGTCACTACTGCCCACCAGTTAACAACAAATCTTGAGTTTCCACAAGTATGTTTGGCTTTCACACGCCTAGCGATTAAACAAATAAAGCGAATTAAGATTAGACAACAATTTAGGTTTTTTTACTGATTAAAGCCGTGTGTGTGTGTGTGTGTGTGTGTGTGTATTAGGTGGAAAGCATTAACATGTGTTGAGTGCTGACTGCATTCTACATGCTTCATACAGACTCTCTCACTTAATACTCAAAACGCTGTGTTTTAGATAGTGTTATCCTGTGTTTATATGATAAAACCTAGGCTCAGCATTCTCTCTCTGAAAGTAATCCTGTGAGTGGCAGTTCTGGAATTCTGACTCAGAACTGCCAGATTCCCAAATCCACGATCTTTGCCCTACACCAGGATGTTTGCAACTAATACTAAATAAAATTACTGAATGCTGAGTCCTGGACAATTTCACAAGTGGAACAGTAAGGTATATATTCTTGTCTCCATTTTTGAGGTGGACACTCAAAGATGGTAAGCTGTCTAAGGTCACACAGCTAGTGAGTGAATTCAAACCCAAATCTGTTTACAGGAGTCAAGGGCCATTTCTATATGGTCTAAATAACTTCTCCCACCAAACAACCGCTGGTTCTAGGAATGGTCTCTTTTTATTATATACCTTTTGGCCAAAAGTTAAATTCATTTTCTTTTGCTTTGCTTTCTGTAATCAGTAGGAAAAAAAACTCACTAACATTTTTAGGTAATTTTATCTGCATAGTGTCATCTCTTTAAATCATCCTTAAACAGATTAATCCCAACTCACAATGTTTTCTTTGTGGAAATGGCATTACTTATTATTTCTGATCACCCAGAATTACATAGCACAGAGAAACCAGGCAAAAGAACCTGCTTCATAAAACAGAACATACCACCATTTATGTCACAGCTGGGGCTAGTATTGTTTTCAACAGATGGAATTAGAATTAAGGACTTAATTGCAGTAAAGAACTGACATCGAGGAGGCACCTCTTGTCTCTCCTTGGCAGGCCCACCGGCCTGGGGCAGGACACCCGAGAGACTCCTAGAAGAGATGATGGAAGTTCTGACAAGCAGGTAGCCTCAGGAAGATCTGGTAGCAGGTCACAGAGATTGGGGTTCTAGAGGAAGACTCCAGACGAGGAGTGAGGCAAAGTGGTCAAGACAGGAACTTAGCAGTAGTACTGGGTACAATATGAGTCAGCAAGAACAAGTGCTAGGGTGCACATTCTAGCAAGAATTGATCTCTTACTTGTCCTACTGAGCCATTTGGGTTCTTCAATTGCTTTACGGATGCGACAGGTCCCAGGGCTTAGGCTAAATCAGAGGCAGGGCCAGCTATATAACTTCATTTTGCAAAATGAAAATTCAGGGTCCTTGTTCAAGAAACTGGAAAAGGGTGCCATTAAAGGTACCAAAATATAAGACTCTTCTTTCTTCCCGGTTTCTCTTTCTATTATGTTGGCTATGTATTTGCTATTTAATATCACATTCCCTTGGACATGGGATACTTACGAGGTCAGTAAATACCCTCCCAAGTGCCTGGGGACCCTGTTACTTGGCAGTGTGTCCCACCAGCTTCCAGGATTCCCCATCCCCCACCCCCGCCAGCCACCCAAGGTCATGAAAACCAATCTCCTCTTCTCCTAGTCCTAAAGTCCCAACTCACTAGTGACTGGTGTTCCTAAAGGGATTGCAACCTCCACTCCAGGAAGTGTTTGGTACCTGGATTGGAGGTAGATGAGAGACTCACACCTGCCAGGTTGTCTGCTGTCAGGATGGGGACACCTGCCACCATACTCTTCCCTGAGACACACCCCTGAACCTTCTAGCATTCCTGCTTGTGCCCAGGCGCCCACTGCGAGCAGAGAGTGATACTAGTAGAATGAGGGTCCCCACCCCTGTCTCCAGCCTAAGAGACGTGGTTGCCACCCGAGGTAGAAGGTAGCCAGGTGGGGAAGGCTGGGGCAGGTCAGGGCACCAGAACTGGAGGCAGCTAAGAACCCATCCCAGGGAGGTGGGACCTCTGTGTGAGCTAGGCTCCAAGGTCCCCATGCACACTCCACTTCCCCATTGGCTTTAAATTAAAACAGAGATTAAAGATAAAATTACGAATTTCAAGATAGTGACCTTAGAGCATTAAGCCTGAAGCCGGGACCCTGGCAACTGTACTGACCACACAACCAGGAAGCCAACCCTGATCTGAGGTGGGGCCTCAGGAATCCCAGCCTAGGTGTTATAAAACGGTAGGGCTGGAACGCCAGAACGTTTGAATTTTTAATTAAACATTTATACGTCTGTGCCTTTTATAAGTGTTCTGTGGCCTTTTACTATGTTTGTGTGTTCATCCTTATCCAGGTTTTCTTTCTCTATTACACTGATCTGTCACTATTTAGTTATCTGACTTGGGACAGATGTTAATATCTCGGGTCCTTAGTTTCCTCTTCCCTTTTAGCTCCCGCATTCAGTATGGCTCCACTAATTTAGAGGTTTTTTAGAACCTTATATTGGATATTGGAACAAATGGCATCATTTTGTGTAGTTCTCCCTGTCTGTCAATTTGTCTATCCCCCTTCTGTGTTTAAACAAAGGAGCTGCCATTGTCGCCAAGTCCCTCACTCACCATCTGTGAAACTGCTTTTAGATGATATTTCAGGAAAGTGAGGCCCCTGTGCCCAGCTATTAATTAATCGGGGAGGAAAAAAAATGGCCTTGACCCACCTCTTGATAGGAATTAACGTCTCTTTCCGGTAAGCTGCAGATACTTCAAGGCGATAGGAAAGACATTCAAGACTCTGGGTTCTCAGAACCCAGGACTGAGAGGTGTGGCTGAGACTGTGTGTCTCCAGGTAGCAGCCGAGGAACAGGCTGGTCTGTTCACCCCTGGTTGTGTGACCACAGGCCAGTTACTTTCCCTCTCTGGGCCCCAGTCGCCTCATCTTTAAAATAAAATAAAAAGATTGGACTAGGTCATCTCCAGGGCTCCTCTGGCTCAAAAATTTAAGATTTTTATGACTGTGAATCTGCAACTTCCATCTCCTAAGTGACCTCCAGTTAAGTCATTCTAGAGATCACAGACTTCTACAGCCTCTGCAGCTTCATTCCTCAAAGCAGCTTAGAGCACTTTTCTCAGCTGGTTAGTAAGAGCATTGGTACTGAGGCTGACTTCAGGCTCTGTGTGCCTGTCCTAGGCTGGAAGGTCTGGGCATGTGGAAACCTCAAAGGCTGCCAGTGCAGCCCCTTTCCCTACACTGACAACTGCCTGCAGCAAGAAATCATCTGTTAGGTGGCATCAGGGGAAGTGCCTGTGAGTGAGAAATGGACCCAGTGACTCAGAGCCTGCCCGGGACCCCCACTCATGAGCAGTCTTCTGAGGAGACTGGCACCCCATTTCTTGCCCCTGCAGGCAAAGTTATTCTGCAGATCACTGCTGAGTTCATTATTGGAACAATACAGAGAAGCCAGCAGTTAATTATATACTGAAGAAGTGCCTTCACATCAGCCTCTACTCAGCTCTCTTTTTCATGCCCTCTGAAAAGACGTAATCATCCATTATAGTCATCATCAGCTTTGTTACTTTTTGTGCCTCTAATTGGCACTTTTCTTTTAGACAATGAGGTATATCGGAAAAATATGCTCATTGAGGAGCCAGCGGCTTGTTGTTCTAGTTCTGGGTCTATTAATACTTCAGTGTGTAACTCTGAGCAAGTCCCGTTACCTCTTCTGGTCTTCGCCGTCCAATCGAACGAGGGGGTTGGAGGAGAACTACCAAAGCTCTGCTCTGTCAGATACGCTGTTATTTTCTCCCATGACATGCCTAGCAGTCTGCTGGTTGTCACGGGAGACCTGGAAAAGGAAGCATGTGCTCTAGTCTTGGCCCTGAGAAAGCTCTCCGAGTTGGGGAGGCCATTCTGACCAGAGCAGAGATTCTCATGTTGGGAGCAGGAGGCTGGAAGGAAGGGAGAGGTCAGACTAACAAGGATGCCAAATAAAGGCAAGGGACTTTGGATTTCATCAGCAATAAGCGACCATGTAAACATTTGATTAGTAGAACAGTAGCACCACATAGACTCCTTAGAAGATGTATCCGTTAGGAACGCATTTGGCTGCTCCAACCACAGTCGTCTCAACACACTGGGGTAGGTTTTTCTATTTAACAATACATCAGGAGGTGGCAGGCACTGGTGTTGGCTTGTAGTTAGTTAATGTGAGGGTTATATCTACGATTCTCTTGGCTTTTTCCTCCTGGTTGCAAGAAAGCTGCTGCAGCTCCTGCTCATGTCTTCATATAAGGCCAAAAAGAGTGGACGTAGGGAGGGTTGTAGTAGTTGAGTCTTTCCCTTTTTATCGCAAAAAACTTTGTAATAAACCCCCAAGCCCAGACCCCTCCCCAAAAGAAAATAAATAAAACCAGACTTCTGTTTCTGTCTTAAAAAGCATAGTTTGATTACACGACTCTGCTAGCTGCAGGGAAGTTTTTCAACCCCTATAGAAGCCATATCCAACCCCACTTTTCTTTGCAGTCTCCTACCATACATTGTGCATTGATTTTGGGAGGGATTTTTTTGTAGTTAACTGTAAGCAACTTCAGAAACTTCTCGCCTTTGTATCTGAAGTATTCAGCACCACGTTGGGTTCCCAATGATACTCCATTCACGACTGAGAGTGAATTGTACTAGGATGGTTCTGCTGGTGAGCTAGCTGCCTCTGTGACTTTTCTCCACTGACCAAATGTCTGATGTGCTGGCCAGAATTTGTTTTATTATTCTGGCCCTATTCCAGCATATTTCACAGTGGCCATTAAAAACATATTCTTAGGTTTGTACTCATAAAACTTTATCATTTTAATCCATTTATTACCACCAATGTGAAGCTGAAATTGGAAGTGTAGTCTTAGCTGCCCTGTGGCATCTACCTGCTGCTGGGGGGGTCTCTGGTGACAGATTCAATCACTTTACCAGGCATTGTCCAACCTCTGTCAATGGTAAATGGTTGTGTGTAGTGGACTTTGCTCTTTCCTGAATGACTACAATAGAAGCTGTAGTTTGGTCAAATAACTTACTTGGCTTCATCCATAAATTTGCTTTATCTCAGCTGAACTTATGCTACTAACGAACAGGAAACTCTCTGGATTTCTGCTTCTGGAAAGGCTTATTTGTGAGCCTTTTTCCCCCCTTTGCTGCTTCCCCCCTTTATTTTTACAAGAGTGTGTGGTGTAAAATGGGTCATTTTTACTGACAATTACTGCAGGCTGAATTCTTCCCCATAAACCTAGAATTTTGTGATCTGGGAGCAAAACACATTGCCCCCAGAATTGCCGATGCAATTCTTACGTTTCCTCCCCTTGTTGGTCAGAAAGAGTCACCGTTTCTTGTTGTCAAGTTATGATGAGCTCTTGTATTCAACACTCTAATATCGCAGATGCTTTTTCTCAGACTCTAATGGACCATTTACAGCCTTAATGTTTTGCCTATTTCCAAATGAATTAAATATTTTCTTCATTTGTGAGCTAAATCTTTACTCCTGATTTTTCTCATTGATCGAGTACTATAATACACGTTTCCTTGTGCTGAGAACCTTATGGATTGTTATTACAGTGTGCAAAGATTATTCACACATCCTAATATGTACATTAATCTCATTGTGATATGGAATGGTTCCCTGCAGTGCTGTGCTCATTAAGGAGCATTTTAACCTCGTGTGCGTTCTAAATTGATGGCTGAAATATGGCAACTCCCCTGACGCTGCCGACTGTCTTTATGCTGGACGTGTCAGCAAACATTGTGCAGTTGTGGGCTACTGAGGGGGAGCATGTAAAAAGATAACACTGACACTTGTGAGATTGGGTTGTTTATAGGACAGATTTTGGATGTCCTGCGGAGGCTGTCCTGGAAGCCCCCTAGGGTAACGAATGCGGTGATTAGAGATGGCAGGTAAGGAAGGGAGAGGGTTGAAGAGAGACATACCTCCCCACGAATTCATATATATTCTCTCTTGCTTGAGGTTGAATAGATTTCTGCCTAGCAACAAAGCGTATAGATACACAACCCCAGCACAGAATTCCCAGTTCCTTTGTGCTCAGGAAACAATGCTTTATGTTAGCTGGGATTAACCCACAGCTGAACTGCAGCACAAACAGCTCCGTGTCTCTCAATGAATCGAGGAAACAGTTTCATGAATGGGATTCATTTGCCTGATGTGTAGAACTGAGTTGTCAGGTGGTACACAAGGGAGGCTGGAAAATCCCCATGCCTGTGAGTCTCCTGATATATTCAGTGTTTTTAGCTCTAGAGGGGCTCGGCGTGGGGACTCCTCCGTTTGGCCACCCTGCTCACAGACCACAGGCATAGACAAAGCTCTGCCTCATGGAACTATTTTAAAAATGTCAAAATGTCCTTATGCAAAGAGCCCTGAGCCTATATGTTTTAACCCCTGTGTGGCAGAGTCTTGTTTCAACAGTTGGAGACAGATGTTTACATCTGTATAAAATAGTATTCGCTAGACATTGAGGAGTATGCATAAAATCATTAAGATAGGTTGTAAAGGCAGATTTTGATAGCCTCCATCCAGAATTATTATGCTGCTTTTTTTTTTTTTAGAAGGGGAATAAAAATTCTTACAATTCGTCTTTTGTTGGGAAATTTGTAAATGAGCTACTCTGGGCCCAAATAGGTATCATTTAGTGTGTGCTTGTGTTAGTTCTTGAAGACAGTTACATGTTGGTCTCCCTTGTTGGCCCCCATCCACATCAGTAAAGGTGAATAGCACTTATAGATTCTTGCTCTTCTTTGTGTCTTTTTACTGTTCCTAGGGCTGCAAGAGTGTGGAGTACCAATATAATGAGTTCAGAGAATAAAGGCGGTAAGGTAAGGAGGGGAGAACTAATGTTTATTGAGCACCTATTATGTGCTACACTTCACACATGTCATCTTATCTAATCTTTTCACACTTCAGATGTGGCAGTATCATCCGCACTATAGAGCAGAAGACATCACAGTTCTGCCAGACCTGGCGATGGTCCCCACTAGAGACAGTGGGGTGTGCTTGAACACAACAAACTCTACACGCAATACATAACCCCATGTTGCCTGTAAAAGAAAGCATTTAATTTATTGATTTAGTTCCTTTGTATATACCAACATTTTATTGGGACAGTTTATAAACTGTGTCCCACAAGTACTGAAAACAATCTAATTCCTCAAACTTTGAAATTTTATTCATGGTCCCTAGCTTCTAAGATCTTTCCGGGACTTTTAGCTTGTTCCATTTCTTAAAATGGCAGGGAGTTTCTACAGGTGGGTAGAAATAGGGATACCCCAGATCCTACTGATTTTAGGCCCCGTAAACCTGCATCTACTTCCTCAGAGGAATAGGCTTAAGAATAAAACACTCTCTGGATTTACCTAATGGTGGTATTCAGGGTAGAGGAAGAAGGGACGGGAGTAAGAGCCTCTGGCTCTTTTGGGGACAGAGTGGAGAAGGATTAGGCGACACTTGTGCGTATCTTTAGGTTCCCTGCCCAGACTTGGGTAATTCTCTCAGATGCTGAGGCTTTGCTTGCCTCTCAATCTCTCTGGGGCACGTACCCATTCACTCTGACTCACCGTCACCCATGCACAGCACATAAGGAGACTATATCTTGATCAGGTTACATGATTGACTCTCAGCCACCACCATCTGATACAATCAGCAATTAATTAGGTATCAACAGTCTGGTTAATCATAACATTAGGTTAACATTTAGAACAAACCTTTCTCCTGAACTCTTTTAGTCCTTAATTATCTGTCTGGGCTGATCTTTGGAGGGCTCAACCCCAGACTTTAAACTGTAACACATCTAGATTCATCCTCCATCCATATGCGTCCTCAGTGAACACCCATCAGAGGCCAGGGTCACCAGAAGGATAGTTGGTGCAGCTAAGTTTGACTGTCAGAGAAATAAACACTGTTAATATGAGCTCGATCCTACTTGCTGTAGCTGAGTGAGTGGCTCCACGTGGCAAGGCTGTCATCATTAATAACAGCAGCTGTATTAGGAATAAAAAGGTGCCTGTGTGCAGCAATAGGGGGGAGGGGAATCTGAAATGCACCATGGAACCCTTGGGTGAAAAAGCAACAGAAATGGAGTCAGAATGTGGCTTAACCCCTTCTTTCTCACACTTGGGCCCCGCTCAGAGCAGAAGTGGAGTCCTTGCAGTCAAAACACAGCTTTGCTTTATGGTTGTGGCCACTCTGCTTTTTAAAAAAAGATGTGGACTCCAGGCCCCGCACTTTTCACACCGACGTTAGTGGGTGGTACAGATTGGAGGGCAGGTTGTCAGGCCTGTGTTTGTAGAAGAGCAATGGACGAGTGCATGGAAGCAGAGAACATGCTCCATCAGTCCACGTCTTGACGTGTCTGGCATCTCTGCGTTTCCGAGGACGTGGCTAGAGGCAGGCTCGTCTCTAAGGGGATACCGGGGTTCAGGGTAAGGGGCACTGTGGGCTCTTCCACGTTCCTCAGAATATTTGCGTGTAGCTAGAATCTGGATAAAATGAGCCGCCTTATCCAGGAAAATGAGTAGCTGGAGTAGAGCTGTCATAAAAGCCACATGTTGCCAGGAAATGAGTGTGGAGAGAGGAAGCAGGGTTTTCTTGCCTGAGAGCCACCTCCAGGCCCCCAAGCGTTGCCTTGGCAACAGTGATGGGGGTAGAATTTATAGGCCCATTCCTGTGTGAGTACCTGAGGTCTTTATAAATACCTGCCAGCTCCTCTACCCACCGGCTGCTTCCCTGAGTCACGGCGTGGGCTCTGGGAGATGCTCCCCACAGCCTGAACTTTGGCACAGACACAGGGAACTCAGAGTGAGGTTCAGCTGAGGGGGACGGTTGGGGGCAGCTTTTTCAATGTTTTGCGTTGGTCAGTAGAATGTCAATTCAAAGGCTTAGATTGAAAAGTAACACTTTGAAATATTACTATTGGCATCCCTTTCACACCCTAAAGCATCACCCTCTGAAGGGCCTTCTATAGTATGTGTCAGGGAATCAGGATGTGAGGCTTACAGTGTCCATTTCGCACTGTGTAACTGTGCCACTTTGGTGAGTTATGTGACAATCTCGCTGTCGCCACTCTCCTCCTTTCTAACTGTGGGTACTGGACCACCTGGCTACAGAGGGCTCTCCCAGTCCCAGCATTCTGTGTTGAAATGGGCTTCTCCCAAACGGGCTTCTCCTTGGCCAGCCAGGGACAGTTTAATAAGAGCATAGCACCTGTCCCATTTGCTGTTGTCAAGAACGTGCAGAAGGAAGCTAAGCAAGCTGCCTTGTCAGTGCCAGCGAATAGGAGTCGAGAGCCAAAACTCAAACCAGATTTGGGTGCCAAAAACCAGAATAAACTGAACCAAGTGCTCAGCTCCCAAATTACATTTTAAACAACTGAACTTAGAAACCACGAACCAAATGTGTATTTTTAAAAATAAAACAAGCCATGTTTTAAACTAGTTAGAACCAGAACCAGTTCTCTATATTTTTGAAATGTATTTCATGTGAACACCAAAATATCCTCTGGACTGACTCAAACAGATATTTCTATCAGTTTTGGTCCCTGGTTAAAAACAGACAAGCGAGCAAGCAAGCATACAGATCAAAAAAGCTCTCTGACATTTAGAATGAGATTTTGTTTGGAAAGAAATCACGAAAGAGAGTTTTCAGTACATTTTAGTGAAGCAAACCATCTATAACCAATTGGGAAAATATTGATGACCTCTGCTATCCAAATTACCGTGGGTCTACAGTGTTTCACCTCTTGGTCACTAGGCCAATTTCTAGTCACTTCTACATCTTTCCTATCCCTGCTTATACCATTATTTTTAGAGGATTTAGACAACTACCAGCTCCATAACAAATGCACTGATGGGAAATAACCATCATTTTCTGAGGAACTAGGTTTTCCCAGAGGAACTTGGTTTGAGTTTTGCTCAGGGACTGGTCCTTCTGACTTGCAGGGCAACAGAGAGGTTACTAGTGACTCTAGTGTGTGTGGTCTGGGCTCACACCTGATGCGATCTGAGGTATTTTACCAATGAGATAGATTTAATAAGGAACCTCTTGCTAAATGATGTTATGCGGGCCAGGCTGCTGGAAGTGTGTAAATCACTGGAGAGGCAAATTTCATCGGCTCAGTGCTGACCGGTCTGATTTGTTCAACTCTGAACATCAGAGAATTGTTTGTGTCCAGAGTCTCCTTGTTGGACCATTTCTTCCGGCTATGATTTTCTCCGACTTTTTTCTCGTCTCCAGTCTGTCCCTGGTAAGGGCATTTGATCTTGGGATTTGGTAAACTCCTTAACTAGGGTGGATGTAAATATCACCTTCTATTTTATATGTTGTCACAGTGCCTGGCTAAGAGTTTGGCATCTAGTTTCAATGAAAGGAAAAGTGGATATAATTGCTGGACTTTGTCACCAAAGTGACCCCCCATTCTCCAGGAAGCTTTCTGGATCAACCCCAAGTCTGCGTAGGGACCCTTCCCCCAATACACTTTGTCCCTTCCCCAGCATAGCACTAATTGTAGGCAATTCTTGACTCCTCCATCTTCTCCACTAGACTACACACTGTGACCAAAAAGAACTGGGTCTGACTTGTTTGCTGCTTGTGTGGGTCGTGGTAGAGAGAAGGTCCACTCGTAGGATCTGGGCTCTTTCCAGAGCCTCTTATGAGGTTGTCACACTTTGGGTAATGGAGTCTCTTGTTATTGGTCCCATTTTAAAGATGTTAACATTCCCATCGTTAATAAGAATAACTCACATTTATTGAGCTGTAAACTGTGTATAGCACCATTACATGTGAATAATTTTTAAGTTAGTTTTTTCTTCCATAAAAGTTACACATGCACATAGTTATAAAAGTCTAATTATCTTCCAAAATTTATTATGAAAAACATCAGTCTTCACTCTTCTCAAAGTTTTCTATTCCCCAGAATAGAAACTTTTTCTTCCAAAATTTATTATGAAAAACATCAGTCCCCACTCTTCTCAAAGTTTTCTATTCCCCAGAATAGAAACATTTTCAACTTTTCCAGTGAATTTTTGGGTATTAACTTTCATATCGTTACATAATGTGCTTGTATTGCTACCTAATTTATCAGAACTTCTTACTCTGCAAAGTGATTTGCACACACACACACACACACACACACACTTCCTGGACCTCCCATTCTTGTAATACGGTTATATTGTAATTTTGATTGATATTAATTTTGATGTAATAGTTGTCATTTTCATTTTATGAATATACAAATGCTCTCCACAACTGAGTCATATAGTAAACTATGATTACTTTCCTTTGCTGCACAAATGTTCTATTTTCCTGGAGTTAAATATTAGCTTGGGTTTTGTTCATGCGCATGTTTGTGTGTACTTAATACTCCGCGACTTATCACTAAATCAACCTCAGACTCTCCTCCAGCTGCAAATCTCTCAATCCTTTCAAACACACTAGATATTCTGTTAATTTCACCCTTTAAAAAATTAAATCTCTTTCCTTTGTCTAATTTTGTAAGGTGAGGAATAAGAATTTTAGCCTTTTTTCGCGGGGTTCCACGAGACCAAACTAGTTTGTAAGGTCCCCAAGATACATAAGGACCTATATCCCTAGATGAGAGTTGGTCTAAGTTCAGATATTCTTTGCTCAATATTGAAATACCGTGTTTTTGTTCACCACCCTATCACACCTGCTAGAACTTCCCAGTGTAAGACCTATCTGCAAAACACTTGTGGAAAAATAAGTCTTATATGCTATAAGTATAAAAACAGATGTATCCTGCGTGCTTCATCTCCTGTCAGCCCACATATGCCTCATCTTTTTATTCAAAATAAGCCGTAGCTAAACTGAGAATTAAAATCTTTTAATATACATATCATATTTGAGGTACCTGTTACCATTGTCAAGGATGGCTATTCTGGCATGGGGTTTGATTCTAGAAAGTGAAATGGCTTGTGCTTCTGCCTTAAGTGCTACTTTATGTCTAAAATATACGTATAAGATTACTCCAGGAACTCTAGTACTCAGTACCTTTCCCACAATGCTCTCCAGGGTAAAGATAAAATGCACTTTGGTTTAGAATTTCAGGAGGTACCTGTGTCAGTAAGGCCTGTTCTTGACATCCAGCTCTTTCTCTTCATTCCCAAACCTCCCAGGCCCACACAGAGCCAGATGCATCCTTCTTGCTTCTGAATTAGCCAGATTATTGTGTCACTAACATAAGGAATTCAGATTTCAAGACTACTTCCATCCTTCTCCTATTGTTCCATCTTTCCTCCTCTCCCTCCCTTTCTCCTTCCCTCCTTTTTATCCTCCTTCATTTTTTGCTTCCTTTCTCTCCTCCTCCTCCATCTCTTTCTTCGTCTCATCTCTCTGTCTCTGTCTCTCTTGCTTTCACCAAAGAGAGGGTGAGTATGACGGTAAAATGATTGTCCTCGACAGACAACAGTTTAGTGGTTCCCAGAGGATAAGGAGGGAAGGGGGGGATGGTAGAAGAGGGTAAAAGGGGTCAAATATGTGGTGATGGAAGAACTGACTCTGGACGGTGAGCACACTGTGATATATAGATGATGTATTATAGAACTGTAGAGTTGAAGCCTATGTAATTTTACTAACCATTGTTACCCCAATGAATTTAATTTAAAAAAAATGACAGTCCTCAGTTCAAACCCATGCCTGGTTAGCTGTACGACCTTGAGAAGTTGGCATAGGCTCTCTAACCATTTCTTCATCTATAATATGGACATAATGAGACTACTTAGTGGTTATGAGGATTAAACAAAATTACGTATGAGAAGTGCTTAGTGCAGGGCTTGCAATATACTAATTGCAGAATAAATGTCTTCATAATAATGATGATAATGTCTTAAAATTTTCACCCTTAAAATTCACTGCTGCTTAAAAGAGGTACTGCCACTCTAAGACATTTTGGAGTTATTTATATAATTAATGGCTTTCAAGTTTTTGGAATATTTGAATGGAATAAACTATTAATTTGGTGTAGAGAATATTTTCATCCATTTTTAGTCTGGATTAATTATTTAGTAAATATACACATATTATTTGGGTTCATCTTGTGGATTTATAAGGAATGTAAGATTGGAGTTTAGTTTGAGCTTTTTATCCTGGTGTTTTAGTTATAACCTTGGATTCAAAGCCTGGGTGTGCATGTGGCCCCAATAGGAGTACTAGCCTTTTGTCTTCAGCCAGAATAGAACATTCAAGACTTGTATAATAACAGCTCTCTGGCTCCTTGGACCTGCTGTCCAGGGTAAGTGGCACAGAAAGAATTTGGTGAGTCTGTCGCCTAATCATAAAATATCTTCATTACCTGGGAAAAAAACCCAGTTCATGGGCCCCCTGGAAAAGAGCCTGGTACTGTGGTTTTTGTCTGAGGGACTGCATCTGGGGCTCACCTCAGTGTGAGTGGCTGCAGGAGCTGGAAGGAAAGGTGATGGAGAGGAAGCAGTTCACAGGCTTTTATGTAGAGGGGTACATTCAGGTTAGCCTCTCCGCTCCTGTGCATTGTCTGAGGTCCTGAACCTGGGTGCTCTGTGGGCTTTTATCTCAACGAAGCACTCAAAGCTTTTCAGGGTGCTTAATTAGAGAGAGGTGAGTGTTGTCAAGGCAACCTCCTTTTGATTCATTCATGGAATGGAAGCTGGAGTATATAAGAAAGAGCCAGAAATAATGGTTGAACTAGAACTACCCACATCTAGCCAGTTCAGAAAATCTGTGCAATTGAAAGAAAGAAAAGTGGTGAGGATTTATACAATCAAGCAGAGCTGGTGTCTGCATTTTCTTCCATAGGTTTCATCTGAAGAAACAGATTGGCTAAGAGAATATTTTAATGTCCCACTTCACTCTACAATGTCACAAATTGCAACTGTTGCTATGACAGTTTGCAGAAAGCATTCCATCTGAATCTCTTTTCTGTGCAAAATCCTGGACATGTGATAGCTGACGTTTCCCAGATTTTAATGGCCTCTGCTGGTGCAGTACCCAATGTGGTCTGTGCCTACATTTTACTTACATATCCATTTATTCATTCAGCCATTCATTCAACAGATATGTATTGAGTAGCTACTGTGTGCCTGGCTCTGTGCCCACATGAAGCTTATGTTCAACAACATTTGTTGTGGAATGCTGTTCCGGCCTCATGTGCTTGCAGGCACAGGCAGGAAGGATGAATGGGGACCTGGGGCACACTAAAGAACCCATGTGAGGGAGACAGCCTCCTAAGAGAGATCAGCTTCTGCGGCATCTGTGACCCTTCCCCAGACAGCACAAAGAACCCAAGCCCTGTTACTCGTCTCAGAAGCACCTCTCACACTACCCTTCTCTCCAGCCAGAACTTCTGCCTCAGGCGCAATCTTTATCAATTTATGGACAGATTGTTGCAAGAGCCTCCTGATGGGTTTTCCTGGCTCCCAATTCTAACCCTCTTTGCTCGTCCTGTGTGGTCCTGACCAGAGAATTGTCCTTAAACACTACTTCCCCAAGAACCTATAGTAACTCAAATCTAAACCACTCAGCTTGACTTTCCAAGTCCACCCTATATCTGGCTCCTGTTGAACACATCTGATTTTCTTCCCTGACTTCACTTGCCATTCCTGACAGGTTTATTTCCTTGCGTCCAGAATGCACCTCCAAGGTCTTGATTATGTAGTCTGGCTTGCTGAGGATGCCACTTTTATCACCTGATTCGCTGGCTCTGTGCCACCATCCCCCACCCCTTCCCTCAAGCCCCAGGTGAGCCTCCTTCTTATGGCTGAGACTGCTGGTTATTCTCCGATATTCATTCTCTCTTCTTCCACAGTAATATATGTTTAGCTGTGACTATGGCCACCCAGAGCAAAGACCACACATCCCAGTCTCTTGTAGCAGGGCTTGGTCCAATAGGCAAGCTCATTCATGAGCAAGTTTGGGACAATTGTGGATCATATTCTTTAAAAAAAAGGGCATGCTCTTTCCTTGCCCTGTCTGTGGCTGGGAAGTAGACAGGCTGTTAGCTCTTTAGACTGGGTGGATGTGACTAAGAGAGCAGAGACACAGTCTCAGTCCCCACAGCATGCAGCTATCACGTGAACTCCATGTCATATTCACCCTGGATGCTTACTCTTAGACACATGAGAGAGAAATAACTTCTGACTGGCGTAAGCTTTTTAAATTTGGGTTGCTGTTATAGCAGCAGAACTACACACCTCCTCTAAAAAGCCTTCCTGGCTCTTCCCTTCTTTAAACTCTCAGCATCACCATCAAATCCAGTGCATATTTATTTTCACTTTATGTTTTTACTCATTTTCTCTTATCAGCCAGGCTACGTGAGAACAGGTACCATAAATTAGACCTGGACACAGTTTAGCCCAGTTGAAAGAACACTGAGCCAGAAGTGAGAAGACCTATTTTGTCGCTTTTCCTGATTAACAGTATGTATGTGAGTGACTTCTGAGTCTCTTTGAGCCTCAGTGTTCTCAACTGCAGGAGAATAAAGCTTGTAAACCCCATGAGATAGGAGATGTGAAAATATTTTGCAAACCACAAAGTAATGTACAACACTAAGTCTGTAGTGCTGTTCTGCTCGAAAGCTGATGACCATGCTGTGAACACAGGGCGACTCAGGATTCATGGCCACTGCCACCAATGATGTCCATCGACAGCTGTCTGCTACTGCCCCGTGGTCAATGTTAAAAACCAACTATTAGGAGATTGCTAATTATTCAAATACTATGGAACGCTTCATAGTAGAAATACGTTTTTAACAATTCATGGGAAACCTTGGTAATAAGGAAAATAGTGAGTTATCTCAGCCTCTGCCCGATAGATAAGGGGTCAAATTAGAGACCCATCGTTTACTGTATCAGCTCCTTTATGTGAGTTACTGACCTGATACTGTAGAACAGTGCACATGGATATGGGGGTGGAGATTACGGAGAACCCACACATGTGCATGTCTACCTACCATTTACTAAGTACCTCAAACATTTCTCCCCCACAGAAAAGCAAATGTCGACCTTTGTTGCACCTATCCAAGGGTTAAAAGGAGCATTATTCTTTCAAGCCCCTCCACAGCAGTTATCCCTAGTGAACTAGGGTTTTTTAATGGCCTTTCACAATAATTAGAAATTTAATTAACCTCCCTGCTTTCTCATTACCTTTCCCTATGCCTGTTTCTGAGTCAAGAGCTATTTCTGAGCCTTCCCTTTCCAATTATCATGTACTGTTTATGCTTAATTTAGCCTGGCACTGCTGTAAAGAAAGCAACTCTCCTGCTCAATAGCCTTCAATGACTCCCTGCTGACCACTGAATTAAGTACGAACTCCACAGCCTGGCGTTTGGGCTTTCTACCGCCTGGCCCCAGAACAGTCTTCTAATCCCCTCTCTACTCTTCCCATACTTGAACTTTATGACTTGATGTTTCTCAACAGGCCCTTGTCTTCCTGCCTTGGGGTCTTTGCCTAAGCACTGAGCCACCCACATCAGACCCCTGCCCCTCTCTCTTGAATCCTGTCTCTTCCAGAAAGCTTTTCCTACTGGCTCTCTCCCCACTCCAGTCACCAGGGGTTATGGTCTTTCCCCTTCTGAATCTGCACAGAAATTTATACCTTTTCTCACAATCCTATCTTATGTGATAGTTATTGTGCATTCACTGTATTCTCTCTCTTTGGAATACAGGTTTTAAAAGAAGGAAATATCTTAGCCATCCTTATATCCTTTAGCACTTAAAACAGCACCTTAATAATAACAACCATTTCTGAGTTCCGATTGTGTGCTAGACTGCTTAAATAAACTCCAACTCTCATATTCACCAGGTGAGTTTAGGAAGTGCATCTCAGACAGGTTAAGTGACTCCCTCCAATCCACAGCCAGGAAGCTCATACTGGATTGTGCTTTGCTCATACTGGCCTGGGCACACCGACACCACACTTGGCAAGAACAGATATGTTACTACTAACCGTGCTTGTGAGAATGCGGGCCACCATTTCCAGTGGTGAATGATGGCAAATGTGTTTCTGAACCTCTGGTCAAGTGTCAGGGCTGATCCTCTGTAATAACTATGACCTGTGAGGTTTTTACCAGGGATTCCATGTTGGTGATGGTTTGCCAAGCAGTCTCCCATCATCCTGGAGTTGGGACCTGCTCACCTAGTAGAATGTCCCAGGTATTTGAGCTCTGTACACATCACTGGCCATCTTGCTCCAGTTCTTTCATAGCTTGTGAAACTCTTTCAGCAGACTAGGCCTGGAAATTGGGGCCTCTCCCAGGAGTTCCCTTATATTTCTGGGATGCCTTCTTTACTCTTTACCTTGGGAAAGAGAGAAGATGCTTACCATCCCAATCCAGCGCCCCATGGTCATAAGCCCCTGAAAATTCCCTGGAAGGAAGAGGAAGAGTGTTGAGCTCAGCTCAGGGCTACTTGCTCAGGGCATGTCTACATGTGGCAGGGAGCTAGGGACGAGAACTGAAGAACATACAGGCCCGGCCGCGTCACCCAGTGTTCAGAGGAGGGGTGGGGCCTGTGTGGGCCTGCGGATTTTTTAAGGGAAAGAATGATGTATAAGCCTATTTGACTGACATCCAAAATTCCTTGCACCACATCATCCACTTTCCTAGGTAATGTGCCTTTTTTACACCAAGGGGAATAGAGAAATTAAGATTGCCATCTCTTATGGCCTAGCTTTGTCACTTACAGTCTCTCACCACCAATTTATCCACCCCACCCCCCCTCTATAAACTGGAATGGGATCACAATGGACCTTGGATGCCACAAGTGACTCTGAGTAAGCCTTTGGTGTCTCTGTGTTTTCCAAATTCTTCAGTGGCTGGTGAGTCACTTAGTGCTGGTTGTGATCCAGCCACGGAGCAGACATGCAAGATCAAGGACTCCTGCAGTAGCTGGTCGTGATCTTCTTAGGAATTAAGGGCCAATACAGAACCAATGAGAACTTGCTCTTGTGAGTCAACTATAGATTGGATTTAGCCCAGCACCTTCCTGGAGTATAGGGCTAGAATCCAGTCATCACAGAGCATGACGTTGGCACTCTCTTCACCATCCTCCTTACCTGCTCTTCTTTCCTTTCATTCCCCTGTGCCACTTATTCCTTTGTATCTTCTATTTCCATTTCTTCGGCTTACTCTCGCATCCCTCCATATGCTCCCTGCCTCCATTCTGCTGACCCTCAGCACCTTTTTTTTGTCCTGTTGCTCTGTTTCCTCACCTGCATGTCAGTCTTCCTATAATCTCCCTGTTCCCCATGGAACGTGCCATGCCTCAGTTGGACCTGGAGGACACTAAAAGAGAAAGTATGGTCTCTGTCTGAAAAGAACTACAAACTAGTGGAGAAAAAAATGGCACTATATGAAACACATGAAAATGAAAGCTAACAGAGCTTTGTTTCTCCTCCTCCCCTCGTCTTCT
Organism: Rhinolophus sinicus; assembly: GCF_036562045.2. Classification (NCBI taxonomy): domain Eukaryota; kingdom Metazoa; phylum Chordata; class Mammalia; order Chiroptera; family Rhinolophidae; genus Rhinolophus; species Rhinolophus sinicus. The sequence goes on from NC_133754.1 coordinate 67,089,969, forward strand.
TCCCTTGCACCATCTTAGGAGTCAGATATGTTTTCCCAACCAAATATGGGCAAGAAAGGCTTTGGCATTCTACAGCATCATTTCCTGGTATCATGGGTGGACTTTCTGTTACCAGTGAGGTTGGTCTCAAATTTCCATCTTTCTTCCCTTTTATGTTAAAAGAAATATATCTGTAGTAGCAATATATGATCATCACAGAAAGTCTTGAAAATGTAGAAGAGTTTTTTGTGTTTATTTTTTTAAGTAAAAACCATTCATAATTCCATGTCATGGAAATAACCACTTAACATTTTCGTACACTGTTTTCCTTCTAGGCTTTTCACTCTCATGCATATTCTTATTTTTACATAATTGGGATTATGCTACGTACGCAATTTTTTTGTTCTGCTTTTTTCACTTAATATAATGTTGTGAGCAATTTCTCATGTCATTAAAATAATACTTACAAACATCATATACTAAATGACGGACATTTTATGATTCATTTAACCTTCTCCCAATGCTGATTGCTTAGGTTGTTTCTAAAAATTGAATTATGCAAATAGTGCTATAAGGAACTTTTTGGTATATCATTCCTTGCTTCAAGCACTAATTTCTTCTTTGGGAAAGATTCCTACAAGGGAAATTACTGAACTACAAATGCGAACTTTAAAGATATTTGATTGCTTTCCCCAAAAGATGAGTCTCTATATACTTCCACCTGCAGTGTATAAGAATACCTTTGCCAGCAAAACATAATACTCACGAACAGGAGTGTTATCATTCTTTAAAACATTGGCTACTCTGAAAGGAGAAAGGGTACCTCTTTGTAATATTAATTCTTAATCCTTTAATTACAAATGGGGGTCCCCTATTTTTTTCTTAACCATTCAGATTTCGTCTTTTATTAAATATCACAGATATATATATATATATATATTTACTTATAAAATGAAAGGCTAATATTTATTTTGTTAAATAATAAAATTTTATTATTTACACGTTTTTATTTTGAAATTTTAATTTATTCACTTATCCATTTGTTCATTTATGAATAATTATTAAGTGCCTACTACGTGCCAGGAACTGCTCTAGTTAGACTCTGGGAGTACCATAGTGAATAAAACAGAGATGGTGGCAAGAGGACAGAGAGATGATGATGAGTACGACATAGAAAAGTAAATCAAAGAAGGGGGCACAGAGAACTGCTTTGTTAAGTTCCAAAGAATGCCCCTTGATATTTTAATTATAATTGAAAAAGAATTGGCATCTTTAAAATATTCAGTTTTCTTTTTCTACAAACAACTGGACCATATCCACCAATTGAGGACAAACAATCTGCTGAGAGCATTTGGAAACCAAGGTTCTAACTCTTGGAAGTCTATATGACAATGACGAGTAAGCAAATGGAAAAATTTAAAAGAAACAGTTTTCTCTGCACTGTGTTTTTCTTATGCAGCACTGACCTCTCAGATAGCATACCCTGCTCTGCTTACTGCTTTCCTCACAACCACCCTCTTTTCCGTCACTACCAGGGCCCCCAGGACACACAATGGTGGAATGGAAAGAAGCCTAAATAAAGATAGCTCTTGTTAATTAAAAAAAGATCATTGAGTTCAATTACACAAGTGAAGGTTGTAACACTTAATTTTTCATGGTTTGTAGCATTATGTCCCCCATAGTGATGCTTTTCTCTGAAAGCAGAACCTTGTCACAAAACTGGTGGGTCTCTTGGGTCTGTCATGGTCACAATTACAGATGTTGAGAATCATCATCCTATTGTTGGTGAAAGTCTGGAATGCAGCCCTGCCTTGTATCTGCTGTGGCTATTGTTCTGCCACAGAAAATGGAAGCCGGGCTCTTGAGTTGGAAGATGAGAATTATTGCTGGTACAACTATTAGCATCCAGGCTTAGATTTCTTCTTTCCTTTGAGATGAGTGGTGATAAGTGGTGGAACCTATGAAATAGTGTAACTTTGTGGGTCACTATATTACCACGAAGCATGTGTCTCCTTTACCCCGACCTTCTCTCTCTCTTTTTCTTATCTTTTCTCCATGTGATTCCAATAAATATTAATGGTTCCTAGTTCACATTTTCCTTTTCTGGTAGACTTCCTGACCCTTAAGTAACCCCAGATTGCCCTGTATTACTAAAGGATCTCTAGCCTCTTTGCTTAGCATTTGATGAAACTTTAGTTATTGTACAAATAACTTTAGTTATTGTACAAGTTTCCATTGCCTTCATCAAGAAAACAGTCAGAGGTACAATATGTGCTCCTTTGAGTAGAGATGGCATCCTTACAGTGACGGGCCTTCCTGAAAAGGGGCATAAACCTTATTCTGCCTACCCAGGAAAAAAGACAAGTACGTAAGTTATTTCAGTGTCAGGCGTGAGACACAGAAACCACAAAGAATCTAGCGTAGCTTGAGTCAAGGTGGCATATGGTACCTGCCACACCACAGGAAGGGGATGGAGACTAACTAGGAGAGCTAGTCAGTTCCACCTTCTGTCACTTGAGCCTACTTGCTTAGATGCAGCTGTGAAACTGCGTAAGGCAAAACCACACTCTAACAACTCTGACTTCAATATCATTGAGCCTTTCTGCCTGCCAAGTACCTCTGTTCCTGGAGGAGCGCTACAGGTGGAAGTTAGGAAGCAGCTTCGCAGAAGGTTTCAGGCTAATATTAACATGACCCTCCCCAGAAAGTCATGAACAAATCATATACATAGACACAATATATGCTTACACGTACACTATATACCCCCAAAGCATTCTTCTGTGTGCTCAATAATATGACTCTCAATTATAGCTTTGGATCTTTACAGTGTGCTCTGATAATAATAGCTCTTACTGTGTATTGGACCCTATGTCAAACACATCAAAATCTTACAATAACCCAATAAGCTAAGATTATTTCCTTTTGTACAGAGAAAGAAATGCATAGTGAGGCAAATCAACTTGTTGTCTCATTAGGTGTGTGTGGCAGAGTGAAGGTTTGCAACCAGGCCCTGTGACCCCAGAACCCCTACTCTTAACCTCCACAATCCTACCCATCTTTCATGGGGATTTTGTCTGTCACATGTGAGCCTGGGTTTTGTAGGTCTTTGTGGCAAGGCAGAGCGCAATGGCCATCAGTGGTGTTCTTAGTGTTCTCCTTCTTGCTCCTCTCCCTGGGCTGTCTCCCCTCCCCCAACTCCTAATGCCGTCTGAACAGGCTGCAGCATTCCAGAGAAGCATGCCTTTTGTTCCTGCCTTAGAGCATTGCATTGGTTTTCTGGTTTGCTCTCTGCTGTTCAGATCTGGGCAATGACTACAGTGACATGTCATTTATCCTGTCATGTGAGGGTGCTGAAGCTTGACGTTCTGATTAGCCATCATGAAAAGTGTTTGATGTGGGGAAAGAAGAAAATTGACTGATTGCTGAGAACCTTAGGATTGATGAATGTGAGCGAGGGCTGCAGGGGCACTGGGAAATCCAGGCGCTCGCTCTTTTCCATCAATTCTGCCTTTCCTTCCTGAGTTTTAAGACCCTTAAGTAAGTAGAACACACCCATTATTTATAACAATGACAGAAAAACAATTTTTCCCTGATGTCAAGACCTCCCTTCTATTTTTTTTACTTGTGGTAAAATATGCATAACATAAAATTTACCATTTAAAACATTTCCAACATCCATCTGCAGAGCTTTTTATTACCTCAAACAGAAAGTCTGTACTGATTAAACAATAACTCTCTCTTCTCGCCTCCCTCCAGCCACTGATGATCTATTCTACTTTCTGTCTCTCTGAATTTGTGTATTCTAGGTCCTCATATAAGTGGATTTATATAATTTTTGTCCTTTTGTATCTGCCTAATTTTAATTAGCAGAATACCTTCAAGGTGCATCCATGTGGTAGCATGTGTCACAATTTCATTCCCTCTTAAGGCTGAATAATCATCCATTGTATGTATGTACTACATTTTGTTTACCCATTCATCTGTTGATGGACACGTGGGTGGTTTCCACCTGTTAGCTATTGTGAACAATGCTGCTTTGAACATTGATGTCTGCTTGAGTCCCTCTTTTTCATTCTTTGGGGTATAAATCTATGAGTAGAATTGCTGAGTCATATGGTGATTCTATGTTTAATTTTTTGAGGAAATGCCAAAGTGTTGTCCACAGTGGCTGTACCATTTGTAATTCCCACCAGCAATGTACAGTGTTCTAATTTCTCCACATTCTCCTAACACTTGTTAATTTCCATTTTTGTTTTGTTTTGTTTCTATAATAGTTATCCTAATGGGTATGAAGTGGTCTCTCGTTGTGCTTTTGAGCTGCATTTTCCTAATGGCTAGTGATGTTGAACACATGATCTTTCCATGGGCTTATTGGCTGTATACCTTCTTTCTTTTGAGAAATGTCTATTCAAGTCCTTTGCTCATGTTTAAATTGGGTTGTTGGGTTTGTTCTTGTTTTTGAATTGTAGAAGTTCTTTATATATTCTGGCTATTAATCCTTATCAGACATATGATTTGAAAATATTTTCTCCCATTCTGTGGGTTGCTTTTTCATTCTCTTGATAATGTCCTTTAATATACCAAAGTTTTTCATTTGATGAAGTCCAATTTATCTATTTTTTTCTTCTGCTGCCTGTGCTTTTGGTGTCATATGCAAGAAAGCATTGTTAAATGCAATGTCATGAAGTTTTACCCTGTTTTCTTCTAAGAGTTTTATAGTTTTAGTTTTTTGTTTCCTTTTAATTAATTTTTATATGTGGTACAAGGTAAAGGCCCAAATTCATTCTTTTATATGTGGATATCCAGTTTTTCTAGCACCATTTGTTAAAAAGACAGTTATTTCTCCCATTAAATGGTATTGGTACTCTTGTGGAAAATCAAATGACCCTATTTGATTTTCCATTCTATTTTTGAGCATCAGTTGATTTGGAGGAATTAGTCTGTGATAGTGCTAAAAAGGTTATTGCCTAGCCAGAGCAGCGACCCAATTTTTTGGAGTAAATACTATTTTTTTTCAGTCTATTTAATACTCTGGATGAGAATACCGCTAATAAACTTTTATCCATTGTTGTTAAGATTCACTTGTTGATGGTGCTGTCATTTTCCTAAACATGTGGGTTTAAATCCTTTTTTCACCCTGCAAAGTGAACAGTGACTTCTTCACTAAATAGTCCTGAAATTCTCAGATGAGCATCGAAGAGGTCTAGGACTTTTAGAAGGCTGTGGCCTTGGACTATGAAGGAGAAGGAAGCATTATGCACTTAACATCTTGATTTACTGGGAGTTGGTACCAAATGGTAGCCAGAAGTGCAATTTCTATGATATTGGTGACAGATGACTCTATATGCCTTTATTTCTTGGGAGCATCTTTTCGCCATCTGAAAACCCATGTTTATTGCACTTTAAAGTCTTCAAATTATTTTCACACATGTGGTCTCATGTGGTTTGCATGACCATCCTATGGTATAAGCTATATATATAATTTTAAAAATTAAATACCTGAGGGTCAGCGATATTGAGGGATCATGTCCAAAGCTGACAGCCAAAGCCAGTCAGTGGAGGACCTGGGATGTGAGTCTTGACTCATGACCCTGAGTTCTTGCTTTACAATGCACTGCTAGAATATGAACCCTGCTTTTCTGACTTAAATAATTCCTAGAAATGGTGTATTGCTGAATTAGACGCAGTCTTCTCCCTCCAGATCATGGAAAGATGAGTATCAGGCAGAGTGATAAAGATTTACCCTATAGAGACTACATACAGTTTTTCTCAATACATTCCTATGATAAGTGGAAGATCAAGAGCTACCAGAAAATCTCTAGCCATGGAGAAGGAAAGACGTCTGGCAATGAAAGACCTCCCCACAGGAAGAATTTTGATTCTACAGGGGGATGGTAGGCAGTGGGATGATCATTCTCATGAATCGTATCACATGCTGAGGCAGAACCTTCCCCGTTTAGAACAACTCTCTCATTTGTCTAGGGGAGAAAATGATTTCTTCATGGTCAAGCTGATGGATAAAGGCAGAGCTGGTACTAGTACCCTGACCTCCTGGTCCTAACCAGAGCCCTCCCTGAGGTACGTTCCTGTTTCATAACTACTTTCTCTGGTATCCTCATTTCTGCAAATGTGCTATTATTATTTTTAGATGCCAGGAGGAATCCCTGGTCATCCTCAATAAAAAAATATGTGGAAGAGGAGAAAACCTTGTTTTTGTTTTTGTTTTTTTAAATGATTGCTTAGGTACACTAGAGAGGATTATCTTTCAAAAGTTGAAGGTGACCAAAAATCCCTTAGAGTTTTAGAAGTTCTGGTAATGTGACTCGTCCCATATGTTCAATAGTAAATAGAATAAATCTACATTTACCTTTTAATTTCTCTATTAACTTAATTTCCCATATCACCAGTGGTGAGTAATTGAGTATTAAGAGACAAAAATGGAAGCTGTGGACATATTCCAGTTGTCTCATGCCAGCTAGTCCACAATACAAAAATTCTAGCTGGTACCCAAAACCTTACAATGGCCTCCCTTGGAGGAATGGTTCCACTGACCAGTGCAAAGTCTATGGAGTTACCATAAACTAGACAATGGATAGCTGGTCTTTTCCTATTGAAGATATTTCTAGGCCCCAAATCGGTGGCATGGTAGATCAAGCATCCTATGAGAAGTACAGTTAGTGGGTATGATTGAATATCTGTTGTGCTGGAGTGATGACTAAAGATTGGAATAGGCCTGGCCCCTAAAACCTCCCACTTTAGCCTCCATTCTCTCTCTCTCTCTCTCTCTCTCTCTCTCTCTCTCAACTGTCTTTGTAAATGTGAGTGAAGAACTCCAATGTCTTATGGCATAACAGAGGTACAGGATGGAAACAGCCTGGAGCCCTGAGTCACCACTTGGCAGGGAGCCATCAGGAGGAACATTTACATTAGATTGTTGCATGAGCAAGAAATAGATCTTTGTTGTGTCAAATCACGGAAATTCTTGAGTTGTTTGTCATAGTATTTGACCTACACCAAGTAACACATAGTGAATCTGTAATACTGTGTGAGCTGTGCTCTAAGTGAAATTTATATAAAGTATTACAAAAAGAGACAAAGGCCCTATTAATTCTACCTAGGAAGATTAAGGAAGGGTAGAAAAAGGTGATGATATTTAAGTGGAATCTTGGTAAACAAAGAGGAGTTTGCCAAGTGAGACAGATAAGGAAAAAGTTTAAATAAGTGGTTCAGTGTGGATAAAGTCTATGGGGCATGGAAATACATCCTGAGTTCAGAGTGTGTAGCATTGTTTTTCTATGGGGCCTCTGTAGGGTATGGGGAGGCCAGAGCAAGCTCTGGAGGGCTACATATTTTAGTTCTTCCAGAAGGCCATGAGGAGATATCAACATTTTCAAGTGGGCACTATGCTCTAGAAAGATATTCTGGCTTCTATGTGGAGTATGGGTGAAGAGGGCAGTATGTGAAGACTGGGAGACGATTTAGAAGGTTGCTTCAGAAATCTAGGGAAAACTCATACAAGGGACTATACATAAAGCACACAAAAACACAGTGCCCGGCACTAAGAAATATTAGTGCCATTTGGTTCCTCTTCCCTGGATGAGGGAAATGACTATGGAAATGTGGAGAAGGGGAGTGCATAAAAGAGACATTTTGAAGCATGCATTCTTGATGAATAAATATTGAATAAATGATGTAGTATCTGCTGGAAATGCTGAATGTCTTACTGTTAAATTGTTATAACCCAGTTGGACTAAGGGTTATAAATAATTTTGTCCTGTGTCCTCTCCTTCCACCAAAAGCGCTTTGAAATGCAGACATCTCACAAGAGACCAATGCAATGAGCTGCGGCTCTGTGAGTGAAGCCAGGACCAGCATGGGTATTGAGCATATAGGCCTAGTTTCCTCAGGATGCAGAGACCTGAGGTTGATTTATCTATTGGTCAGCTGAATCACTAGTCAGAGATGTCCTTCTCCTGTGGGTGGGAGGGACACTTCTCTGGAAGTCTTTGTTTGTTGTCCAGCTAAGGGTGCCTTGGGGTACTAACACAGTTATGGAGGGTGGGGATACACACACCTGGAATAAGGAATACGGGGCCATATATCCACAGTTACTTAGACAGAAGCCAGTTCAGCCTCTGGAAGAGATTCACCCACTTGCTCATAGTATCCAAACTCTCACTGTTTGGCCTCACCTGCTCAGTGAGGGTGGAGACTAGTGGTAAGTAGGTTAGAAGAGGACTGGATGGGAAGAGTAAAGTTACAGTTGCTTAAAATATGGTGTTTTCAGGCAATTATAAGAGAGCAGATAACAACTTGATGAAATTGATACAAATTTGGTGCAATAGGGGCAGAGGGACCCTCTGATGGAGACTTTGTCATCATTTTAGGCCTGGAAGGGACGCTAGGATTTCATCAAGTCTATTCCAGGTCTCTAAGCAGGACTGCATTGACAACCATCGAACCCATCTCCAGGTCGAAGCTGTCTGCTCTTTCTAAATATATCTTGACATTTTGTTAACACATTGTGTCTTTTAATACACACCATTTTCTTACCAGCACCCTACGTAAGGTTATTTTTTCTTCTCATTTTTCATCTAATCTAATCCCTTACAGCAGCAGATTATTCTGTTTTTCCTTGTAGTTCAGTGGCTATAAAGAGCCACTTCCCGGCCACTCACACAGCATTCCTTTGAGGCAGACAATGGCACTTGTGAAATGCCACCTGCATTAGAAATAGGCACAGATTGTCTGAGGATCCCTGTATAATGGAAACTCCAACTGAAATTGCACATAATCACTGACATTCTACCTACTTCAAGAGGGCTGGTATGGGGGCTAAGAAAAAGCCTCCGCATCATTTTCTGACAGACACACAGGAGCTATAAATACATGCATGGCCGCAGTGACAGCACAGGTGGATGGGAGCTGCGTGGGTGCCAGCAAGCTCTGCTTGGGCCAGCTCCCTGCCTCATTTTTGGCAGAACTGAGTGCTGGAGTATTGGATTTGTACCATGAGAATCTGAAGTCCATATTTCCATTCTGCACACCTGGTTTCTGGAAGGGACAGTAGCCTCTGCTAAGACAAAGGTGATTGGGGCTATTTACAGTGGCTGACATGGCTTGGTTATGTCCTGGGTCTAGTTAATCGAGGGAGTGGAAGAAGGTCACTGTAATTTAATCCTGCTTTGCTTCACAGAAGCCTTTCCTTTATCAGAAGGGACTGAAACCAGGATCTCAAAACCTTTAGAAATTAAGCTTTCTTATTCTCATTCTCTCTCTTTTTCCCCCACGGTCTCTCATGTTTGCCTCTCTGCTCATCTATTTCTGTCTCCTTTTTCTCAGCAGTCTGAATTCTCCATGAGCATGGTAGATGCCAAACTTGTGCCCCGTGTACCTTCCCACTCAGTGACGGACCAAGATGAATGGTGGCCTTGGTACACCACTGACTATGCTCCATTAAGAACTTTCTAGAAGTGAAGACACGACTGCCCAGCCTGGGTCAAGGATTCCTCCCTAGTCCAGTGAACTGTGGTTAGCAGAACAGATATACAATCGGGGTCAGATCCAGACTTTGTGGGACTGAAGCTTATACAATTTGGGGAATCTACTTTAAGAATTGATATAAAACCATCAGTACAAAATTAGGTACAAAAAAGAATATTTATTTAAAATGAAAAACCACAATAAGTTACTGGAATCTTGAAAATTTATGTCCCTTTCATCTTATATCTCCTTCAGTAATGTCAGAGAAATACTTACATAGAAATTCTTTCACCTTGAACTCTGCAATTTCCAACACTTGTAGGGGTCCTATACAAGTAGGGGCATCTGAAGTTCAAGCTTTTCCAGCTCCCTAGAAAGTCCACTTCTGCGCTCCAAAACCCCACTCACGCAGCAGAGATTATGGAGCAGATGTTCTAAGAAGCAAGTATAGGTAGGACAGGAAAATTGGCTAGCTTGTCTACTACCGTAAGAGAACTGTCTTAGAACCAGGTCTTAGATTCCTTTTCCTGTGCTTTTTCACTACACTGGGCTATGCCCAGATAACCACTGAGAAATCAAATACAATTTGAAATAGGAATTTGGAGTTGGGTTTGGGACAGGAGATGATAATTCTGTTTCTAATAGAGCTAATGTCCTATGCTTTAGTTTAGGCCTGCCATCTGACACTCCTTTTCTTTCTCAAGTTCTTTAGAGGGATGAGGGATTTATTTATTGAGTTCACCTGGGATTCCAACAGTTAGCTTGTCATTGTTCTTGAAGCCAGGCTTCACTGAAATTAATAATAATGAAAATGATTTTGCTGTGCATGACAATTCAGCAATCCTCTCAATCCAATCTGTTTCATAGAATCATAGGATTTAGAGTTGGAATAGAAAAGACATGTTAGTCTAACACTCCCCTCCCCCATTGTACAGATGAGGAAACTGATATCCCCAAGAGGGGAAAAATCTAGTCCAGGGCTGCTGGATGGCTCAGTTGGTTAGAGCATGAGCTCTGAACAACAGGGTTGCCAGGTCGAGTCCCACATGGGCCAGTGAACTGCGCCCTCCACAATTAGATTGAAGGACAAGTAGTTGGAGCTGATGGACCTTGGAGAAACATACTGTTCCCCAATATTTCCCAATAAAATAAAATAAAAAACGTCTAGTCCACGCTATCCTAAAAGCTATTGGCAGACCTAGGGCTAATGGAGACTCTCTACTCCTGATCTGCTGCTGCCTGCATCAATGGCTTACAACAGCTCTTTCTTTGGGTCTGACCAGCCACGAGGACATCTGGGAAATGAGAATCCACTTGAAATGCCAATAAGTGGCCAGGCCTTCTTCGCGTGTTTCTAAAGGGCCCGGAGAGTCACTGCGTTCCTCAGAGACAGAGTCAGAAAAATTGGCCCAGCTCACAGAGCTGCCAGCAGAAGCCAGGCCTCAGAGGCTTTAATTCCTGACTCGGCTCACCCACTCCAGATAGGAGCTGCAGTGACCGCCTGGCAACTGAGAAATCTTCCTGCAGCTCTCCTACATGTCCTTGGCCCAGGAGCATGCAGCCGTCCTCGCTGCTCCCAGACAGGCCCTGCTGGCAGAATACTAGCATGTATGGCTCCCTTGTGAGACATGAATCCAAACATGCCCTGATTTCATTTTCCTAATGACAGCGTGCCTAGTCTTCCCATAGCACTAACAAATTGCCTTTAGAGTATCATTTGCTTCAAAATAGTTCCCCTCTCCTTTGCTTCTGGGAGAGCAGGAGTTCAGGAATCTCATCCAAGTTGAGGTCAGTTCTCTTCTTTCTCTTCTTTGGCATCTCTAGAATAGACAAGATGGTGTTTTTGTTTCTTTTTCTAAAAGAAAGTCTTCTTACCTGTCCTGTCTCTTCCCAGAATCCAGTGTACGTCTTCAATTTATGTATCACCTGTGAGTGGAGCCTGGGCTGCAGGATACTGGGTAGAATTCATTGCAATGGGAGGTCAGAGGGGAGAGATGTCTTTTACAAGCCAGTCTTGACTTTTCTCTACAACCAACGGCCTTGGGGAAGCCTCTTAGCAGTTTAGATGTCTCACTTGTAAAAGTAGAAGGGTAGAAATGGCAGGGCCAGCGTACACAGTTGGCAGTCAGTCTATGGTGCAGTTTCTGGGTGGCAGTGGCAGTCACCGAAACGATTTGTGAAATACACACCTGCACATCCGTGCAAAATGGCCCTGGCAATGATCCACTTGGCCTCAGAATTCTAAACGCAAATTTTTGCCAACAATTCTCACTCTAGCCCAGAACATCCAGGATCCCTACTGGCCGGTTAAGAGCAGGGCTGTAGGTCAGACTGAGTTTGAATTGAAGCTCTGCTGCTTCTTAGTTGTGGGGCCTTGGACAAATTAAATGTAGTAAGTGTTCAGTAGATATAAGCTAACTGATCACTATTACCCTCACTGCTGTAGGATCCTTCCTTCACCAGGGCTGGCCCTCCTCTGTGGCTCTGCTTCTCCCTCTGGCTACAGTTGCACACTTCTGAGGTGCATCTCCTGCCCCTTTCCACCTCAGGTTGTCCTTAGTGATTTGACACAAGAAATCTGAGTTCCTTCTCATAAAACTCATCACCAACCTTCTCCATAGCTCAATGTCCTTTCATGGGAAAATGTCTTAGCAGCATTTTGCATAATAAATGCAGAGATGACCTAGCCATTGAGTATTCATGAATCAACGGCCCAGTCTAAATATCTCACAAGGAAGACATTCATTGAAGCAATTGACCAAGGTGTCTGAATCTTGAAATGAATCCATGGTCCACTAGAGAAGTTTTGTTTGTCTTTTGGTGAGCTTTGCAGACAGGGCCTACTTCAAATGTTTCTAGTCTGTTGTTTGATGCTATTTTGAGCTCTCTTACATGTGGAATTTATTCCTATACTTAGCTCTTACACCAGCACCCAGGGGTATTTGAAAATGTTTTCAATTGACCAACTGTAGTGTATTAACAAATCTTTGCATGTGCTTTCCAAAGCGCTTAAATCCAGCTGACTCCCCATTTTCGCCCCCGTGTAATCTCCAGCCTGGGCTGTGCTGACCACACCTTTTGCAAAACTTTAACCAAAGAACAAACCCAGTTCAGGATCACCAGACCCCACAGAAAGCAGCAGGCCTCTATTAGTGGGTGAGTCACAAAAGTGCGGATGCCAGAAAGTGGGCTTTCTAAAAAATTTCAATTGGAGGAATACAGCAGAAATACGCGATTAAAAGCATTGCCCAGAGTTTCTGAGCAATGTAGAATTTTTTACTCAAAGCCTTGTCTTTCTATGCTGATTAAAGGATATAGGTTATCTCTTGTAAAGCAACACCGTGGTAGTGAGTCTGAATTCCTTACACCTGCGCGAGAACAAAAAAAGTGACGCTCAAACCTCCACTCACCCTTCTTTTCTAATTGGTCAGACAAAGCCTTCCAACTCAGCATTACCCCACATCCAGGACTGGAGAAACAACTGCCCAGCCAAGGAACAGGGAGGGAGGGCACGGCCTTGCAGTGATCCTCTCTGTAGTACAAGGATGCTATCTGACGCTCCCAAACCCTAGAAGATTCAGCCCAGATTAGGGACTTTGTTAGCAACAGATTGCCAAAGCCCTTCCTCCTTTTATTTCTTCTGTCAAGTTGCAGCAAGCTACACAAAAAGAATCTCTTTCTCCTTCTGCCCACAGATTCCTTTCTCAAAAGCCTTTCCAGGAAATAATCCAATTCTGTCTCAGATGTAAGGGCTTTCATTCTCAGTCCTTTGTGCTGTTTATCTTGGGAATATCTTTCCACTTTTAGGGTTTTTGTTTTTTATCCTACCAAAGTTAAGTACATGACTTGCAATGAGGGGAAGATTGTATGGGTGGAGTGAAGTACACGACCATCTTGGTGCTGTGAACAAGTCAAATGGAAGCTGGGCCTAGCTCTCTGTATGTGTACTCAGCGAAAGAAAATATATTTATTCTAGGTTAAGAGGAAGTTATCCATAGTTGGAGTGATTAATCACCTTTTCATTGTGGAAAATAATGGGGATAGGATGCAGAATTTACAGGGAGCTGAATTATGCATTAGCAGGTGAGGTGGGAGCCTGTGAAACACAAATACATATCCACAGTGAGTCTGTGTATGGTGTGTGTGGTAAACGTATAAAGACACAGCTACCTTTGCAAAACTAAGTCAGGAAAATATTATGCTATCTGCAGCTACGTTAGTGTCTCAGTTGTTAGTCTCTTTAACAAACAATCCAGGCAAACTCAGGTTTTCTTTGGTACTTTTAAAACATTTTTATATATGTGAAATGTCACTCAACAGTAGTTTGCTAACAAGTCATAGAAACAAATGGCAAAATTCTTAACCACAGATCCAAAAAACTAAGTACCATGATGCAACATATATAGAATAAAAGCTCAACTTATGACCTCACAACTTATGGTGGTGGCTTGTTACACAAATGAAATCTATTTAGGATTTGTTCTATTAAAAAATGGCAAACATGTCAATAGTAAAATTTCAAAATCTTCAGCCTGGCTTAAATACATTTTGTCAGAATGGAGAATATCTTCGTATGGCTGGTAACATAAAGGCCAGCGATCCTGGAGTGTAGTGAAGGAACAAAGAAAGATTTCAAATCTGTGTCTTCTGGTCTATGAGAGGAGCATCTGCTTATGAATTTGATCAAAGACTAACCTTTATGGAGCAAATCGTTCCTCTTCCTGTTCCCTTCCTAGGGAGCCATTCTGGATATTTCCATTTGCCTTAGCCTCTAGAATCTACTTCTTAGTAGCTCTAGAGTTTGCCCTCTCCTTTCCACCTCAACTGCCATGGCCTTAGACCTGGCATGTAGCACCTGCTGCTTAGCTTACGGTATCAGCTCTCACCTCCTTTCTGCATTCTAGCATTGCTGCCTTCAACCTATTCTTCTTGCTTTGGCCAAATAGAGCTTTCTGGAATAGAACTACATGCCATTTGACTGCTTAAAAACCTTCTATGTATTCTGGTTCTTGTAAAGATGGATTAAGCACATACCACCCCATGTCTCCCACTGAATGCAGCTAAAATCCCTGGAGAAAACATGTGGAGAAGCTACTGGGGGACATAGAAATGTAAATTGATAGCAAGCAGATTAAGGAAGGGCACCAGAACTCCAAGAACCACAGAACTAATAGCGGATACAGTCATAGGAAGAGCATGACACAACAAAGAAATTAAAGCCCTGGATTTGTAATCACTAGACCTGGAAGAGGGGGATCCTGTGAGCTGGAAAGATCCAGGAAGATCAGGGCAGTGATCCCATAAAACTGTGTGTGAGCTCCTTGCTCAGCCCTGGTATGCGCATACATGGATCTGACCCCTGACCACTGGGCACAAGAAGTCAGCAAAAATTTGGGGACTGGGTAGAGTAGTAAGAGACGAGATTAGAAAAACTTGTCATGAAAGGTGCCAGCAAAAAATTCTTGGTAGATTAACAGACAAAGGATTGTTAGACTCGATACACCAAAACTCAATTTGAAGCTGTTTTGACATTTTTAATGGAACAAATTCAAAATAGATTTTATTTACATAACAAACTACTGCCTTAGATGGTGGTTAAACCTCTTTATAATCCACAAACCTTCCGTAAAAGCTTCTACCACCCAAAGGCCTCCTGTGAGAGGGGAAAGGGGAAAAGTGGTGATGTCCTTGTGGCAAAGGTGGCACACTGTCCAGTAAAAACTCCTGTCACCCTTCCACAGCACAGAGCACTTGCTGGGAAGCAGTTACCAACCAGGAGTACATTTCTCAGCTCCTCTTGCATCTGGGTGGGGCCATATGGTTGGCTGGTTTCCATCAATGAAATAAAAGCAGAATGTGAGCAAAAGTGATGTGTATCAATTCCCAGAAGGCAGCAGGTTTATCTTCTTTACTCCATTAACCACCTACAACTGGATGCATAAGTCTCCTTGAACCTGGGACAAGGGAGGGGTCCTTGATCATCACATGGAGGAAAGCTGCCTGCCAGCCAGGAACATCCACATTAAGACTATTAACTTGAGAGAAAAATAAATCCTAAGCTATAGAGGTTTCCTTTTTTTTTTTTTTTTAAATGGCAACTAGCGTTGCCCTTCTGCATTTGGTAGGTCAGCATGCCCCCTGAAAGAGAATAGCTGGAGGGTGGGGGAGTAGAATGTACTTGAGCCTAAGGTTTCTATCCAAGCCTCAGGGAACCTTTAAGACAAAAGCCTTGGAAATATGCAGAAACTTTGATGCTGGCATAGAGCTGCCCACTGGAATGGCCTAGGGAGCTGAAGCTAATTTTATGTAAATCTCCCCGGACAGGGTGACCTCAGCATATATCTAGTTCTTTTCTTCTGCTTTTTGACAGCAGGATCCACTAGTTTGCATTCCAAAGCTGCCTTAATAAGCCGAGGTACAGAAGGACTCTCAAACGGTATAAGGAATCAAAGCTATCCTGCCATAAATGCTTATGTAAAATGAAGCATACGGTGAATGAGTATTGCCTGGTGTGTCTAGTTCGCTTAGATTTGTCTTGGTGCCATTTTCTTAAAGTAACATTCACCCAAAAGGGTCAAAAATATCATTTTAAGAACAAAAGTAATTGATCCTTTCCTGTTCTCAATCATCTACTCCGAGAACCCAGGACAAGGATAAATTTCAGAGAGAGCCACAGCCATTCTCTCTCCGCAGCTTGCTTTTATGAAGTGCTGTTCCAGGGGTTTCCTGTCTTTGCCCTTTATGACTGATTTCCACTTAGTAAATTAATTTTGCAGTGGGAGCAGTGGACCAGTCTTCTCTCCTGTACTTTACCCAGGAAGACACTCAATGTTGGTTCCAGAGGTTTATGGAGGAAATGAACGTCACCTGCCCTGGAACTGGAGGACAGGCAGTGACTTGGAAGCAGAGAAAGGGAGCAGCTGAGATGCTGCTTTACCAGCCCACTGACCCCACAGCCTCTCCCCCGCACACCAGGGCCTCAGAGTGACCACGCAAGAATGGGACTGACTGAGCCACATCGCAGGCCACAGCCCTTCTGGCTTCCTCACATGCTTAGATCGCGTGATACACCGCGGAGGAACATACCCAGGGCCAATAGATCCAGCCTTCGAGCTCTTTCCGTTTTTGAAAGTATTTCTTTCATGGGAGGGTCTTCATTTCCTTAGCTGACCTCTGTCTGCCCCGTAGATGGCACCACCTGAGGAATCACTTCACATCTGTGCACCCAAGAACCCATAACTTCCATTTCTAAAGAGCTGGTGGGCATCAGAGTTAAGACATTTCTTCCCATGTAGTGTGACAGGAGATCTCTCTCTCCCACTCTGAATCTCTATGCAAGCCCCATTCCCTCAGCCTCTCCTTTTCCTAACCCTTCTGGGGTGTCTCTGCCTGGCCGTCCATGACATCTCCAGCCCTGGTGTCCCCCTTGTTCATTCTGGAACCTGCTCCCCTGTCCACCCTATTCTAACAGTGTGCCCCTAAATAAAATGTTCAGCTGATGACCATGTCAGATGGCCCACAATCTAAGATTACAGCACTGATGAGCTTACTGTTTACACACACACACACACACACACACACACACACACACACACACACACATTCTTAATGGTAGGAATATATAAATTTTCAGAATTGTTTTTTGTGCATATTATGTCTTTTTTTTTTTTTTAAGATTTTATTGGGGAAGGGGAACAGGAGTTTATTAGGGAACAGTGTGTACTTCCAGGATTTTTTTTTTTCCAAGTCAAGTTGTTGTCCTTTCAGTCTTAGTTGTGGAGGGCACAGCTCAGCTCCAGGTTCAGTTGCCATTGCTAGTTGCACCATCCCTTGCGGGAGTCGAACCGGCAACCTTGTGGTTGAGAGGATGCGCTCCAGCCAACTGAGCCATCCAGGAGCTCAGTGGCAGCTCAGCTCACGGTGCCCTGTTCAATCTTAGTTGCAGGGGGCAGAGCCCACCATCCCTTGCGGGATTCGAGGAATTGAACTGGCAGCCTTGTGGTTGAGAGCCCACTGGCCCATGTAGGAATTGAACCGGCAGCCTTCGGAGTTAGGAGCGCGGAGCTCCAACCACCTGTGCTACTGGGCCAGCCCCTGCATATTATGTCTTATTGCTAGTCACTCAAAAACAATGCGAACAACTTCCCTTATCCCGTGCTCTGTGGTATGAGTAGTTTCTGGTAGTTGGCAGGACATGGAATGAGGAAGATGGAGTTATGCTCCTTCCTCCCCAGGGGGGTGAAGGGAAGAGCTCACCTCTGGTCTCCCATTCCCACTGGCTTCCTGCCTGTAGCTGTGGCCCCAGCCCTCTGCTCAGATCTTAGAAATGGCTTCTGCAAGTTCCCTTTTAAGTCACGCTGATCCCTGGGTGATTGGATATTGATCCTGACTCAGTCCTGTTGCCAGGAGAGCAAATGTCTCTGCTAAGATGCCTGGGACACCTCCCACGCTTGTGTGTGTATCTCCCACTCGAGGCGCAACCTATGAAGCACAAGGAACCTTCCGGAGCCCATGGCTTTGGCATCAGATGAACTAGCGGTCAAATCCCTGTTCTGCTGCTCAGTCTCCTCACTAGCTGTGTGACGTGGAAAGCCATTTACTCTCTCTGAGCTCCAGTTTCTTCATCTGTTAAATGAGGATAATCTACACAAACCACCCACCACAGTGCTTTGTGCATTACTGGTGGACAAGAAATTTTTTTTTCCTGTCTCTTTGCTTCCACTGTAACCTCAGCCCCTTCTCCTGCCCAACCAACCCCCACCGTGCCCTGGATGTGTGGCCTGGGCCAGAACATTCTTTTCCCTTTCTCTCTTAGGGCGAGAGTGGGTCGACTGTTATGATCGTACAGTTCATTAGCAGGCAAATGGACAGGTGACACTCTCTGCTGGCAAAACAAACAGCTGGAGAGAAGGCAAATGTAAGGGCTTAATGCCAGGGTAAGGCAGCTGAGTGCGGTCTGGGGAGGGCAACTGTAGTGTCCATATAACCTAAACCAAAGGGATGTGCTCGACGTAACCACCGTCGCCAGCTTTCCCAGCACTGAGACCGAGGAAGGCTTAATGAGGATGTGGTCCAACAAGAAAGCATCTGCAACATGGGGGCCTTCTAGATAGTTTATGGCTGGGTAAGGGAGGGACTTTAGGTATTGCCTGTAAATAGGCAGATGGTGATATGAAAAATGAGCATAGATCACAGTAAACAGATTTCAGAGAGGGATGTCACACAACTTTCTCTGATTTGCTTGTGGCTTTTTAAACTGCCCTCCTTTCAAAAGCAAGAGTCACTCAACCCCACCCCCTTGAAACTCCTTGGAGTAGCCGGGTCTTTGATAGGACATGATAAGCCATCCCAGGTGCCAGCTCTGCCTCCTATGACATTGGTGGGACCAGGTCCAGCTGGGAGCCCCTCTCCTCTAGAGCCGAGACCCCAGCTCCCTCATGCTTTCTCTTCCCTGAGCCCCATCTTCCCGGACCCACGTCACTGGCCCTGTGTATCTGACCACCTGCTCTATGACTGCCTGCCGTGGCAATGCCCCTCTTCTGTTTCGCAGGACAAACAGAGGAACAGATGGATGGGGCCTGCCGAGAGGCCAAGACAGCTGTCCCAGCTGCCTTCTCTTGTGTGCATCCCACCATCTGATGTTTGCTCTGTGAGCTTTAATGGGGGGTGGGGGTGGAGGGAGAACAGGCGGCGGGAAGACCCCACAGTAACAATGACCAGACTGAATGTCTTGCCAACTGGCTGTCTTCCATTGAGATGTAGAGACTGACTTCCTCATCTGCTAGACCAGGAAATGGGGGGGTGGGGGGGGCAGACAACAGGATAAGGCATGAGATAAGGGACCATCTTACACAAACAGAAAGTCTACTGTCCTGACTCTTCACTCTTCAATGACGGGTCACTTGTTTTTCTCACCACAATCCTATCAGGAATGTCCCAGGTTATTCGGATGTGTGGATATTGCGCAGGATACCCAAGGCCCCAGAGTTCAGTAACATCAGCTTTATCAGTGCTGCAGGCACGCTGGAGTGAGGGAGTGTTGAAATAAAACACTGGCTCTGCCCAGCCCGCTCTCCTAAAGTCCCCCCAGTGTAAGACACTCATCACCTTGCTAGTCACAGTCACTTTTGCCGACAAACACTTCTTCGAACACCAGTGGCCTGGGACAGAATGAACAGGAACAGAGAACTGGTGTGTCTGGCTTAGCTCCCAACAGCGACATCTCTGGTCGGGGAATGCCCTGTCCTATCCTGAATCACACTCGGGCCCTAGGTCACATTCTCCCTGTGGGGAAGGAGCTCTTTCATTAGAGCTCTTTCTGGCCATTTTTCTATCTTTCTTCCTCCCTTCCTTCTGCTGAGGTTTCTGGCACAACCTTCTGCGTGGATGACCCAAGGAGAACTGAATGACACGGGGCTTTGTTCCTTCACCATTGTCCCTCCCTCAGTCCCACCGCCAGTCTCCCAGGACCAAACTGAGACTCCTTTGCTCTCAGTGCTTTCAGGTGAAGGGTCTTCCTGTTTGGTTCCTGGCCCCAGAGCTTAAGGGACAGCTGTAGCTTCCCAGCCACCAGAGGCTCTTCATATGGTGGAGATAAAAATGATGGCTGACTTCCTCTGGATCAATTTCTCAGTTCCTACAGAAAAAACTATCAGTAGATTCTTCTTGTGTCGAGAGGTTTCCTGACTCCTTTAGAAAGTGGAAAATGTTTCCCTTCTGAATGAAAAAAAAGTCACTACCAAATTTAGGGTCGTGTTGTTGCACAACTTTTTCTTCCTGCTCTCTGCTTCTGTGATGTAAAGAAGAGGGATAGGTGACCAGAAGGATAAGCAAAATCAGGCTCCCTTTCAGTTCGCTTCCCCAACCGACAGGACCGGCAGCGACGACAGTGTGCATAAACCACGTTTCCAAAGGTGGAGGGCCGCGGGCTAGAAATCTCTGAGTCACTGAAGCGTTGGATGTCATAAGTGTGCAGGTGGTTTTAAAGGGACATTCTAACAGCAGATGGAAAACTAAAGAGACTAAGTATAAGGGTTGATAAGAGAGATACAAAATTGTTCCTGTGTGCTTATTTTTAAAATCTTTATTCTACTTGTGTTGTTTCAATATATTCTTTAGTGCAACGGTTCCACAATTTTTAAGATCTTATGTTTGAAAACCTTAATTTTGTTTGTAAAAAGGATAATTGGATAGGAAAGCAAGTGATTATTTTCTTCTCTTAATTACACCAAAACTAACATGTAAACCACATGGTCATCAGCAAGGCCCTGCTTACGTAGTGCAGACAGGCCCCAACTGCAGGCGAAGTACCTGAGAGGAAATTGCCAGTTGCTAATAGATGCAGGCTCTGTGACTCATTTCCAATCAACAGCATCAGTGTTATTTGATTTTACAATATCCATGTGGTCGGTGATGAAAATGATTTTCCTCTACTGCTTGGCTATATCTCCAAGCAGTTAATATTTTATGAAAACAAAATGAACCCAATGATAGCTAGCATTTATTGAATACTTATTATGTATCTGAAATGGTGTTAGTCACTTTTGTGTAGTATTTTATTTAACTATTCAAGAACCCTGTGAGGTAGGGTACATCTCTATTTTGCAGAAGAAGAAAGTGAGACTAAGAAAACATGAAGTCGTTGCTCAAGGTCATGGAGCAGATGACTAGTGGGGCTGAGATTCTGTCCCACATCTGGCCAGAAGCTGGGCAGAGTAACTTCTATAAATAAGGGAGAAATTTCAGGTTGTGCTTAAATCAGAAATTGCCCTTTGTCTGCCTGAGTTTCTCGTAGTTCCTTCTTAATCAACATTGTACCATTTTTTACCATTTGATAAGGCAATTACATTCTCTTCCCCGCACCCTTTCCAATTTAAAAGGTTATTGAATCAGGTTGGAGCCATTTTTGTCCCAGGAATATCCAAGATGTTAAACAGTTTGGTTGTTTTCCCAGTGAACTAGTAGTATTCTTTTAAGAAATATTTCTCCTGATGTTTTCAAAGTGTATGTCTCATTTTTGCATTGCCATCACTTCTTTAAGTCAAAGCTTTGTAATATGGGTGGTTTATGGATTGACTATTATAAGCGAACTTATATATGTGAGAACATATGTGCATTCTGTGAATGTAATTTTCTTAGAATTATCAAATTATTTCAACAAAAAGCTGGATACTTTTGATAAAACATTGACAGCCACAAAAATATGTACATGATATGGGAAGTTTGTTGATTACACTATATCTTACATTTATATCAAGTTATATAGCTTTTGTCAATTTTATTTTTATTTTTTATTTTTTTGCTCCTGTGATGATTTTTAATTTTATGTGTCAACTTGGCTAAACTGTGGCATCAAGTTTCTGGTCAGCACAAGTCTAGATGTTGCTGTGAAAGGATTTTTTTAGATATGATTAACATTTAAGTCAGTAGATGTTGGGAAAGTAGATTATCTTCCAAAATATGGTGGGCCTCATTCCATCAGTTGAAGACCTTAAAAATGCCGAGGTCCCCTTAGGAAGAAGAAATTCTGATCCAGACTGCCTTTGGACTTGAGTTCCAACGTTAACTCTTCCCTAGATTTCCAACCTATTGGCCTGCCTTGCAGATTTTGGATTTGCCAGCCCCCACAAACACATGAGCCAATACCTTAAAATAAACCTCTCTCTCTGTATATACATTTTGTTGGTTCTGTTTCTCTGGAGAACCCTTACACAGCTTCCAATCAAATAAAACACATGTTAAAGAAACACAAAGCTCACTTCTTTGTGTCTCAGCATGTAATCATCTGGGCATAATAGATCATAGGTTAAGGATGACACTAAAAGTTATTTCCACACTGATTTTTGCTGACGGAAATGGGGGAAAAAAATTTTTTTAACCATTTTAGCAAATTTGGAGTAGCAGATTGTTTGTGAAAAGGGTATTTCCACTTCTCAAAAAAGAAAAAAATGTTTCCTCAGGAATTGGACATCTTATTCAAAGGGAAAATTTGCAGGGAGCCCTTTTCCCCATGGTAACAATATTTGGATTCAAACTACTTCATCAAAACAAAGACTCCTAATGATAAGCTTAGTCTCAATACTCCAAATTACAGTATAGTGAATTTTCACAAGGAAATGCTGTCTCCCACTATTTGAGTATTGGTTACGTATGTATACAGGGCCTCAGAAGTAAAACTATCAAGTATATAAACTCATAAATAGTCTTTTTGCAACAGAAAAACAATGGGCAAATATTGACAGAGCACGTGCAGGCGAGAGGGTTCTGGGACAGGGGACTCCAGTGGGAGACGAGTAAGCGCTCAGAGGTAGTGATTGTGGTGGGGGGCTGTGGTCTACCTGGGTTTTCTTCAGAGCCCAGGCTGTCATACACCTTTTGATCAGGATTACTATTAAGCCCCATGTCGCCAACTTGGAGCATAAACAGTATCATTCCAAAGTAGCGTCTCAAAGCAAAACAACAAGATGTCTACACTTCACAGATTACTGGGCGACCCATCTTACCCAACCCCATCTTTAGAACTTCCAATAACATGTTCTAGAATTCTTAGATTGTACACCATGTCCAAAGACTAGTTCTAATTATTTCCTCTTCTTGGCTAGTGCCAGACCTTTGTTTCACCTTTAGAAGGTGCTGCTGGCCTGCTCTTGGAAGAGATGTGGCTGGTTCTGCTCTCTCGCCTCTGGCAGCCACCCTGACCAGTTCCACTGCTGCGTCAAAATCTATAATGTCCTATGTGATGCTCAGACAGGATGAGCCTCACAAGGGTGTGGGCTCCCAGTTTTAATACACCTCTTTAGAGCTATAAAGAGACCAATTCCTTGGGGTGCAAGCCTATCTCCATGACAACTCACTATTGGGGACAGATTCTGGAGCTGGGCGGCCTTGAGACCCAGAAATATGTTAACAACAACAACTGATAAAAAAATAGATCAATTTTAATATACTGTAATGAAAGTTATGGGAATGGCTTTGGGGCCATTAGTAAGTAAAAGAAAGGTTACTTGAACACAAGCACTGCAATACTGCGACTGTTGATCTGGTCATTGAGACAGCTACTAAGTGACTAACAGGAAGAGGGCATATACAGCCTGGAGAAACTGGACAAAGGGATGACTCAAGTTCCGGGTAGGATGAAGCAGGATGGCGTTATATTTCATCATGTTGCTTAGGACAGCGTGCAATTTAAAACTTATGAATTATTTATTTCTGGAATTTTCTATTTAATATTTTCACATTGCAATTGACTACAGGTAATTGAAACAGTGGAAAGCACAAGTGCAGAAATGGGGGGACTATTGTAATTTTGAATCCTAAAAGAAAGTGTTTGAGCTCTCAGGCTCCTTTCCCAGGAGTCTGTGCTTCTTCTAGGTACAACTGTCTAACCACTTCTCAGCAAATTCTAAGCTCCTTAATATCAAGGCCCCTGTTGGTTTCAAGCTATGACTCACCATCTGCCTACCACACTGAAGCACAGGCTTGATGTAGGCAAAAGGTCACGACAAGAGAATAGCTCAAATGAGGTATTGTTGTGATGGGTTTGAGGTCTTCATTCCTCCTTATTTGAGCAGAGTCTCAAAATATTTACGATTATTCTGCCACTTTGCTGCTCACCCTCCCAACGTATCTTTGTTTGTTTGCCAGTTAATTAATAATGGAGTTGTATTAATTATAGATGAATAGAATTATGGCAACTTAACCATGTTCATTATCTGACTATTTGCTAGCCATGATGTTTGGAGAATTGGCTAATGTAAAAGTTGATTTTTAAACTGTATAACATGATTATATTTAATTATCTGTGATCAAGTTAGACATTAATGACTACATATTTATTCCCAGTAGTCGCCAAGAGTCTGTCATTGATTTAATTTAAATTTGGAAAGATTGAGCAGAGTAGAACATTATTTAGCTGCATAAATACAACAATTCATTGGGCTTAGTTAATTTTGAGGACCAGTATTTGCTGGTAAATAATTAGATCACTTTTACAAGTCTTTTTTTTTTTCATGGGGTAAGTTTGATAAGCAAATTGTAACATCATCAGTCAGTATATTAATCACGTGTGATACAAAACCAATTGAAGTTCCTTGAATGATTTCTTCCCAAAACTATGGGTGGTTCCACTGAGAAAGGCCAAAAAGGATTAGAGGGCAAGAGGTTTTTGCGAGCGGGGACAGCCCTCCCTTGTTTCTCTCCAAACTGCCAAATCAAGATTCCAGGAGTGCTCAGTGTTGGGACCTTTCTCCCCAACACAGGTGGGTAGCACGTGACACAGTGGTAACATCAGAGCCCTGGTGTCAGAGACTGGGATGTTTGTCTTCATTACATCACTTATTATTTCTGTGCTTGAAATGAGTCACATAAGCTAGCCAGTCCTAGATTTTGCCTCTGTAATAATACCTGATATGAGGTAATAAATCTGACAGGATTTTGGAAATGGTAAGGTGCTACACATTATTTATTTTTGTCATTCTTGAGATTAACAAAATCCACAGGAAGTTTTCCTTCAATTATAATTTTCAAAGGAATGAATGCACTTACCCTATTTTGTTCTTGTATATTTGATAGTAATATTAAAATGGGAAACAGGAAATTTATAGTAGTTTATTAATATCACAGCTTTTTTCTTTCCACACTCCCTTGTCTGTGTGAAATGTTTTTCAGTCATGGTTTATTCTTACTTTAGTCTTGGATGAGATAATTTAATTTATTTGATAATATGAACATAAATAATTTTATGTTCTAATGGAAGGGTGCTATGGGTTGGCCCCACCTTCACTTCCATCTTGGTTTTTCTAGGCCCCATGATGGGTGGCCCATTGTCAAGCTCAAGTTCCCAGACCGACCTTTACTCAACTGCTTGAGTAGGGGCTGACCTCGATGCGATGTCACCCCTGGTTCATCTGGCCAGAATGAGGCTTTGATGCTGACCACTGAGCTTTCATGTAGTTGGACAGTTGCACCTTCTTCCCATTCCTTCTCAGCAATATTTTCCAGGAATTGGGCCTGTCCTATGCCTTGGTTTGCAAATCTAAGCCTGTGATTAAGCTTCTGCTTTGGTCTGATTCCTAAGTTGGGAATTCTTCTAAGTGTCACTCTCTGGAGCCTGAAGTCTTGTCAGTCGGCTGGTCTAGGTCACCTGTGGGTTGACCTATAAAGTACTGTATGTTTACTGTCCCACACTTGTAAGGATCTTGTCATTTTAAGAGGTGGCACTAGATTTTCTTTTAGGGGGAGAACTGTCTTTGTTTAGGAAAATTCCTTGATAAGTCACTTATTATAGATGGTAAAAAAGTGGAGAGAAAAATGTCACCAGGAGTCCAAGATACAAAACATTGTGGGTAAGTGAGTTCATAGAAGAAACTGGTGGGGTGGGGGGGGTAGAGGAGAGAAGGGAGAAGAAAGGAGCCACTAATACCTGTGTGTGCATTGATCAGGAACCCCAGAGGAAGGTGACTGTGTGTTCTTTCTTGAAGTCACCCGCAAATCTACAAAGTTTACTGCACAAGTAACTGCTTTATGGGAATGCAGTTTTCTTACAGAAATCAAAGAAGGACACAGTTTTATGAACAAAGGCAACACCACATTCTGAAGGTTCTGAGTAGAAACACGATCACCTCAGAGTAGGTAACGGAAAAGACTTCCACAAAGGGAATATTTTCGAGGAGGTGGGCAGAGTTAAGGGAAACCAGCACAGGATGGTGAAGTGCCCTGGAACCAGACAGTGGGGAGCTATTTCTAACCAAGGCCTGAAGGAGTAAGGGAAGGGAGCAATTCCTAGAACTAAAAGGCTGTAGCTGTTGCTGTAGGTTAGCAGCCACTGGGAGAGGGCCCCCAAAGGGGGAAAGGGAATAACTTCCCTGACCTCACCCTTCTCTCCCCTCTGATCTCCCTCCCTTGGCCAAACCCACCTGGAAGCCAAAAACAAGGGAGCCCATACACGTCAGACATGGGACAGAGCAGAGAAAGGTGGGGCATTGACCTGGAGGGCCAAAGAATATCCATTATACCATGGCACCAGGGACCCTTAAACAGATGTGACCTGAGAATATAACCCTCTTAGGAATTCCCCAAAATATTTGGAATGTCTTTGCTGTTCCACAGGACAGTGTTCAAACCAAACCTATTTAGTCCTAGTGGGGTTGGAGAACCCCAGGTAAGCCTGAGTTATGAAAATGTTAAAGCTCCAATTTCCAATCTATAGTCTCTGCTTAAAATACACCATTTCCTCCCAAAACCCCTGCCTCTGAGAGGTTTCTTCAGCTGTGGCTGGAGTTTTCTCTACCCCTCTGTCTCCACACCATGTTGGGCCTTCATTAACAGTTGGGCCCACCTCCCAGTACTGAGCCTTGAAAGCTGGTACATGTAGTGCCCAATACCCTTAGCCTCTGTATCTTATTATGGTTGAACAGTCAAATCTGTCTGATAACTCCTAAGATATGACCTTCTGGGTCCCTCATAAACTTTCAACAGTCTTACCTGCCCATGGAGCATATCCATGTAATAGCATCCATGCATTTTTCTTCCAGTTCTATTGTACACAGAATAAATATATAGACACCTGTTCTCTCCACAGCCATGAGAAATACAGGCAATACATCATCTCTGGAAGTAACCTTCAGAGGCCTGCAGGCCTTCCCACACAAGTAGGGATTTCAAAGTTGACTTTCGTTGATTTCAGAGTTGCCATTGATGTTTTTACAGAACTCATTCCTGTTCCATGGCCAGTTTGTTCTGGAGGAAACCTAAGAGGACATGATTTTCTATTTTTATGAGAAGTGTGTTGTTTTGAGTGAGAATTTAATTGTCATCCAACATTTGTTCTTTGGGGTTAATTTATTGAGGTTGCACATTTCCCTCTGCCCACAAAAATCCTGTTCTAATCTTTTTTGCTTCTGTCTGAGCAAACTGGATGCTGTTGATTTCACCTTGGCATTGTTGAGCAGAACCACAATGGTATTTTGCTCGAAGCTGTCGGTTCCGGCATTAGCTTACATAAGCAGAAAAACCTGCATTTCAAAGACAGTACAACGGGCAAATGGTGAACACCTGCTTCCAATAGGGATGTAGTGGAAGGTTCCAGACCTTGGACTCTTGAGTATGGAGGAGCCTGGCTCCACTACTTACTATCTGGGTGACCAGAGGACAGTCACTGGTAAAATGGGAGGCTAATATCTAGCTTGCACATTTGTTGTGGGGTCTACGTGGTCAGGTATATGTGTATGACACATTTTAAGTGGCTATAATTTGGTGGCTGCATAATGTGTACTTATATATTATTCCATAAATATACGGTGCACTTTGGTTATTTCTGCTCAATGGGCATCTTTAGACAAGAGGATAAGATTAGGAGAAAGTGGGGTTGCTTTTTAACCCCTTGCTTTGCAATGGGAGAGTGTTCAATCATTGCAACATATTTGTCGTAAGCCTACTCTGGGTACTGTGGTAGATGTTCAGAAAAAAAAGGTGAGAAAGGAACAGGCTCTACCCTTAAGGAGCTTGCTTTCTTCTTGGGGAGACAGGTTGACGACCTGGCCTTTCCTATGCTGATATGC
This sequence comes from Rhinolophus sinicus, assembly GCF_036562045.2. Lineage (NCBI taxonomy): Eukaryota > Metazoa > Chordata > Mammalia > Chiroptera > Rhinolophidae > Rhinolophus > Rhinolophus sinicus. The sequence goes on from NC_133754.1 coordinate 67,117,988, forward strand.
AGTGTGCTACCTGTATGATACGGGTGGTAGGGCGTGCAATGAGAGCACATGGAAGGGGGCACCTAACAGCCCTGGAGGGTCAGGGAAGTCTTCCAGGAAGTGGGGGTTTATATCTAACTTGAGTGCAGAAATGAGTGAACATTAGCCAAGTGGAGGGATAAGAGGGTTGGAGGAAAGCAATCCAGGCAGAGGGAGCAGTATAAACACCACCCAGGAGGGGAGAGAGAGAGAATGGATGGCACGTTCTGAAAATGACAAGTGGGTCAAAAAGGTGGGAGTAGAGGGTGTTGGTAGAATGGCAAGAGGAGTCTGGAGAAATGAGTAGCATTGGGGAGGAAATGACCTTGTCTATCACGGTACAGTATCTTGACCCCCCCATCCAGGGTGATTTGATGGGGAACTGGTTCACTTGGGCTCCAGTCTTGGTTCTGCAAGGTGAGCTTGGGTAAGTCCCCTTACCTCTCTGGGCCTTTGTTCCTCACCTGTGATAGGAGGCTATTGCATTATGGTTTCCTGTTCCATTTTGGTTTTGCTTTGTAGGGCCCAGATTCTTTCCCCACTCATCTCTTAGAGGGTGTGTGTAAATCCTCATAAGGTGCCATCTACAAGGTCTTCAAGGGTATACCATCAGTATGTCCACTTCTGTGCTGGGATTTGGGAATGCTGGATTTGTCCTAGATTTACTTCAGGATTTTCCTTATGGTCATCTTCAACTTTCAATTCCATGTTAATGTAAATGTGAAAAATCTATCTGAAGGCCCATTGAAGATGGGTATATTTTCCACACTGTTTCTTAAGGAAGCTGAATGTTGGTCATTCCAGATCCCTGGAAATCAATTTGATGCCCCATGTTATTCATTGTTGCAAATGTATGGAATGTTCCTGTATCTACTGTGTATTTCTAGCTTCTCTGGTTTTCCTCAGGAGGTCCTGACCACTGGATATGTCCTTTTCCAAACCTGTGTGCTTGACAAACTCCAACTTTGACCTTCATGGGTTAAGCTTTCATATCTTTATCGTAGCTTCGCCTGAGTCCTCCAGGAAGAATTCAGTGACCCCTCCCCAAACCTCTGCCAGAGAACCCACTATGTCCTCACATGAAGGTGGACGTCTTTCCTGGCTGACTGACAGCTCCTCAGGAAGTGACCACACCTGATTCATCTTTGTATTGCCAGTGCTTGACCCAGGTCTGGCAGATGATAGGTCCTCGGTAGATGTGTGCTGAATTAATGAATGAGTTCGCAAGTCAGCAAATGAATGAATGAACTATCCTTTCCTTGAGATTGATATAGCATGAGCTCTGATTTGCAGCAGGGAAAGGGAAATACATAGTTGAGGAAAGTCCATATGGATTTCTGGTGCCCATGAGTCTAAATAAAAGAATGTACTCATCTATGGAAGTGCATAAACTAATCTCAGCAATCAAAAATGCACAGAGCAATTGTAGTTCCATTTGCTTCCTGTCATTACACTCCAGGCCCAAGTATTATATTGTAGAGATTATATCAGTTCTCAGCCGGAGACTGAGGGTACTTCAGTTAAATTTGGGAGGAGTTGGAAAGGAAGGACAATCAATTTTTCTCAGATCAAAGCCTAGGATCCCAAATGAGGAATTATTCTAAAAATAGGAACAGAAAGCAGAGTGGGTGTCTGTAGGATTTTAGATACCTACTGTCTCCATCCTGGAGGGGAAGGAAATATTGTGGAATGCTCACTATTTGCTAGGTAGTGTAAATATTATCTCATGTATACAGCAGCCTGTGAGACAGGTGTTACAATGCCAATTTCACGTAAGTCACAGAGCTGGGTCTTTTTCAACTACAAAGCCCAAGTTCTCCTCAGGCCACCATGCTGCCTCCAGGATACTGGTGGGCCCGCATGTGCATGCTGGGAGAGGTATGCTGGGAGAGGCCTTTGCAGGTGATTCCTTTTAGAGTAGTAACATCTCCACAAATCAAAGCAAGACATAATCTCCTTCCTTAGGGCAGCATGGTGTCTGTTAGCCCTATAACCATTCCTTGTCACTCCATGAAAGGATGGTTCTGGGTGGTGAGGGAGCCCAGGACAGACGGTTACCTCGCTCCAGCAGCTGTTAGGGAGGAAGCACAGAATCACAGTAAATAGTTTGGTGTATTGTTTTAGAAACTCTCCAACCCTTCTGGCCCCTGCAGGCTGCCTTTCCTCCTGCTAGCCTCCCCTCCCAACACACACACACACACACACACACACACACACACACACTTGCCTTTTTCTGTTTGGGGTATTATCTGTCTGTGAATGCCCCTGCATTCTATTTCAAACGAATCAGGGTTTATCTCTGGCATTCACCTGAACCTGAGGCAGCCCACTCAGGCAGGGGCAGTTTTCTCCTCTGATATGGAGAGGGAGAGAGTTAGTGGTCTGTGAACTGGCCAAGAAGCGTTTCAGCCATTCAGAAATCAGGTAATGGGATTTTTTGAAATAGGTCTGTGCAGAGAGAATAGACGTCTTTAGAAGTTAACTAATGGAATTACAGTGTGAGAATGGAGCAATTAATTTTCTTCCTCCTTGGATCCCTGGCCTGTAAACTCTCCTTCCAGTTAATCTATAAAATTTTCCTTTAGCCAGCACCAATCCATTACTGTGTGTATAAGACTTCAGTGCCTCTTGCAAAAGCCAGACCCTGCCTGGCACAGAGCGCAGGAGCTCATCTGAAGTCTGTGGAGGGACTCTGGCTTGCCTTTGGGCTCTGAGGACTTCTATAGCTCCTACCTCTCATAACTGGGCAATAGCCCTCCTGATAGTTCTCATCTAAATCCCAAGTCCAGAGTGGAACTAGAGAGTAAATAGATGGGAGTAGTTATAGCTGTTGGCTTTCTTGGGCTCTGTACCCATGGTGTAGGGTTTCTCTAATTGCTACAATTTCTTAGAACTCTTTCTCTTTGGGGCAGTGGCAGCAGCCCTGGGAGACTCCTAAAATCAGAAGCTCACTAAGGAAATACAGGCACGTCCCTGTAGGGCCCACAATGGCCCAGCTGCTGCCTGGGAAACTCTTTGTGCCATCTGTGCACCATTTATACTTGGGGTCTTTCCCCTTGGGGTACTACTGCCCTGGGTGCCCAGAGTCAGGGCGACTGCCCCACACAAGGCCGCACAGGCTGTGCACACAGCAGCACCCCTGCAGTTGTTCACTGTGGTGGCCCAGCAGGGGGGCTGGTTCCCTGTGGGAGCTGAGCACTCCCGGCCAGCATGAACATCCCCTCTGCCAGGGCCACTCCTTGCACCTCCTACCCCCACATACTTGAGGCCAGGGTGTGAAGTGAAGTGGCCCCCAGGTGGTCCTTTCCAGTGTGACCCAGTAGGGCCCTCTGAAGCATCCAGAATGGAAATTCAAAGCTGGCAGGCATGGAAGAAGCATAAGTCAAGATAGTTACCAGCCTAGTTTGGAAATGTTGGGATTGAGGCCCAAGGAAAGGAAGACAAAGGTGATTAGAGTAAATTAGGCAATTTGAGTTGGGAAAACATGAAGTCTAAGGAAGAGTTAGGATGACTGGTGAAATGAAGACATGCCAGCTGAGAGAAAGACACATCACTGTAGGGTCTTAATTGTGTGGTGGTCCTTTATCTGACCTTGGACCTGTAGCTTATCCATGATGTTCTGATGAAGGAAACCAGAATGAGCCTTCATAGGTCTCTGGGAACACTTAGACTCTTCTAAGCATGAGATTGCCTTTCCAAAGAAGAATGGTGGAATCCCCTACCACAGGCTTGGAATATACCACCTTAAAGATTCGCTCCAACTATCCATTTGAATGTTGAATTCTTTGTAGCTTGAGAAGTGGTTATGCAGTCTGTGGTTGAAGGCATTGCTTCCTGAGGTCGGCTCTTTCACCTCGTTTAACTCAGTTGCTTAACAGTTTTTTATATTGAGCTGTACATCTGTTTTGCTACAGCTTCCAACTATCGGTCATAGTGCTACCTAACTCTAGGAGCCAAACATACATCTAACTCCTCTTCTTTCTGTCAAAAACATTGATTGAGAATCTACTAGATGCTGAGGAGACAAAGAAAGTAAGACAGTCTCTGTCCTCACAGAGCTCACATTCTTGTGGGAGGAAATTAACACAGAGATAAATTTCTACCGTATTAGACATGTGCACCTAGTTCTATTAAAGCACAGAGGATGGGGCCCTAACTAGTCTGGACAGGGATTCTTTCGTGTTCTTCTATACTTTGAAGACAGTCCATGCCCTCCCAGTTATTACCAAGTCATTCCTTCTTTAGTCCTAACACTTCTTTCATTTTATGCTGTGGCTTTGGAGCCAACGGCATTCTCTCACTTTCTTCTGAACTCAGTCCTGTTGGTCTATATCCCCTTGAAAGATGGTACCCAGAGAACCAGACCTGCAGCCCTCTGATTCTTCTCTGATCAGGGCAAAAGAGAGTATGCCAACCTCTTCGTTTTAAATTCTATAAAACTATGTATAGAGCTCAGAACTGAGTTTCAAGTTGGTACCCACAGTGGTAACTGAACCCCCTTGGCACTTTTTAGAAAAACCACTACTTAGCTATAGCCACCCCCCACCCGCTGTGTTTGTACATTGATCTTTGGGCCCAAGGTCAGGGTATAACATTCCTAATTTTATCCCAATTAAATATCTTCTTGTTACATTCATCTCTTCATTTCAACCTGTCAAAATCAGTTTAGAGCATGATTCTATCATCAGAATATTAGCTGTAATTTACTACTCACAGATTGGATGTGCTTGCCTTTCTTATTTTTATCAATGTCAGCAGGTCTTAACCTGTTTTCTACCCAGGATCTGAGGGGTATGATACTCTCCCATCAAGACCACTGTCTGATTATTCAAAATATAGGTGTGTAGGGGGTGAGGAGCAGGACTACCTAAATATTAGGTTGCAGGGAATATGTAAATTGAACCCCACTACCTTCCTCCTTTACCTCTGCTCATAACTCTGATTAGTCACTTAGAATCACTGATTTGAGCTAATTAATGATTATGTTGAAAATACAATGGTACACAACTGAGCACTTCACTCCAGACGGGCCTCCATTTACTGATCATTTAGAGAATATGTATGTATGTATGTTCCCAAAGTAATTAATCTTCCTGGCTGCAAGGTTATCATGAGACAACTTGTTAAAATGCACACACACACACACACACACACCACCCTCCTCCACAGTTCTTTTATGTAGAGTTCAGAATTCAGTACTGTAACTGCTTTGGAAATTTAGAATTTAAAATACCCAGAAGATACCCAGATTTGGAAAGAGACCCGAGCCCTCCTCATAGCTCCACATCACAGCAGCTCCTCCAGCTCTTTCTACAACTAAAGCAGCCCATGTAGGGAATTATCTAACTTCAACATAATGTAATAGATTTTCATATTAGAATTATTTTATCTTCTATACATATTTCCTCATGATTTTTTCTGGCCTGCTTTATTACTTCTATTTCTTTTAGTCAATTATATGTTTGCCTTTTTCATTTCCTCTGAAAAGTCTATAAAAATGTAATTACAAAAAAGTTTTGGGAGAAAAAGCTATCATCCATTTCATTGTCTGGGTTGCTTAAGAAATGTTTATTTCTGGACCGGGAGTTTCTTATTTGCATTGGCCCTGCCTTTGTGTATATATCCACTGCAAAGCAAAAATCCCTTTCCTGAGCTGGTGAGCCTTGGGGGCCTTTGAAATGAACGCCATGTGGCAGATGCTGAACAGGTGGCCAGAAGTGCCCGAAATTAACCCTTTCAGGCAATGGGTTTGCCGTCTGCTAGCCACATGCAGGCAGCACTGTTTATCACATGATTACATAAAAAGGAAGTTTTAGATGGTAATGCAATATTTTAAAAATATCCTACATATTCTTTTGAAAGGGAACAACAACAAAACAAAATAAAAATCCAAGAAGGAAGTTTGTTAATCAGATAAATATTTATTATCCACTACATTTAAAATAACATCCTGGACCTGAGCCCTGCAGGAGTTACACGATTCTGTGGATGATGTGTTCAATTAAAAAAATGCCCCTGAGGAACTTAAAATCTGGTTAAGGAAATCATTATATTAAAGAAAAATTTTCTGTTTATAAAGATGACATATGTTTATTGTAGGAAATTTGAACAATATATAAAAATATAAGGAAGAAAATTTAAATGACCCATATGCTACTACCCAGAGATAATCACCATTAACATTTGGTATAGTGTTGTTGTTTTTCTAATATGTATGTTTAAATTTCTTTTTACAAAGTGAGGATCATATTATACACATTTAAATGTGCCTTTGTATCTACTAGTGATAACATTTCCCAAAGTCATTAAATATTATTTAAAACTATTTTATGGATGTGAGATATTCCATCATTTGGATATACAATAATGAATTTAACAAGTCCTTTTCGGGCATTATATTGATTGAAACCATTGGGTATTACAAATAATATTGCCCTGTATCTCTTTGTGAATTTTGTTCATATCTATAACTAGTCCCCTACGAGAATTTCCTAGATGTGAATTTAATGGACTGAAAAATATAAATATATTAAAGGATTAAAAAATATACATGCAGTATTTGGACCAGTGTGTTGTGTTTTTTTCTCATCAAAATATAGCTGTAGGAATTTACAACACAATAATAAATGAGGGTACCTATTTGCTTCATCTACAACTAACCCTAGAAGTTACTGTTTTTTAAATGTTTGACAATTTAGTGGTTTGAAATATCTTGTTTTAAATAACTATTGTGTACACCTGAAACTAATATAATATTATATGTTAGCTATATTTTAATTAAAACCTTGTTTTAATTTTTGTTTCTTTGCTCACTAGAGAAGTTACATGGGTACTTGTTTATTGGAAATTGTGTTTTTAGTCCCTGTTCTCATGAAGTGTTCATGGTTTTCTTATTATAAAAGATGTATGTATACTCATACTATTACCCCTTAATATGTCATGTATTGCAAATATTTTACCTAGTTTGTCTACGTTTTTTAAAAGGTTTTTTTTAAATTTTTTTTTAGGCTTATTGAAATTTTCCATTTTTATGTAATCAGTGTTATCAAGTCTCTTCCTTTGGTATTCCTTCTCCTCTTTTGTGTTGTTAACACCTTTGCTACCTCAAGATTGGCTAAATTTTAATTTATATTTTTATCTTGTTCTGCTACTGTTTCGCATTCCCTCTTATATATTTAACTCTTTACTTTATTCAGCATATATTCTAATGTGTCCTACAAAGAGGAAAATTTGGTTTTATGTTTTTCCAGATGATTCACCTAGTTTGCCATCATCATGCTTAGTTTTCCCCCCAGCCAGATTGAAATAGTATATTAATCACATATTAAATTTGTGCATATACTTAGGTCTGTGTTTTCTTATTCATCTCTGTTTCACTGATCTGCCAGACTACTGAAATTATTCTGTTTTGTTCCTTACAGCCAAATACTCTAATATACGGCCTTATGAGCCCATTCTCCCATAATTCTTGTGTTTCAGAATATTCTTGTTTGGTCTATCAAATAGTTTTCCAAATAAACTTTAAATTATGTTGTTAAAATATTCCACTTGTAATTTGATTGAAATTTAATTAAATCTATCAATGAACTTGGGAATAGGTGAGTAAAATTTTGAGAGCCTTTCAGATGAAACTGACAGACTGCACACACACATCTATTTTCATTTGTGATGCCCAATAAGTGAGGGTAAAGCCATAGAACAATGAGAGCCCACAGCAATTCAGACAATGGAAAGGGGAATCCAAGGACATGAGATTGTACCCAATTTCTGGAGCAGGGAATCCCAGGATAAATAATATCTACGTGAGGACTTGAAGGATGAGTGGGATTCAAACTGATAGAGCAGATTATCCAGGAGATTCCTGAGTTGGACAAAAGCGTAGAGATGCACATGCACCAGTTGGAGTCTGAGCACCCCAAAGAGGATTTTGCTCCTGGAGAGGACTCACTGCGGGCATTCATGGGAGATTAGTTTGGAAAGACAGGTACAAACCAGATGATCCTGTATCCTGAATACCAGGGAAGGGAGCTCGTTTTACATCTATAAATCACATCAAACAGAAGGCTCACATGTTGAAAGAAATGTGTTCCAGAAGGATTGGGAACAACCCCCAAAGGCAAGAACCTGTCTTGCTAGTTAGAGGGCCAGGTCAGGGCACCTGTTGAGTGCTGGTTCCTGCACATTGCAGTGTCCACAACCAACTTCCTGAATAAATATCTAAGCCAGTGCACAAACACAGAGAGCAGAACCAAGAAAAACAAAGACCCTTTAGACAAAAGATGGAGTACTTTAGATGTATATGGTGGAGGAAGGAGACTGTTGGGCGCTGGCTCTCAAGAATTTGATTACTGGTTTGGGGAGAAAGTGGATGTTGCTTCCAGAACAGCATGGAGCATGTTGCCCTGGTGTTCAGAGGCAAAGGAGGAGCCAGGAAGAGGGGCAGATGACAAACACAGACATCCCCTCCAGAGGAGAGAGGAGAGGGTAGCAATGAAGGGAAATATGGCCACGCCAAAGCAGGGGATCTAGTACAAGAAGAGTTCTAAGACTCCCCAGCCAGCTTTGACTCCACAAACAATTTCTCAAGGAAGTGATGGAGCAAACTAGCATCGTTAGTCAACCATGCCCAGGTTAGCCTAAGGCTTACCTTATATTCAAGTAAATGGAGACATGAGAACCCAGTACTACTATTTCAGTTTGTCTTTATTTAGTTTATTAAGTCAGATGGAAAAGCTAAAATCACAAAGTAAAAGGTATAGTCACAACACAAGGGGATAATTTTGGTATTTTCCTGTACCTAAAAACTGATCTTTAGCACTAAGCATGTGCCCAAGTAATACAAGTCCTTTTCCTTAAAAAATAAGAAAATTTATCGGTGTTTTTCTTATTTTATATATATATATATATATATTCATTGTGGAAAATACAGTTAAATAAAAATGATATTATTTTCAGTATCCTCAAATGTTAGCATATTGGTATATTCTTTCTATATGTATATATAAACATAAAATATAAACACATAAACATATATAAGTATTTAAATATAAGTATATATACATATACATGCAAACACTATAAATATAAGATTCTACCACATATTCAGTGGTTTGGTAACCACTGTAAATTCAAAGATGCCAAGATCTCTCCTTAGCAAAAATAATACAAACAATATAAATTTTATTTTTAAAAAACTTGTATTCTAATTTATTCTCCAACTACAATTGATATACAACATTATATTAGTTTCAGGTATACAGCATAGTGATATAGATTTGTACAATTTATGAAGTGATCACCCCTATAAGTCCAGTACCTACCTGGCACCCTACATAGTTATTACAATATTATTGACTTATGTTCCCTATTCCCTTTTACAGTTATAATTTATATCGCATGACTGTTTTTATAACTGTCAATTTGTACTTCTTAATCCCTTCACCTTTTACCCATTTCCCAGTCCTCTCCTGTCTGGTGACCATTAGTTTATTCTCTGTGTCTATGAGCTTGTTTCTGTTTCGTCTGTTTATTTTGTTTTTTAGATTTCACATATAAGTGAAGTCATATGCTATTTGTCATTCTCTGTCTGACTTATATCACTTAGCATAATGCCCTCCAGGTCCATCCATGTTGTGGCAAATGGCAAGATTTCTTTCTTTTTTATTGCTGAGTAATATTCCGTTGTGTATATGTACCACCTCTTCTTCATCCATTTGTCTATCAATGGACTCTAAGGTTGCTTCCATATCTTGGCTATTGTAAATAATACTGCAATGAACATAGGGGTTCACACATCTATTCAAATTAGTGTTTTGGATTTCTTCAGATATATACCCAGAAGTGGAATTGCTGGGTCATATGGTAGTTCTATTTTTAATTTTTTGAGGCACCTCCATACTGTTTTCCATAGTGGCTGTACCAATTTGCAATCCCACTAACAGTGCACAAGTGTTCCCTTTTCTCCACATCCTGTCCAACACTTGTTTGTTTATTTATCGATGATGGCCATTGTGACAGGTGTGAGGTGATATTGCACTGTGATTCTAACTTGCATTTACCTGATGATTACTGATGCTGAGCATCTTTGCCTATGTCTATCGGCCGTCTGTATGTCCTCTTTCCTATGTCTATTGACCGTCTGAAATGTCTGTTCAGGTCCTCTGTCCATTTTTTAATTGGGTTGTTTGGGTGGTGGGGATTGTGTGTGTTAAGTTGTATGGGTTCCTTAATATATTTTGGATATTAACCGCTTCTCAGATGTATGTCATTAGCGAATATCTTCTCCCATTCAGTGGATTGTCTTTTCTTTTTGTTAATGGTTTCCTTCGCTGTGCAAAAACTTTTTAGTTGGATGTAGTCCCATTTATTTTTTATTTTGTTTCCCTTATCTGAAGAGACATATCCAAAAAAACATTGCTAACAGTGATGTCAAAGAGCTTACTGCCTGTGTTTTCTCCTAGGAGTTTTAGGGTTTCAGGTCTTACATTAAAGTCTTTAATCCATTTTGAGTTTATTCTTGTATGTGGCATAAGAAAGTGGTCTAATTTCACAAAATACAAATTTTTAAAAACCCTTCCTGCAGAGATAATAATAGCTATGTGTATTCGGGTGAGAGAGGCAAGCGGAAGCTATGACTCTGTAAAGAAAGGAGTTTTACATTTCACATTCACCAACTTGCAGAGCATGCAGAAGGCCATGCAAATTTTTCATGTGTCCCCAGCTGCCAGCCAGAAACCACTTCTCTTGAGACTCTAGAAAGAAGAACGAGGTGAGCAGAGTGGCCCAGTACAGAAACTGCACGCATATCCATCCATGGCAAGGAGAGGGCAGCAAACTTACGGTCACTTTAAAATATTTAAAATATAAATGAGTCCCTCAGGAAAAAACACATTCTCATAATTACTCTACCATCATGGATTAGTTTTCCAATTAACTAGCTGTATTTTGAGCACATTCATTCAACAAATGACAGACACTGTTCTAGGTGCTGGTACCCCTGTAACAGAGCAGAAAAATGTCCTACCATTTTTGAGCTTACCTTCTAGTCAGGAGAGGCAAAGAATAAGTAAATATTTGGTATGTCACATGGTAAAGATCACATAATGGAAAAAATAAAATAGAGAAATATATTGGGGATGTGGGTGATAAGAAATGAGTTTTAAATACTGGGGGTGAGAAAGGCCTTACTGAGAATGTGATTTGAGCAAATCCTGAAGTTGGTGAGAGAGTAAGTCATGAGGTTACTTACTCTCTCACCAAGAGGTTTTGTGGGCAAAGGGAAGGGCACAGGGTTTGAGCTGGGAACATGTCTGGAACATTCATGGAACAGGAAGACCACTGGCATACTGGAACCAGAGAGAGCAAGGAGTGAGTTGCAGGAGAGGTGAACTGAAGAGAAAACAGAGAAGGCAGACTGGGCAGGGTCTTGTGAGCTACTGAGTGATTTAGGAAAGCATGGCAAGAGTTTGGACAGGGGAGTCCAGGATCTGTCATAGGGTGACCCTGGGGGCTGTATGAAGACTGAAGTGCATGTAAGTGTGGAAGTAGGGATACCAGAAGATAGGTCAGGGCTGAGAGTTGCAGCTTGGTCAGGGAGAAGAGCCAGTGAGGAAGCTGACTCTCCAGTGTGGGGGGTGTTCTTTACCCACGTGGAAATTCTCCCGCACCACCAACCTTGGATGATGGTGTTTGAGCTCTTTGCAGCCATATGAGCACAAAAAGGACCCTCAGGAAGGCTTGTGGATAAATGGAGGGCTGAAAAGAGAACACGGAGGATCTGGTGAGAGAGGCCACGGGTCAGGGCAGCATCGGGCAGTCACTGGAAGGAGCAGTTTGGTGTCCTCATCCTGGGAGAAAGATCAGGATGGGGACAGAGAGCAAACACAGACACCGGGCTGTCTGTGTGGGAGTGAGGGCAGCTCGGACAGCTCCCATCCTGATGGAGAGCAGAGCACTTGACCCCTTAGGGGTCTGAGTGCCTCTTCTGATCATCTCTCCAGCACGCATGTTTCGTTCTGCCATCTGTACCCAGGGGACAGTCTATTTGACCCTTATTATAGTTTTACTTCTGTTTAATTCAGCTTCAGAGCTGGTATAATTCATGCATGGTACAATGGATCAGTTGAGCCCTCAGTTTTTGTTCCAGCTGCCAAGACTATGTAGGCAAAGATGGTTTTGCAATTTTTTTCTGTTGTGAAATTTTCAGCTTTTCTTTTAAATTCTCCCCCACTTTCCAAATATCTATATACTTATGTATATGCTTTAAGGTTTGCTGGAAACCAAGTAGAGATGAGAAAGGAGAGGGAGCAAAGATTAGCTAGGGCACATTGTGGTTGGAAAATATGCAGCCCACGATTTCATTCGAAGTTCACTACAGATTCATTGTATAAACCAAGTCACCTTTCTGTAAAATGGCAAATAATATCTGCTCCTAATCTAGCACATAGAAAACTCATAAATGTTCAGAGAGCAGCCCCTGCCTTACTGTAAGAAAGTCTCTGTTTTTTATACTATTGGTCATTTATTCCTGAGGGCTTCTGGTGGGCCCACAAGTCTGTCCAAGAAACAGGGATGGACTCCCAAACACTTTCCCCACTACAAGCTAGTCATTTACTTACTGGTGAAGCTGTAAGTTCCACAATCACAACTGACTGCTGGCTGTGATAGGATTACTATGTTTATATGTTGTTAAATAGATATGTATTAGTTTGCTTTGTCTGCCATAACAGTCTTGGTGGCTTAAACAACAGAAATTTATTTCCTCACAGTTCTAAAGACTTGAAAGTCTGAGATCAAGGTGTTGGCAGAGTTGGTTTCTTCTGAGGTCGCTCTCTTTGGCTTATAGATAGCTGTCTTCTTCCTGTGTCCTCACATTGCTTTTCCTCTGTACGTGCATGCCTGTCCAGTGTCCAGATCTCCTCTTCTTATAAGGGCACCGGTCATATTGGATTAACTTAACTCTTTAAAGACATGATCTCCAAATATTACATTTTGAGTTCTGGGGGTTAGGAATTAAACATACCAATTTTGGGGGTACACAATTCAATGCATAACAAGGTCTAAGCATTCATTTGACAAGCATTTACTGAGCATTTAGTATGTCCTAGGCAGTTAGCTCTAGACTCCATGCATACCCCTGCCCAAGGACAGATGAGAGTGTGGAATAAATGGCATAGTTCTTCCATCACCGTTGCCAAAACAGCCTCAAGTACGTGCAGTGGGCATAGCAGGTCATCATCAGGCACGAAGACAGAGACGCTGCAGCTGGAAGAATGCTACCGGGCACAGTGGGAGAACCCAGGACTGTGGCATCCAGGGATGAAGGCTTTTTTCTTTGGGTACATTTCACTGACCTTGGGCTCAGAACAGATTTGGGAAATATAGATCGGGGGCCTTAAAGCGAAGGGGCCATTTGAATATTTTGATGGTGTTACTGATGACATGAGTCCGTGCTTAGAATGGCCATCTGATTAGCAGCTGTTGCTCAAATGATGTGGGGTGACACGTAAGGGGGCAGTTTCTAACAGTCGGTGGGCTACATGAGGGCCACCTGAGCCACTCAGCAGTGGACGAGGACATTACTCACCTAGAAGCAGAAGCAAAGGAACACAAAAAACAACATTGGACATGGGCTTTCCTTTTATATACCTTAAACTTTTCATGTTTATGATATGATTTCATCTTCCCAACAAACTGGTTCAGTGAGGTACTATTAATCCTGTAAGATAAATGAGGCAGTGAGCCCAAGAGTGGTCAAATGACTGGCTGAGGCCACACACCTAATTAAACAAAGAGCTGCTTCCAGATTCCCTTTCCTGAGCTCATTTCCCTTTCAGCACTGAGACTCGCTATGCAGTGTGTCAGCGGTGATTTGAAAAGGAGCTCATCTGTCCTTCTGGGCTTTGTGGGGGAGGTATTTCTGCAGGGTTTGAACCGTGTGCAAGTGCCTCTCATATGTCAAGAGACATCCTGCAGGGGGTCAACCAAAGGTACCTCTTATCTCTGACATGACTTATGCCTGAGTCACAGCAAAGCTAAAGGCAGCCTAGCCGCCCTCTCCTACCTTCTTTAATGTCTGAAATATAAAGATGCTTTCTTTCCCCTCGACCACACCTTTCACTTTATTTGGCTCCCTAGATGCAAAGTTTCTCCCAAACGAAAGACAATCTTTCCAGTTTGACTCCAAAGCACAGAGCCCTGGGGCTGCTTCCCTTGGGTAGCCCGCCTGACCCCCAGACCTGAAGCAGGTGTCCGTCCCTTCTGCTCCATAGCTCCCAGCACCCTCACAACATTCACAGCCTTGATTGGTAATCACCCATTGACCTTTCTGGGTTCCTCACTAGACTGTGTGCTTCTCATGGGCAGGGGGCCGCCCCTCTTCATCACCAGTTCACTCTCAAGGTGATCACAGTGCTCAGGAATACTTGCTGAAGGAATGGAAAGAGGAAACAAAAGAATTAGTGAGAGCGTACAAGACCTTTCCTCCTGCCTGCCCCAAATCCCACTCCATTCAGAGGTTGTTAGAAGAAAGGAAGCTTAGGGGGTTGGAAGTGACCACTCTTTGCTGGAGCTGCTTCACGGTGGTTCCATTGTGACGACAAGCCCAGGGAAGCTGGAGCGAAAGGGTAAATGGTGAGAGGCTAACAAGGACCCCAAAGATCACTTACTTGGAAGGAAAGGGGGGATGGAGAAAAGAAGGGTTGTTTCCAGGAAGGGATGGGAAAAATGAAATGGAGTTCCCGTGGAAGTGGAGTAACAGCTATTGATCATGATGAAAGCTAAGAGGGTTAGGGCAAGCCTGCCGTGGCTCATCTTGGCAGCTGCATGCAGACATGGCCTGTGCAGTTCAGAATGTGACTTTTGAATTTGAACCATTATTTAAAAACTGGGTGAACTAAATCTAAACATGCAGAACGCAAATTCCAAGAAATTTTAAAATGTGATGACCTTTTTCCAAACCCCAAGGCAAATAACATTCAAAGAGGACGTTGATATATATGGTGATTGTGACTATTTCCTAACTTTAAAATAGAGGCTGTTCCAGCCCATCTCACACGTGGCTATTATGTAGAACAAGACATTAAATACGACGGTAAAGCACTTTGCACACATAAAAGTGCTACACGATTGATACTCATTACTGCTTCCCATCATTTAAGGTCTGAAAATAAATGTCTACCATTTATAATAATTTTATGTGACTTTGACAGCTAGTGGCTCTTACCAAACATGGAAGGAGAAACTGGGCTACGTGTAGAAGCCACAGATTGCCTTGTAGGTAAAACTGCCTAATTAAAATACATTTTTGTGTGTGTTTCCTCAAATTGGGGGGGAAAAAATGTTTGCATGTTTGGAAAATTCTGAAAGTAGATAAAATGCTTTACTCGTACTATTTTCCCTAGACTGTCACACAGTAAGTAATGAATATATTTTCATCAAATTAATTAATGATTTCACATAGTTCAAGATGAACTAAGGCTACAAGCTTCCGGGTGGAGGGAGAGACATCACATATTGTCCCCAACCCTGACACATAACTGGAATAAGATCGTTGGCATTGTTAGGGAACTAATCCAAACTATTGTCATACTGCACATTTCTCTAAATGTTAGGACTGTCAGGTTTGAATCTTTCCCCCTCACGTACTATAAGAACTGCTCTTATTTTTGCCTTCACAATTCAATTGGCCATTTTCTTGGAAAATGTCAGCCCTATTTTGTTGGCCAGATGAGTATCTTCTTTATGTGTCCCCCTCACCCCGAAAAACCCCATACTGCCTTGCATACTCTGGACATAAGATCCCTCATCTCTACAGAGTAGGGGCTGGTCCAAATGACTCCTGCCAACGTAATACTTCACGATTCTATTAGGAAACCCTGAGTCTGGGGCCTGCCCATTGCGTAGACTTTGAGAGAAAAATAGGATGGGAAAGGAGATGCTGAACAGCCTTCGCCATTTAATGCTGTGCTTGGCAACGCAGTTCACCTGTGCTCCTTCCTGAATCATAGCCTCCAATATGCTGCGTTTCCCTGACAGCTGAGCCACCATTTGCCGAGTTGAGGCAAAATACGCACTTTGCAGCTACTCTGTCTCACCCACGCAGGAAACCATTCATCTTCTGCTGACCTAGCAACCAAATCATAAGCTCAACTGAGAAACTGGGGGTGGTGAAGATACATAGACAGGGAAAGGACAAGACTGCTTTATGCAGAGCCGGTGTCCAGACTTTCATGGCCCCTAAGGTCGACCCTCACATGCTGTTACCTAAGAAAGAGAAAGCTGATATTTAGCAGTGGGGTTGTTGATTTGTTTTAATCTTTGAAATTATTACACGTTTCCAAAATTCAACTTGTAAAGGCTTGAGGATCAGAAGATCATTCAACAAACGCTGCGCTGTCCTTAACAAGACTAGTGTGGAGGAGGGAGCGGAATGCAGGCGTGCTACACGCTCTTACTGGGATTACAGTCAACATCCAGGCATAGTTCTTCATTTTGAGTTGAACGTAAAAAGAAGACAAGATTGACAACATGAAATATTAACATCAAGCACCAGCCAACAGGTTCATAAAAATTAAGTACTCCTTTTGCCTTTTTCCACCTCTGAGTGGCTTCTCTTTTTGGACTCGAACCAGATCTCGTTGTCATGAACCGATCGGTATTGCCAGTAACAATCATGGACACTGGGAAATGACTGATGTGATTTTCTCTGCTCCCATCCATTTCTCTTCCCTAATTTCTGCTGATTATATGTTTGCTTCCACACAAGACTTGGTTTGTAGGTCAAGGGCATTGGGGTTGTGTCCATTTGGCTTAAATTGGGTGTGATGGTGACATCTTGATGAGATTTGTTCATTGTAAATCTTCATTTATAGGATTAACCAAAACCTGCTGCAGTTGAGTTAACATTTATTGGCATCATGAATGTTGGGAAGTACAGGTACATAGGGGGCTTTGAAAGAACATTCAAAGACTGCGGCTCTATAATGTATTTGGTTTGTTGGAAAACAAAGAAAAGAGAGAAGAGTATTTTTTTCTATTCTTAAAAGAATAAAAAGAGATATAATATCATGTAGACAAGACAGGATGGTACTGAGGGAATGAGGTAAAATAGACACTAAGTTTTTCCCTCTTTATTACTTCTCCCCTCATGGACCAGATCTAGGAAGCATCCTCGTGGCTTGGTTCCTTAGATACCCCTGTAAGCTCTCCTACACTGCAGGTTTATTCAAATGCCTTCGGTTGATTAAAATCAACAGGAAAGTTTGGAATATTGAGATGCTAATACCTCACAAGGTGTAGTGATTGACAGAGTAGTGTGTGTGTGTGTGTGTGTGTGAGAGAGAGAGAGAGAGAGAGAGAGATTGAGAGAGAGAGAGAGATTCTAGTACGAGGACCCTCTTGTCAGAACTTGTCTGCCACAGACTTTTCCAACTGGACGTGCTGAAGCCCCTTGCATCTCCTCCCTTCCCAGTCTAGGAGAGTGTATCTGGGATGTAGGTGAGAAGCCCAGAGCAGTAGGATCTGGCATCATTTACTGTCCCAGGCACCGAGGGCGAGCTTTGGCAACGATGTACCCATCAGATCTGAGTCTTCCTCCAGCCTGTTTGATTGGGTTTCTCCTCCAATTTCAGTTTTACATTCCATTCCTTTTACCAGTGGGCTTGATGACCTATTCTGAGCCCCAGACATTAGGATGGGGCCTGACAAGCCCCCGACCCTGCCTGCCTGCCCTCCCCCGCCTCCTTCCAGAGGGGACACAGCCCCTGAGATGACTGAGACTCAAGGCATTTGTCTCCAATTTGATGCTCTTTCTACTTTATCATGAGCCTCTAAGGACCATGAAAGTCCATTGAATAGAACCATGTCTAATCCAAAGTCAGGAGGAAAGAACTTCACCCTGTTTTAAATGCCTTGTGAACACCTGTGTCAAATATTTGAGGTCTTTGGGAAAAAGTGCAAGTGCAGGCATGGGATGTATCATGGTGATATATTTAATCTAATTAAAATTCTTTTTTTTTTTCCCTCCATTTTTCAGAAAATAATAACTGAGGTTTATTAATAAGAAAAGGCTTGGAGGTTTTTGAGAGGACGTTGCTGTGTTTCAGGCATGACCTCTAAGCTGCAGCAGTGGAGTGGTGTTGAGTGGAGGATAAAGAACAATGCTTGGTAAGGCCAAGATAGGGGGAGAGGATCCTAGCAAACAAAACATGAGGTCATGCTCTCCCATTGCCCTTTTCACCCCTTCCCTGCCCTGGCATGGCTTCACAGGGCAGAACTTTCCATTTCCTGCTTCAGTGAAATTCTGACAATAACTACTAGAGTTAGTACAGAATTCACAGGTTGAGGGCACAGTCCCCCACAAGACTCCCTTCACTTCAGACCCAAGTCCCAAGCTCCAGGGTTCCCAGGCCACCCACACTTCTGACCCACTGGCTACAAATCCATGGACTTCCCACTACCTCCCTCAGGTTCAATAGTTTATGAGAATGACTCACAGAACTCAGAAAAGTACTATACTTCTGACTACGGTTTTATTGTAAAGGAAACACATTAAGACCAGCCAAGTGAAGAGTTGCATAGGATGAAGTCTGGAAGGGTCCTCAACATGAGGCTTTCATGTCCTTAGGATGAATCACCCGCTGGACATATCAATGTATGATTATAAACTAGGAAAGCTCAACTGAGCTCTGGTGTCCATGGTTTTTCTGGGGGGTTCATTAAACAGGCAAGGTTGATCCAATCATGGGCCATGTGATTCAACTCATTTTCCGGATCCTCCCCACTCCACCCCTGTAATCACACAGGGGCTCCTTCTGGCATGGCTGCCCCTGTCCCGGAACTATCTAGGGCTCACTGTAAATTGCTTTGTTAGAATAAAGTCCAGTGTGGTCCCAGGGTCCACCATGGATAACAAAGACACTCCTAACACTCAAAAAATCCCAAAGGTTTTTGGGATTTTTTTTCTAGGAAGCCAGAAAAAGACCAGACAAAGTGTACAACTTCTGCCTTTCTCCTCTCACCAAAAAACCTGACAGCCTGAAACGATACCCCAGCTTCAGTCATCGGCTCTCATCCCTAATTACTTACAGTGGTTTTCCTTTTACAAAGCCTGTTGAAGACTTAAGAACAGAGGCAAAATCACTTCTTTTACAAATTTCCTTTAAGCTCAAAGTCCCCAAGGCATTTAAAATCTAATAATAACTCCACTGCATTGTGTGTTTGCTGTGAGACAGTCCTACCCATGGAGAGCCAGGTGCTGGAGGCAGACTGCCCAGTGGCAGGTCCTTCTTCGCAGTAGGACCTTGCAGGGTTGCCCTAGAGTGTGTGGCCCTGGGCAAAAGGTTTTGCAGGGCCTCATCTCTATACAAAAATCCACCTAGAATCATGTTGAAACCATGATTCTGGTGTCTATGAAAGAGATACCCCGCTGGCCAGCAGACACCTTGTGCTTCGGACAACACCTTCTTGCATCTGGGCCTGGTCTGGGACCCTGGGACAACCGCACAGACACAGTTCTCTGAGCTCCTTGAGTATCTGGTCTTCCCCAGTGAGTGTGTTCAATAAAAGGTTGGAGAGAAATGAGGACGAAGGCCCCTGCTGGTCCCACTGCCTCTTAGTTACAGGAGGACCTGAAGCGTGGAGCAGGGCAGGTGGCGCCCCCCCTCCCACCCCGTGACCCAGCTTGCCAGGGTCTAAGGTCTAGCTGGATATTGGGCAAGGTACTTAATCTCTCAGTGTCTCAGTTTCCTCATTAATAATAAGTTCCTAGGGTTAGTAGGACAGAATGATTTAATATATGTAAAGTGCCTGAAAGCAGACTGACACAAAATAAGTGATATTCAGATGTTAACTCTTTATTGTTGTTGTTGTTGATGATGTTAACTTTCAAGTAATCCGTACAACTCCCTAAGTCACTTGTTATTTTAATTCACATTTCCTGATGAAGAAACTGAGATGTTAGAGAATTAAAATAATCTGTTCACAGCCACACATAATTTTAGTGTGTGTCTGAGCCAGAATTTGAATCCAGTTTAGCCTGACTCGGAGGCCTGCCCATTTTATTGTATGTTCCATTGCTTTCTATTTGCTCAAAAGTTGAATTTATGATATCTTTTAGAAATCATAGCTAATTCATCAAAGTATATTTGCATGGTCTGATGTCATTTATGGAGGCGTTCTTTCTAGAGTGCAGGTTGCAGGTAGATACAAACCTTGGCTAATAGAAAACGTTCTAGTAGCAGGAGCTAAGGAGCAGAGTGGAGTCTGTAATGCCAGAGTATTAACAAGCATGTAAACACTGGGAGAGTGACACACCAATTATTCCTCAACACAGCACCAGGACCACAAACTGCCTTCACTCCAGAACTAACTGAGCTTCATTCAACCTTTTCCTGTTTCTTCCAGGCACTGGAGGCTCCTCTCTGTCCCTAAGTCCCCCAGGAATGTTTAAAAAAGCAGCTATTAAAAAGCAGCTCCCGGCCAAGCTGCAGTTTGGGGAGGAATCACTTAGCAGCATGCTGATGGACAGAGTTGAAAAAGAAAACAGGTAATTCCAAAAGCAACCTGAAGGCAGTTTCAGCAAAAGAGAAGGCACTTTCAAGTACAGAAGAGAAAAAAAAACAGTTGGAAGTTACAGGAATCCACCAAAGTGAGATAGTCATGTAAGCTGGGACGAACCAATTGGGCTTACGCCTTGGGCAAAGCTAAGAATATCTGTGCCAGGTAAAGATTCTGAGCGTCACACTTAGAGACTTGGAGCCGGAAGGCTATGGAGAAAGGCAAGGAAAGAAAGTCATACCCACTGTGAGGAGACACAATTTTTCCAACCAAGGAGTCTCCCTGTTGGAATGATTCCAGTTGCATCAATCAAGGGCATTGTCAACAGGTTCAGAAATTTAGAAGCTAAGGCAACTTGGCCTTAGAAAACAGATGCTTTATATCAGTGGCCTGGTAGCAGCACCTCAGCTGCGATTCTGACACGGGTGGGAAGAGATGACAATGTATTGTTGACATTGTTTGGCAACCTCATGGGGTTTTTGCAGAGCAAAATTGTTTCAAATGATTCCACGAGAGGGAATGATTCCTTTTCTGAAAACTGAGTGTGATAACAACCACAAAAATCCACCTATTCAATTCTTCAGATGATTGGGCTCAGATTAATCAAGATTTTCACCAAGTTAGGATAAGCGTAATTACAAATTTCAGTTTAGATTTAGAGGTGGTCATAGAGACCTTTTCAAAGAGGTAGGAAATAAGGCTGGTGAGAGCAGCTGTGAATAGGAAATGTCGGGACACAGTGCAAATGAAACTGAATTGAGCCAAGAGCAGCAGCAGGTAATTTCAAAAGGCTAGGGTCATCTGATTTCCCTCCATGGGGGTGTAGGAGAGCATTTCAGCAGATCAGAGGCTCTGCAGCTCATACTTTCTGAGGGTCAGTCAAGGTTATACTGGCCAACTAGAGGTAAAACAGAGACAGATCACTAAATCTCTTTGCTAATAAGCAGTTGGGTTTGCGTACGTAACCTAGCCATGAGTTCTGAACAATTTATGCCACTGCCTTCACTCAAAATTGGGGAGTTAGCTATAATATAAGTGGCATTTCTCTTCAGGGTTCTTTTCCCCTTCTCTTTTAGTCCCACGAGACCCACTGTTATCCCTAAATGCTGAGCTCTCAAACCACACAAGGGCCTCCATTCATGGAATTGACTGATAAGATCCACTAATTTATACTAAAGTTTTGCGGGGTTAAAATACTGCTTTCCTGTTTCCAGATGTATCTTTGTTATTGTTAACAAAAATCAGGTAGAGACAACACTTACATCAGGAGGGTACTTGAGGGAACCTTCTCTCTCCCTTCAAACCTCACTGAGTTAGAGTGCTGAGGACTCTGAATTTGGAGCCAGGAAGCTCAGTCTCTAGTCTCTGCCTCAGGCAAGTCACTTCACTTCTCAGGGTCTCATTTTCCTCATCTAAAGGGGGAGGGATGGGATGATCTGTAAAGCTCCCTTTGAAACATCTTCCAACTGCTACCTGTGAGTTACCTGTGGGTAAAGCCAAGCCTGTTAGCGTGGCTTCAGTCTAGCTCTGCAGAACAGACCAAGGGGTGAGCAGTTACTTTGCCATGGGTCTAAAGGAGATCTAGGGCAGGCTGGTAGGAATGAGGCAGGGGAAGCAGATAAGAAACATTGTGAAGTCCACCACTCTGGTCCAATTGCCTGGGAATGTGCTGGGAAGCAAAGGCTGTAGACACTGCAGACATTAATGAACACAAACCTTTGCTTTCTCTCATCATACACCCTGGGAGAGCTCTGCTCTCCATGGGCTTAGTGGACTATTTGATGGACTGTTACACATTTGGAAGCTAGTGATCAAACATTGTGAAAATGAATATTATTTCAAAAATGTTCTCGAAAACAAAGGCCACCCCTCTCCTCAGCATACTGGAAATAATACTTTGCTGCTCTAGTGACTGCAGATTCCACAGGAATCATCCTGCTGAAGAAGTACTTTTCCTAGTTGACATTAAGCTTTTTGCAACAGTCAATGATGAGAAGTCTTGACAGCTGCTGTTTACATTGTAGGTGGGGAGAAGTGAGCTGAAATGGAATTGTTTGTGCTTCTTTTGTCTTGCCATCCAATAGCAGTTACCTCCAGCTGAACTTTACCAGAGCAAGGAAGGACTGACGCTGCATAACAAAACCTAACTCTGGCCCAGAATTAAGACCCATGGGGAAGGACCAGGGGAACTTGGAGCAAGGAGGAAGGGAGGACAAAAGTTGGGTTTACTGGCTCCCAGGTCACCATCTTCCTTCTTTCGTTGGGTTTAAAGCACTTGCTTTCACCTGGGAAGTCATTACTGGCAAGTGATATGAACCATGGCTGTGCCTATGGGGAGAAAGCTTCTTATACAGGACAAGTCCAGGAACTGGTGCCCGTCTTTCCTACTTGGCAAAGGGCCCACCTCCCAGTCAATCGTCAGATGCATCTCCGCGGTGTTCTGAGTGGATCCAGGCAGAATCTCCTGAGAGGAGTGTCACATGGGGTCTCAGCTCCCGCTCCCGGCACAAGAAGGCAGGACATGGTGAGGCCAAAAAGGAACACCAACAGAGCCATAGATAGGGCAGTCATACAACTATATTCTCGTTGGCGGCTAGGTTGGAAACATAGGAGGCAGGAGCCACACGATCCACAATCTGCCATCCTCTTCTCTGCCAACCAACCCCACTTGCTAACTGCAATCCGTGCTTGCTAGCTTAGCCACGGCAGTTACATCAGTGGTTAATGGCTAACCGGTAACAGCTGATGGCCATCCAATCACAGCTGACGGCCATCTACTACCCAAGCCAGCACTTTTCCACGTGAGGCCGAGGGTGTTTTAAACTCAGGCCAGGGGAGTGGACTCAGTCTCTCATGTTGTCATGCTTTACCCTCATGATTTGTCATCTCATTTTCTCTAATGACTTATTTCTGCTCTTGGTAAAGTCCTCCAATAAGTGGTCCCAGGAAGACCTTTCTGTTCAGAATGCACAGCCAATGAGCTGTGCAGCAATTCCAGGGCCCAAAATAGAAAGTCTGCCGGCATGCTGTGCCTGGAGAGGCCATTCCATTCTGTGCCGGGGAAGGGCCTGCTTGCTGAGATGCTGCAAGGTGGGGCCCGTTTCTCTGAGACCCCAGCTGCCTCTCAGGGGAGGGCTTTCTGAGAGGAGTGCCCACCCTCAGAGCAGATACAATTTCTAAGTCACCACCCTAACAGTTCTAGTAACCGTTTCAAATCTGCCAGTTGCTGCATTATTGCTAAGCCCTGGCTCCCCTGTCCTGACCCAATACGAAAAAAAAATGTTGATGGCTTTCTAAGATCAAACAAGCTAAACACACTGATTTTAGGATTTCTGAGGGTAAGAGAGGTACTTGGATATCAATATCAGACCAAGCTATTAGAGGAAAGAAAGGGGAAAGCTTTAAACAAAGAAAAGCCTTTCTCCTGCTCTGCTAATCCACCTTGAAATTTGGTGACTCAGGATGGGTTGCCTTGGTAACCATGACATAGGGAGAGTGTGTGTGTTGGTGGGGAATCCTTTCACACCTCCACCATGGGCCTCATCCTGTGAGTTCTGAGAGCAGACCCTGCATGTGCAGCCATGGCCCGTTTGCACCTAGAATCATTTTGCTATCACATCAGGTGTGACCCTGGGTGGCTTATCATTGATCATTTTTCTGGGTGAGCATTTTTGATGGATGGGGTATCCGAACGTTTGCCCAAGGGTATCTAGAGTGTGAGTAGATGTTCTGTGAGCCCTTCTCAGTCCCCTCCCCTGCTCTCCTGATGGGGCTTGTGGTTTGACTCATCAAACGAGGCCACTGCAGCCCCATGGTGGTTTTGGTTCTTGGAAAGTCTGGTCTGCTCTCCCAGGCTGTGACTCTGGGCCTGTGTTAAGACAGCCAGGTGGGTACATTTGATCAGGCATGGCAGACGCTGCCTATCTCCCCATAGCATCACCCTCTAATGAAGGGAGGGTAGTTTGATGTGTGGGTCCCTAGTCTGCCTTCTCTGCCTCTAAAGCCATAGAGAAACTCCTCTAATCTCTGGTTTACTCTGGAATGCCAGCTGCAGAGAAAGAGTGACAACAGTAACTTGTTACAATAGATCCTCTTTTTGAAGTGGAATTTGCAGTAACGGCTAAACATTCAGGTAAAATCACATTACAGCAAATCCTTTCATGCAGAAATGTCTCAGCAAAGCTATTCTGTATCCTGGGAAGACCTCTGGATTCAGCAAATCCTTTCCAATTAATGATCCTGTGCAGTGACCATTTTATGTGGTTCTAGTCCAGTAACTGTTACCAATACTGTTGAAAGCTCTGTACAATGACATTTGTCAGAGAATGACTTGTATCCAAGAATAAGTGGTGTTAGTAAGAGGCAACATAGAGCAGTCAAAAAACTGAGCACTTACAAAGAGTGTGACCTTGGGCAAGTTTCTAACTCTATGAACCTCAGTTTATTTGTTTTTAACAATAAGGATAGTAATACCTTTCAGGGTCACAGTGAGACTTTACAGAGAAAGTGCTTTGTGATGTGAGCTATGACATTTCAGCAGAGATTAATACCATTGCTTCAGACTAGATTTGAGTCCCTGTTTCCAAGTACACCAAAATGCCAGACCTTGGCAATGTCTTGTCATGAGACTTACAATGTCTTCCATCAACACTATCAAAACAAAATTTGTCATTTTAAATTAGAATCCCATGCTTTATACTTAAGGTATGCAATTTCTAGTCCTTTGGTGTCAAGCAAACAGAGAATGAAGTGGTAAGGGGTGAAGGAGAGGGAGTAATGCACTGCCTGGCACCTCTTGCAAGCTGTTACTGATAAAGCAATAGAATGTAAAGGTCAAGTGCAGGGGCTTGAAATTCAGACACACCTGGGTTCCTGTTGCACTTTGCTACTTCCTGGTCTCTGACGTTAGGCAAATCACTTAACCTCTTTAGTCCTCAGTTTTGTCTTTCGTAAAATGACTTTATTAAATGAGCCATAAGAATGACTCATGGGTTTCTTGTGACATTTAAGTAAACCAATGCATGTAAACACTTAACCCACTGACTGGTACACAGCAAGGGCTCAGAAATGTTAGTTATGAACAATTCTCATAGTCAACTTATGTTTCCTAATCACTTAGTGTTTCTCTTAAATATGGAACTAAAAAAACAGATCCGCTTAGTTCTGGTTACATTTTGCTATAGGTTGAAAATCTTAGAACACACACGCGTTATCATTTCTATTCATGACTCTGAAGTTGTAATACTTAATACACACGTAATAATGTGAAAGCACCTAGCACAGTGCCTACCACATAGTGAGTGTTCTAGAACCCTATCATAGTTTAATGAGGACATGTTGTAAAATGTCTGTTAATGAGGACATGTAAAATGAAGGTTAATTTTCTATGTCAACTTGACTGGGCTACGGGGTGCCCAGATATTTGGCTAAGTATTATTCTGGGTGTTTCTGTGAAGATACTTTTCAATGAAATTAACCATTAAAATTGGAAGATTGCCTTCCCTAACGTGGGTGGGCCTCACCCAATCAGTTGAAGGTCTGAATAGCACAAAAGGCTGACCCTCCCTGGAGTAATAGGGAATCTCCTCTGGTCTGATTGCCTTTGAACTGGAACATGGGCTTTTTTCCTGCCTTCAGACTTCAAACAAAACATTGGCTTTTCCTAGGTCTTGAGCCTGATCGCTTTCAGACGAGAACTACACCATCAGCTCTCCTGGGTCTTTGACTTGCTAACTCACCCTGCAGATCTTGGGACTTTCCCGCCTCCATAATCATGTGAGCCAATTCCTTATAACCCATCTCCTCTCCAGTTTCCTCCCCCAGCTGAAGTCAATGTCTGGTCTTAGCTAAGTCACCATGTTGCTTTCTTTCAAAATCTTTAAGACAGAGGGAGGGGACGGGAGAGGAATGACAACATTGACTCTTTCCTCTCCTTCTAGTGATTTTATTTGAAGTGTGTGGGAATGTGTGGTATGGGGGAGAAGAAGGATAAATTTTATTTGACCCTCATCTCACAATAACTGCGGGGGGCATATAAAGCAGGTATTACTTTCCATATTTCATAGTTGATAAAATTGAGACCAGAGAGGTTAACTGACCTCTGTGAACTCACATAGATAATTAATTAAACATTTACTGAGCACCTTCCATGCACAACTTCTAGGAAAACAGAGATAAATAAGGCATTAACTGGCTGTATGAGCCAAAGTAAATGATTTCACCAATCTGGCTTCTGTTTTACCCTCTTTACAAAGAGGGGGATTCCATTCTGTGATTCACTAGGTCCTTACATTTCACACACGTTAGGGTTCAGTGTCTAGGTCTCTGCGTCCTCCTAATGCAGGAGAACATTAGAGCCTTTGCCTGGGTTCTCAATGGATCTGAGCCTCTAGCTGCAGAGGTCTTGGGCACAAGATGAGACAACAGTTTTCCTCCAGCAGATGTAGTTAGAAAGTTGGCTGTAGAAGATGATTTTGCCTGTGTTTCTGAGATCAGAAGGAGGTGGTGACATAAGGAGAAGATATTAGGATTACCACCAGATTGTTTATTGGGGGAATAATTTTTAAGCTAGCACCACCTTCTGCCCAGAAGCCACCACCTTAATAATTTTTAAGCTACCACCACCTCTTTAAAACATTCTTTAGAATCTTTTCAGCCTATATCTCTCATAGGGGACAGTATGTCACTATTCCCCAGACTGTCCTTGCTGTTTTAATCCTTATACTTGTGCATGATCAGTAGCAGAAGATAAACCAGATTAAAAAGCTAAAGCAATCAACGTCAATATAAACGTGCCTGTTTGTATGTAAGTGTACGCACCTGATGTGCTGCGAATCCACTCGAGTATTCTGCATGACCACCTTGCCAGGGCAATGGAGGCCTGGGAGCAGGCACTGAGCAGACAGCAGGGCTTACAGTCTGGCTCTGACACTTTCTAGTTATGTGTTGTGGTGATGTCTTAGCCTTTCTGTGCCTTGGTTTCCTAACTGTAGAATAGGGATAATAATAGCACCTGCTTCACAGAGTTATTTTGAGAAAAAAAATGTCCTAATTCATTTAGAGCAGTGCCTGGCACACAGCAAAAACTTAAAATATGAACTGCTAATCGGTTCTTATTATTTATAGGCAATTAGCTCACAGTCTCACATGATGTTTCCACATTGGTTTTTTCTGAGGGTCAGTAATTCCAATTGTATTTCAGCCATCCTTCTTAGGGTAACTTGAGAGCCTGGCATAATTTCCTTAGACACTTCATGACACCACCAGGTCATAGATTGTTAGTATCTCTTTTTATCAATGAAAAAATTGGAATGGAAAATTAAGTATCAGTTTGTCACAAATTCCCTGTATGTCCATAACTCAGATGGTGGTAGAATCCAGAGGTTTCACTGACCTAATTCACCTTATTGTCAACCCATGTCCGCTGCACAGTGCACAGAAGCCATGATCATGTGACTGCATCATACAGGAAGCCATGATTGTGAGGAACCCAATGAAATCACTTGGGATCAGATTAAAGCCACAGCCCTGGTCTGGAAGTTACACATCAGCAAACATATGCGAAATAGTGTGTCTGGATTGTAGCAAAGCATTTGATAAAATTTCCTCATATCAAATTAGGTGGATTGTTAATTCATTAAATGATCATAAATCAAAGGCTCTAATTTGTGGATAAAGGCAAATGTGGGGGACGTGTCTGCACATTCTTTGTGGTGCTTGGAGGCTGTCCCTGTCTTTAACACGTTCACCCATGATTTAAATGAAGACATGAAAGTTCAGTGGTTAGATTTGCATGTGACATAAAGCTGAAAAGGACACTAAGTAAACTGAGTGACAAAATCAGGATCCAAAGGGGTGGCTGGATGGCTCAGTTGGTTACAGTGCGAGCTCTGAACAACAAGATTGCCAGTTCGATTCCCACGTGGACCAGCCAGTGAGCTGCGCCCTCCATGACTAGATTGAAGACAACCAGCTACCACTGAGCTGCCGGAGGGGCGGTCAGATGGCTCAGTTGGTTTGAGCCTGAGCTCTTAACAACAAGATTGTGGGTTCAATTCCCACATGGGATGGTGGGCTGCGCCACCTGCAACTAAAGATTGAAAACGGCGACTGGACTTGGAGCTGAGCTGTGCCCTCCATAACTAGATTGAAGGACAATGACTTGGAGCTGATGGGCCCTAGAGAAACACATTGCTCCCCAAAATTCCCCCGTTTAAAAAAAAAAAAGAAAAAAATAGGGATCCAAAAATGTCTTAATCTGAATGAGGTCAAGAAGGAATTTAAAAGGAATAAAGGTTCAGCCCTGATGTCTAATCCTAAACTCAACTATTCCAGTAAAGTTGTGGGAGGTGTAAGTGGGTGCGGCACAGTTAGGTAAACTTAACTACCCCTGAGAGGGAGCCAGTGGGCAATTAAGGGAAATGCTGGGCCGGGCTGGGCCCGGGGCTGCACTGCCCCTCAGTGCAGTCTCCCTGGGAGACGGGTGATCTGCCTTCTGCTGCCTTGAGCTGCTAGCGTGCACCTTGATCTTTGGGGTGAAGCTCTGGATGCTGCCTGACAGTGGCCTTTGCAGAGAGGAACTTGAATCAAGATAAGGAGTGGTTAACAAAAGGAAGACTCTAAGGAGAGAGAAATAGGACTGCGTTTGGGGTGTGAGTCCCCACATCCTCCAGGTTTCTTGCCCATGCAGTACAAAGACAAGGTTACCACGTGAGAAATACCGTACCACATTTTTAATAAGCCTTCTATCGCGTGCAAAATCAAAGGTAAAATTTAAAAAATTGTTTTGGGAACAATTAATTCAGTGGGGTAGAGGGCACATCATATAATCAAACACATTAATGTTTCTGGAGCAAAAATGCAGGGGTATTCACACCAAGTGGGCTAAATAAAGACTACTGAATAACTACACGTCAGTTCACATCACATTTCACTGACAACGAATTTGTTTCAAATTTCTGAATGAACTTTCCGTTTACAAAGCCTTTTTTGTTTCAAAATGGGTTGTGGACCTGTAGTGCTCCCTACGCCACACATTCAGGTATGAAGAGGGAGACAAAGAGGGAAGGAAAGGGACTGAGGGGGAGATAGTGTGTGAGAGAGAAAGAGACAGAGAAAGGAAGAGAGAGTCTGAGAAAGTGGAAGATGGAGCTAAGTCTACAAAGCGAAGTCCAAATCCAGGTACGCAATCACCTGCATGGCAGAAGACCACAGGCCCAATCTACACAGCAAGCTCCCAAAAAAACAGGAGGAGGATGGCTGATGTGCTGCCATCCCAAAGCCTTCCCTGAACTCCTTCCCACACAGAGGCAGGTACCACAAGGCACTTGGCACACGTGAGTACAGGAGGTGCCAAGAGCAAGCAAGAGTCCAACAGATCCTGAGAAGTAAAAGAGGAGCCTGCCAGCACATACCTGCATTGGAAGCTCAATAGCCAGACCCACAGGGAAGTACACCCAATAAACATCCGTCCCCAAGTTCATGGTCAGCTGGATCAGTAACAGTCTAGCTCTGACTGGACCCAGACACACTCAGCATCTCATCAATAAGATTAGCTATGAGAGAGGGGCAGAAAAACCTTTCCTGAGAAAAATAAGAAAAGGGAGTGAAGGGACCCCTTCCACACCTCATGTTATAATTATTTGAAGGGTTATGAGGTAGAAGAATCAGCTTATCTCAAATGTCCCCAAAGAATGGAGTAATACAACTGGAAGTATGCTATAAAAATACATTTCAACACTTGACAAAGTAGAAATTTCTAGTGGCACGAAAGTCAAAAGGTGTGCTCCTTCTTGATGAAATAAGTTCCCAGGCCCTTGAGGGTTTCGCCCACTTGACATAGAGGGGTTTCAGTTTAATGGTCATCTAAGAATTAAAATAAGAATTTTACAATAATGGAGTAGGCTCCTTTCAAAAGAGTGAGCATTCTCTCTGTGATGTCTTCAGTCAAACCATCTACCACACGAGGGTGTGGAGAAAATGGAACCCTGTGCATTGCGGAATGTAAATTAGTGCAGTCACTAAGGAAAACAGTAGGAAGTTCCTCGAAAAATTAAAAATAGAACTGCCATCTGATCCAGCAATCCCACTCTGAGTATTTATTCAAAGGAAATGAAAAGAGGATATCAAAGAGATATCTGCACTCCCATGTTCATTGCAGCATT
This sequence comes from Rhinolophus sinicus, assembly GCF_036562045.2. Taxonomy (NCBI): domain Eukaryota; kingdom Metazoa; phylum Chordata; class Mammalia; order Chiroptera; family Rhinolophidae; genus Rhinolophus; species Rhinolophus sinicus. The sequence continues at coordinate 67,148,725 of NC_133754.1, forward strand.
AGTCACGATAGGCAAGATATGGAAACAACCTAAGTATCCATCAGTAAATGAATGATAAAGAAATTCACACACACACACACACACACACACACACACACACACACACAATGGCATATTATTCATCCATGAGAAAGAAGGAAATCCTACCATTTTCAAAAACCTGGATGGACCCTGAGGGCACTATGCTAAATGAAATAAACCAAACAAAGACAAATATTGTGTGGCATGTATGTAGAATCTAAAAAAAAGTTAAAACTCATAGAAACAAGGAGTAGAAAAGTAATTGTTAGGGGCTGGGGCAAGGGAGGGGGAAATAGGGAGAGTGTGGTAAAAGGGTACAAACTTTCATTTATAAGATGAATAAGGTCTGAGGATCGAATATTAAAAATTGGTGACTACAGTTGATAATACTGTAATATAAAATTGATATTTGCTAAGAGAATAGAACTTAAATGCTTTAACACACACAAAAATAAAGGTAAATATGTGAGGTGATGAATTGTTAATTAACTAAATGGGGGGAATCTTGTCACATTATATATGTATATCAAATCATGATGATGTACACTTTAAATATCTTACAACTTTATCTGTCAATTATACCTCCACAAAGCTGGAAAACAATCTGCCATAATAATTTCAAGCTGCCCCAAACACCTAGTTCATGACAATAATCATTGGGAATCTTTAAAGAAGGGAAGGGCCGGTTTTAGCATCGGAGTTAATTCTCTGTGAGGGGATCAAATCAAAAGATTCTTATCAAACACATAGTATGTTCCAAATACGAGGCTAGATTCTGAGGGAAATCAAGTGGTGTAAGGCACAGTCAATACCCCCAAAGAAGCTTATAGCTCGTGGGGACATAGCAAATTAAAAAGTCAGACCCATTCTCCTTGTTTTTTTTTATTTTTATTTTTTAATTAAAGTTTATTGGGGTGACAATTGTAAGCAAAGTTACATAGGTTTTAGGTGTAGAATTCTGTAATTTTACAGAATTTGCTTTTCAGGTGTAGAATTCTGTACATCATTTATACATCACATTGGGTGTTCACCACCCAGAGTCAGTTCTCTTTCCATCACCATATAATTGATCCCTGTTACCCTTATCCACCAACCCCCTCCCCACTTACCCTCTCGTAACCACTGACTATTATCTGTGTCCATGAGATTTTGTTTCTTCATTTGTTTGTCTTGTTTCCTTGTTGTTTTCAGTTTTATATACTGTTCTCCTTATTTCCAATATGGTAATATGGAGAAATTACTTGCCAGATGGCAGAGAGGTAGAGTAAGAGCTGGGAGGAGAATCTGGGATTGAGTGTGAGGAGACAGGAAGTGGAGAGAGTTACAGGGAAGGAAGGGGTGGGCCAGGGTCTAAGGCTGACATTGGCTGCTCTGGTGCATGAACTGGGACGCCCTCTACCCTGCCCACCAGGCCCGGTTCTAACTTTGAGAGGAGTTATCTGTCCATCTTCTCTTCTGCTAGTGCTAAGGCCTTGCCTCTTTGGGGGCATTGGTTGACACGGAGTATTACCTGTCTTCCTGGCTCCCACCCTCCCTTTGAGAAAGCAGAGGCCCTTGCTAGGCAGAGCTTATGTCTGCAGCGTCGCTTGTACTATAATCCTCACATTTTCTGTGCTTGAGCTGTGTAAGGCCATTTCAAGTCCCATTTAGCAAGCCTGGAAACTCTGATTTACAGATGATAGCACAAGTCATCTGGCCTGCGAAGGTGGGTGAAATACCATCTGATTCAGAGATTCTTTCGTGACTTCCTCCAGAACTGACTGCCTCATTTGTGTCTCCAAAAATAACAATTGCAAGGGTTAGATCCCTAGTCCTCTCCTATTCCTTGGAGATGGTATGATTGAGTGACGGCTTTACCAGCAAAATATGGAGGCAGTCAATTTTTTCCTTTTTAATCAGAATCTAGAAAAGGCAACACCCCACCACGGAATGTGAGTGTCACTTAGCAATTCTCTGAATTTGCTTCTTTCCTCCCACAGGGTTACGGGCTTCAGAGAACCTGTTTGGTTTAACATTTTCAGCTGAGTTGTTGCAGGTTGAGCTTTGCTTTCTATCCCTTGGACCTTTTCTACACATCAGTCCTGTGGACAAGATCAGTGTTTTAGCAAAGGGATGGTTAAGGCAGTGTTACAGGGGAAGGGGTGGGGGTGGAACAACTGAGTCTGGATTTCACCAGTAAAGATCCTTCTATTGTATAACTCTCACTGAGATCCTTTCCAAAGGCCCTTTAAGAAAGGGCCACACAGGTTCAAACTATGGTGTGGCAAGGCTTTGTTACTCTAGGTCAGAGGTATGGCAGCCAGGAAGCTCAGGGAGCCATTAGGTCCTAGAGTTTGTGACAAGAAAGGTCCAGAATCTAGGAAATCAGCATGTGAGTGGAAGAGCAGCAGGCCCCAGGTCGTGCAGCCCCAGCAGGGCCTGCAATCCTCCTCGTACTGCTCATCAGTCCCATGGCACTGCTTTCCCTCTAGTATTTGGGATTCGAAAGGGTGCTCATGACAGAGCGTGTACTAAAAATCAATTCCCTTCTCTTCCATCGAAAAGAACTCATCTCTGTGGCCAACTGTAGACCCAAGACCACATTTGAACATAAAATTCAATATACCTACAGATACGGGAATTAACCAGATTCTGTATAGGCTGAGTATGAATCTCCTTCTTACGGGGCCCCCAGAGCACACAGCCACCCACCTTTGAGGGAAATGGATCGTGGCTGAAACCCCATTCTTGGAACCCTCTCTAAATGCACAGCTTGGCTTCCAGCATTCTCTTGACCCCTTTAAATCACAAATACCAGCCTTCTACTCCTGAAATCAGCCCAGCCCCTCCATCGTCCTCACACCCAGGGACTCAGGTATGTCTATGCCATCTCACTGGTTCCTGCCATGCACAGTCCCCAGAGACAAAAGAGGAGCTTTTCAAGGTGACCCTGAGATGCACTCACTTAGGGCAAGTCCATAGACAGGGCTAGCGTTGGATATACATGGCAATTAGGTTTGTGTATGCCGGCCCCTCTCCCCATATGTACCCTTGGTTGTTTTACATCTTTCCTGTCTTTCCTCTCCTGCACTTACTGCTTCTATTCCACTAGGTCAGGGATAGCAAATACGTTCCATTTCGAGTGGCTGCTGATTAATTAGTAGGTGCTCCCTGGACCACTCTACTGAGATAGATTTAAAACAAAAGCTGCATGTGAACTCTGCAATTATTAATATCTGCCATGGAGACATTGTTTGCCATCTTCTCATCTGTCCATGGGTTTTTAGAAGGCAGAGACTGTGTTTTATTCAGCTTTGGATCTCTAATTATTAGCCTTCAATAATTTTTTATAGTTGAACTGTGCCTGTAGCAACTGTGGAATCTTTAATCCCCAACTTGCTGTTCCTAGCTCAGCCCCAATTTTAGTTATCACAGATTGTGTGACATGGTGTAAAAGAAACATACCATCTCAGTTTCCCATGGCTTGAAGGCATGTACAAAATGAGAACCCGTAAAGGGAGAAGAGAGAATGTGAAGAGTTTGAAAAAACTTGAGAAAGTGGAGAAGGAAAGAAAAGATGTAGGGGAAGATGAGGGAATATGTCAGAGATCTTAGCAGCAACCAAAAGAAGTAGAAGTAGTTTCCGAATACACAGTGCCACACACTCTTAAAGAACTCTTAAAGCACATACACATAAGAGGTATATACAGAGGTATGCTGTAGGAGGTTTGAACAGACTTGCAAAAACTGACTGTTCGATTTTCAGGAATTTTATCAGTCAGTTGACATCATGTTGGTAGCTTGAAATTGGAGTATTTTGCACCACAGAAATTGGCAAGGGCTACAAACCAGGACTCTCCCTGCTCAGAATTGATTGTTAAACATTTATCAATGCATCACAGAGTGTATGCCCCCAAACTCTGGGTGGAAAGATGAATGAAAACATTAAGTGCCAGTCTATGTATTATCCCAAATGTGCTAATCTGTCCTTAGTTTTGAGTCTTGTCCATTTTGATAGAGAGGCAGGGCTGGGAAGCTCTAGCTTCTCTTCATGCCTTTGGGTTGCTGACCTTTTCAGTATTCTGGGCTTTGATTGGCTGACTCATTAGAAGCTTGCCCTGGCATTAGAGTGGAAGAATGGTGGCCAGTCAAAACATAGACTGTGGAAAAGTTCAGCTGCGCACAAAGAGGGCTCTTATTCGTTATGCGATACTATAAATTCAGTATCGAGTTGCATTCCGCAATGACATTTTGAAGGGAAAATGACACAAGAACCCACTCTTAGGTCATCTCATGGAAAGCAGAATGCTTTTTAACTGAATTGGAATGAGCCCTGGAGGAGGACAGGCCTAAGCCCACACTGGGAGGGTGCTGGCAGGGGAAACACCCTGAGGTGGCTGAGATGAAAGGTCCTTCTCATTGCAGCTCAGAGCAATTTCTCAGTGTAGCCTTTTCCCCCTTTGCCTAACCATGGTGTCAACGGCAGAGCTTTCTTAGGGATCCTGTCTGAGGAAAAGAGGCTTCGGGATTGCAGCAGCTGCTTTCTTCATATCCTCAGAGCAGGAATCCATCTTTCCCACTGCTGGGAGCTGTTCACCCCATCATTGGCACATGACCCTTCTCTAGGGAGGAAGACGCTGGTGGAGGGGTGGGAAGCGCCTGGAAGGATGCCTGATTTCCACCGTTCTTTCATTGTATGCTGCTGAGGACAGTTTAGAGGTGCCTCCCTAGCTGGACCTCAATTTTGGAACAATTGCTGAATGGGTCTGGAGAAGGAGGACAGGCCTGCACATTGTAATTGATTCAGAGCAGCAGGAATGTGTCAGGGAAAAAGATAGGAGCCAAGCAAACTAGCGAAGCAAGTCAGACAAAAGAAATATGAGAGGGGCTCAGTCTGTTGTCTCTCCAGAGAGGGGAGAGGAAAATATTTGAATAGTATCTGCTTACTTACACAGTGCTTTCAGAACCTCAGTGATTTTGAGCACGCGCTCATGATTTTTGCCACCTCTCCTTTCCACCCATCCATCTCATTATTTATTTAATATTTGTCTTTAAAGCAGCTCATCTTTTTTTAAAAAGAAAAAAGCCCATCCTCATGTTAAAAAATCGTATCCTTAAATTCATGCGTTTGATATGCCAGTTTAATTTTTTTCTAATACACGTTATTATAAACACATGACTATTAAGAAGGAAACTCATCATCCATCTACGCCTGAAATCACTGTGGAGGCCACCTTGACGGGAATAACAGTCTCCCAGAACACAACATCACTCAGAATGAAGCCGCAGACGATGCCTGGCTTTGGATTTCTGTCATTCATCAATGCCTTCCCTCCCACACCCAACGCACACACTTGTCAAAGCTCTCATTTGGCATCCAGACACTTTTTTTCCCCCTTTAAAAGCCCTGGAGCACAACATGAACAAGAATTAGAATGTCTGCTCTGTTAGATCAGGCATTGGGGAGTGTGGTTTGCTTCAGTATTAGGAGTGGAGTCGTTGTCCATCTCATGTAATACCAAGAAGTAATATGTATTTTTCATGTCATCTTTCTTCCTTTGTCTGTGTTCTGTCCTCTGCCTCTTTTTTCAGGCTGGGTCTCTTGTATGTTCCTCACTCTTGATCCTTTCCTTCTGGCTGTCTTCTCTGGATCCTAACCCCAAATGACGCATCTGCTTTCTATGTTTATAAAAATTCACAGTAAGGCACAGTTCCTTGGTAGAAGCTTAAGCCCGATGTGTATTTTTTGACAGAACGAATGACTTTTGGAAGAGGGTTACAGGAAATACTTACCAAATGTGAACACTAGTCCAACAGCTTTAATGGTGGGCCTGGCTGCCTGATTGGACTATACTTCCACCAGGGGGCGCTCTTTCCTTTATATGTCAAAAATTCTATTGCAATAATAACAATAGGAAGGCTGGTTTCCTTTTGGAAATAGGTGTTACTGAACACAGCTTTGAGGCGGAGAACATAAAGGATATGAAACCAGTGCAAAGAAAGCACTTGGTTTTAGCAGCAAATTCACCCAATATCGTAGCCATAATGTCAATTAACAGTGGAACCGGTTGAAACTGTGACATTTGTCCTGTAGAGATTTTCATGAGATCTTTTCCTATCCCAGTTGTCAGCCAGCAAATTTCTTTCCCTAAATTCAACCTGGAGCCAAGGAATCCTCCTCAGTAATGTCACAGAGTACTGCCTGGGCTTATGATCTTTATAGGATTAATCCAGGTTTGTTCATTTGTTTGAAGCCTGGTGAGACCTCAGCCATTTTCTTGTCCTAACCCCACACAAGGACCCAGGGTCAGAGAAAGGGAGTAGGTTGTCCAGACCACACAGCTCTCAGTGGGGGCATCAGGAAGAGCCTCTGAAACTGTGTCTCCAATTTCTTCAGTCCTTATAATTCTATGCCTTTGTGACAAATGCCCTCTTCCAGCTTTCAATGGTATCTTTGTCTAAGGGATTTTTAGAAAGTCTTTTCTGACCTGACATAGTTCACTGTAACTCAGATCTGATATTTTACTACAGACATTGAGTTACAGTGGCTTATACATAAGCTGGGGTTATTGCACATTTTTTCTTTACTAATTCAAGATAACTGAATTATAATTAATGACTTTCTTGGGTCCTTGCAAAATGAGCCATCATGAATAGGAGATTACTTAGAAGAATAAGGGACTTTCCCAACATCCAGGGACTTGGGTTTGCACTTGAAGTTATACCTGAAAGAATGAGTTACTTTGGACAAAATTGCTTAATCTTCTTATAGCATTCATTTCTTTTTCTGTAAGATCTAGCTAGTGGCACAGCAGCATTTGATGAGCCAGAGGCTTTCTGTGCATTATCTTACTCCTCAAAATAGACCTCTGAGGTAAGTAAGTACTGTTATTATCATCCCTGTTTTACAGAAAAGGAAACTGAGACTCAGGGAGGCCCAGTAATTTTCTCAAGGTCATACAGGGATATGTAGCTGACCTAGAAATTTGGCCTGGATTGCTTTGGTTTTGAAGACTTCACTCTTCAGCAAAGGATGAGGCTTTTATTCAATAAATATGCATTGAGAACCTTCTATGTGCTCAGCAGGGCTCGTTGGTTCAAAAGCGTGACTTTCTCATTTCAAACCACAGAGAGAATGCAAAAAGGAAATGGTTTCAGAAAACTGATATGCTAGTTGAGAGGCAGCACAGTGTTACACGAGGGGACGTGAGTTCATGTCCCTTCTCTCCCACACAGGTCGCTTCACCTCTCCTGGGTCCTTTTCTCAACTGAAACCTGGAGGGATTGAGATGAACTCCAGCCTCTCTGTCCTCACATGCTGTGTGCTCTGGCTGTCTGGACCGAAATCAGGATTCTTTCTCCTTGCTCTGGGTGCTGCCATTGGGTCTCAGCCCTCGGGTGCCCCACCCCTAATCTTTCCAGTCTCAATTCTGGATAATTTGTTCCTTCCTTCTGCCCCTCAGTTTCTTTATTGGGGAAACTCTGTCCTGCTGCCTGCATCCCGCTGCAGCTCTGGGTCATACCGGAGCAGGCAAAGCAGAAGAGACATTACAGTCTTTCTTTTTGGCATGCCCACTGCAGCTTGCTTAGGAATTTAATAAGACTTGCTTACTGCCTGTGTTCACCACGGTGGCACCAGGCGTGCAGCAATATGATTCTGACCCAGCCCAGTTTAATCGAGTGAAGACAATGGAGCTTACAGTGGTGTCATGTTGAGTCTCTGAAGATCCCACTGACACTGTCACCTTTTTACCAAAATGATTGAAAGTGAAACAAACAGAATTGAGGGGCCCTGTCTAAATCAAACCACTGTATTGGCCCTAATGTCCTGATTTGAAGTGCTTCAGCTTCCAGGCCACAGTTGCTTCTCAGTAGAGGTTTCTTATTATTGCTGATAACAACTGTATGAATAAACAGAAAAGAAGTTCCTATTTCATGAGAGAAAAAAGAATCTCATTCGAACCCAGAGAGAATGAAAATTGCTCTTGTTCAGCAGCTTTACAATTCCTGCTTTTCTTTTCTGCTGGTAGTGAAGCTGAGTTTAAAAGCTTATCTTGGTTTGACTTTTTTGCCCCTCAAACCAAAATAGAATAGCTATTTAGCTTGAAAATTTGTAGGAGCTAATGCCAATTGGTCAACAACAACAACAACAACAACACACACACACACACACACACACACACACCTTAATAGCTTTATTATATAAAATTTAAATGATCAAAAATTGACAAGAAAATAATTCTGAGACTCCAATAGACAACTGAGCAGAGGATATACACAAATGATTCATAAAGCAGGAGATGCAAATGACAAAAAAAATCATATGAAAAAATATTCAACTTGCAAATAATAAAAAAAAATCCAAACTAAAACAACACAGAGATAGATACTGTGGCCACTCATCAAATTAGCAAAGATTTTAAAAAATTATAGCAAAGGCAATTCTTGCTTTTGGGTAATGGGTTCCTGGAAAATACATATGAAATCCAACTACATAAAAACCTAACAATAGTCTAACATGTTTTAAGGGGCTGCTAATAGTAGCTGAGGTTTAATATTGTCAAGCTTTCTGAAAACAGAAACTTCCTTTGATCTCTCTCATTCTCTCTCTCTCTCTCTCTCTCTCTCTCTCTCTCTCTCTCTCTATATATATATATATAATATATATATATATATATATATGTGTGTGTGTGTGTGTGTGTGTGTGTGTGTGTGTGTGTACTGTCCAACCCCCACACCACCCCACCTCCATCCAAGTTCCTCACTGTTCCCATTGAACCCCATGAGGGAGGGCTCCTCTTTACTGCTGGGCAAAGGTGGGAGCTTCGGCCTGTCACTAAGCCTCTATGATAGCCCTCTGGTTGGGAGTATCAGTAGGAATGCCTTATTACTGTTCCCCTTGGGACTTCTCTTGGAACCACCAGAGGGGGATAGCTTCATTATTGCCAGACGGTATTGAAAATTCCGACCTCCTTTGACACCCCTCTAGCAGGGAGAGGGAGGGATCTGTCATTAGAGCCAGGTGGGGGTGAAAGTCCAGGCTCCCCATGGGGTCTCTCTTGATGCTGCTGGGGGCAGGGACTTGTTACTGCCTGGCAGGGATGCAAATCCCAGCTCCCTGCTTGGTCTTTTCTGACACCACCTGCTGGGGCTTTGGGGTGTCTCATTACACACTTGCCAGGGTGGAAGGCCAGGCTTCCCCCTTGGCTTTTGCTGGCATGGGTGTTGGTGGGTCACTTTTCTTTCTGAGATGTTTGCCTGGAATAGAGCGATTATTGTCTAAAAGTTTTCTATCATGCTAGGCTGCCCCTTTCCTGGTACCTCGGTTAGAGGGAGCAGGCTTGTATTGTATCAGGGCCTTTTTCATCTGCACCTGTGGGTGTTTCCAGGTTGCTGGCTTCTTTTGCTCTGAGTTTGGGATATATGAAGCAAGGAAACAAACAAAAAACCCAGGAAACACACCATCTTATTGTTCCTTGGGGCCCAAGGTCTCGAGCTGGTCTGCCTTCTTCTCTCCAATTTTCAGAATCTTCTTGTTTTATGTACACTGTCCAGGGCTTATAGTTGTGTTTAGTGGGAAGAGTAAGGAAACATATGACTCGCTCCACTTTCCCAGAAACAGAAGTCCATGGAAACATTATATATATTATTTTTTATTTAAGTGTGTTTTTCCAGGACCCATCAGCTCCAAGTCAAGTAGTTGTTTCAATCTAGTTGTGGAGGGTGCCGCTCACTGCCCCATGTGGGAATCAAACCGGCAACCTTGTTGTTAAGAGCACCATGCTCTAACCAACTGAGCTACCTGGCTGTCCCCTGGAAACGTTATTTTTAAATAATGTCTTTCAGTGAAAAATAAATAAAGAAGTTTGTGGGGCTAGGATTTAGGGCAAAAAATAAAAAAGGTACATGTAACTAGCTCAACTTTGAGTCTACTGGTAGGAATCTGGAGAAGTTCATGAGGATGCAACCCACGTAAAGGCACCCATGGCCACTTAGCATCTATGGTAGGCACAGAAAACCTGGTAGCTGGTGCAGTTCTTTATCTGATATGTTGTACTTATGAGATTTATCCTCCTCTTTCACATTGTGTTTAATATTGTTCACCCACTGGACAGGACTCACCATGAGGATAGGAAACAATGCCTGCTAAGTTTACCACTGAAGCTGGCCTATTGTCGGTTCTCCCTCTGTCTTTTTATCTCTGTTGAATTGAAATTAAACTGAAGAGTTTATTATCTTTCTTTTATTAGTTAGTCAGTATTTATTGAGTATTTATTATGTGTCAGGGACTGAGTTAAACATTATATAAATTTTATTTAATAGCCATTACAACCTTGTAAAGTAAGCGTTCTTATCCGCATTTTATATGTAGACAATGAAGCTCAGCCAAAGCAAATGACTTCCCTAAGGTCACACAGCTTGCAATGCATGGAAGCACCGTGAAATATTGAAAAAGGGTACAAATCTCAAGAATCGAAAATTTGAGTTAAGATAATGGCTCCACGAAGAGTTTATAATCTTTTAGTGCATGCTTTTTAAATAAATATTTTAAGGTGCCATTCTTTAAAATTGATCATTCATATAAAGATTCTTAATCTTTTCTACATTTTCCCTTCAGTCTCAAAGAGAAAATCCTCACCTCTTTCCTCACACACTTTAGACTCCTGCACAACTATCTTCAGCTTTGATCGGAACTCAGATCTCTTCACTTCCTTCATGGCTCTGGACTACTTCCATCAACTTGAGTTCTCCTTAGTTTAACAGCCTTCGTGAGAATTGGATTCTAGGTTAAACGGAGAAGCCTTAGACCCCATTCCCAATCTTCTCTCTCTTCCTCCTACTTTTGTGGATCTTCTAACGGTGACCAAAGGAGACAGTGTATGGCTGTGGCTCTGAGGCTCTGTGTTAATATTTATTTCTCTAGACTTTCCCATTTAGAAAGATAATACATTTTTGCCCTTCTTAAAGAGTGCATAGTTTCCCTCTAACCAGGTATTTTCGGCTGTTATACTGCCCCTGGAAACCCAAATGTGATAATATTCTCCTATCATTTGTAGTTGTCTCAGGTTTCTGCAAATTTCATAATGGTTTCTGACAGACAATCTCCTTCCGGTTAGACCCCTATATTATATCAGGGCATAACTTTTCAAATAACATTGAAACACAGTATGTTGCTCACCTTGACTCTGAGCTCGTCAACATGCATTTAAGGCATTCTAGCCTTCATTCTGGCAGGGCTGCCACAAACCAGGGTGCTCCTCATTTTTCATTGGGTGATTAGAAGGGCAGCCCTAGTGACATGAATAATATATGGGGTAAGCCTGAGAAATCCTGATAGTTCATAAAGTATTTTTTTAAAAGCAGTTTTCATTTTAGGGAAATTCAACACACTGAAACCCTAACTCATGGAAAAGATATTTTAGAGAGTGACTATCCATTCCTACTCTTTTAGGGGGACTATTGAATTATTCTAATCCATCACAGTGGTTTCTATCAGATCTTCCTCTTACACAATTTCTATCTCAACTGTAGCACAGCACCAAGTACTTACGAATATTTGGTAAATGTAAAGTGAGCAAGTAAATGGCATAAATATGCGAATGAATTGATGATCAATTGGATGAACGAATGCATAAGTAAAGTAATGGCCAAACAAGTGAATCACAGACATATGCATCTGCCTCTCGTAGCTTCCAAGTTCTTTACCCGATATGTTTCATTTATGAGATTTATTTAAAGACAAATCGTTTCAGGCCTGGAGGGTGCGTGTTCGATTACACTAGATGAGATTACTAAACAAGCAACTGCTCACTTGGGTATCTATCCCCAGGCACTGTGCACAGTGTTTTTACAATTGGCTTTTTAATGAACCTTTTGCTGTAAGTTTCCTTTAAAGAATCGGTCTATATCCTGAATGAGAAATAACCACAAAAACAACAATACATTCTAAATAATCTATTTCCAGGCCATATTTTATAAATCATATATTCTAGATGAGGCAGAGCCTCGTACACATCAGGACTTTTACCAGGCAGTGGGCATGGAGTTGAAAAGAAAAAACAATGGCTCTACCCTCATGGAACTGATATTTTAGGAAAGGACACAAACGAAAAAAAGGAAACAGTAGGAGGTTGTGGTGAATGCTAGGCAAGAACTGAACAGGGTGCTGGGATCCAGAATAACAGGGGAACTTCTTTAAATTGAGTGGTCTCTGAGGAGGAGACATTTAAGCTGAAAACTCCATTTTCAAATCGGTCACAGGGAACATGTTTTACCTTTCAAAGTCCCACTTCAGTGGCACTTGCTAGACTTAACATTACACATCTTCCACTCACAATGGTCCCACTGGACACCAAACAACACTCTGCAGCGAATGTTGGCCTTCCGAAATATGTCTACTCTGCTTTATTGCATTGCTGCCCTTTTCTCTTGAGAAACAGTCCATGAGTTGTATGTGCACTTCCCCGGGGGGATAATTCTGCTTTTTATTAATGGGAAACTTCACTTTGAAATCTTGGTAGATATTGAGTAACTGCCACCTAGTGACTTCTGTATAAAATGTTAATTATAAATTCATTTGGGGGACAACTTTTCAATCTACGTAGATGCAAAGAAAAACACACAAACTATGGGCTTTGCCCACTGAATGCGGTAATAGGTTTATTCACAGCAGAAACAGCAGGAAGTCAAGGAACTGAGGAGGTGGACCCAAGGGGTATTGGGTCTCTCAATTAAAATGTGTTATTTCTTCCTTTTCTTTGATTTTGTCTTTGGCCTGAGATTTAATGAGCGGAATGCCTGTGCACAATAGATGCTTGAACTGTCTCTGCCCATTTAACATGCATTGGTACTGAGCGTGGAGGTGGAGGGCATGAGTATAAAGCCACTGTAGAATATTTCTGGTTAGATGAAGTTTTTAAAACAAATTGCAGAAATAGAAATATCAGAAAATTGTCTGATGTGATATTGCTAAATGGACATAAATGTATACACACATTTAGATACTTATGCAAATAACCATGAAAATATATGTTCATATGTGTACCTAGCACTAGTGACAAATCATTTGTGGTAGCATAGATGCTTGCCCTTGAAGCTAACCGCCAGAAACGATTAATTCTTGTCATGGGAAAAACAATTTTAAAGCTTATTAATTATGCCTAAAATTTACACATTTATTTTTATTCCAAGCCTTGATTGCAGTCTATTAATAAGTGAAAATGTGCTTGCATTTTTAAGTACTTCTGGATTTCACAAGCTTTGTTTTCAAAGAGGGCAAAGCTCAGACAACACTTTAATTTACTAAGGGCATCAGCAGGGGAAAGTCTTTATTAAATAAAGAAGTGGCCTTTGAAGAAATAGTTGCAGTTAAATTAACGTACTTAATACCTGCTGAGGTCTTTTTCTCTTTTAAAAAAAAATTAATTTATGTTATCAAAGTAACACAGGATTTAAAAAAACACACAAAACCTCTCCAAAGCATATAAAGCAAAAAGCAGTACATTACCCCACCATTCCCCATTCCTAAATCATTTAATATCTAAATTATTTTCTTAAATTTAATATCTGTAGTATATGTACTTGAAGTGTTTAATTTTGTTTTCAATTTTAGGAATTATCTATTGAATTCAAAATAAAGACAGATTTACTTTTTCCTTTACAATCTTCTTACTTTTTATCTCTTATTCCTGGCTTATTTCACTAGTTAGAACTTCCTATATGTTGTTGAAAGGACTGTGTTGTTCTTTGTTGATCTTAGCAGTAAAATGTTCAATCCTTCTTCATGAAATATATGTTAATTATAGGACATTGTAGATTCCCTTTATCAAGTTGAGGAAGTTCCCTTATATTCCTAGTTTGCTGAATTGTGTTTGTTTGTTTTAACCATGAAAGGGTATTGAATTTTATCAATTTTTTTCTGCATCTATAGAGATGATCATCCCTAGGTGGTTTTCCTAGTTTAGTCTGTTAACATGGTGAATTACACTGATTCATCTTAGAATGTTAAATTAACCATTGGACCTTGATATATGACTCTTTTGAAGTATTCTGGATGTGAGGTGATAATATTCTGAAAGAATTTTTTGTATCTATGTTTATACACTATTGGTCTTTAGTTTTCTTTCCATGAAATATCTTTGCCAGGTTTTGGTATCAGGATTATGCTGGCCTCATAAACTATGTTGAGCAGTGTTCCTGTCTCCTCTAATTTCTGAAATAATTTGTATAAGATTGGTACTATTTCCTCTTTAAATGTTTGATGGAATTCACCAGTGTCACCATTTGAGTGCAGAGGTTGTCTGCGAGGAGACATTTTATTATGAACCCAATTTCTTTATATATAGTGTTTATTTCTTCTAGTTTCCTTTTTTGGTAAACTGTGGTTTTAAAGAAATTTGTTATTTTCATCTAATTATTGAAATTATTGTTATAAAATTATTTCTAATATCTCCTTATTTGTCCCTTGATATCTGTAGGAACTATAGTAATTCCTCTTTTCATTCCTGATATTGATAATTTGTCTTCTCTCTTTTTTTATTGGTTAGACTAGGCAAGAGTTTATCAGTTGTAACTTAAAACAAAACAAAACCCAACTTTGTTGGTTTTTCTCTATTGTCTATCTTTTATCTCACTGATTTCTACTTATTATGTTTCCTCTTCTCTTTACTTTAGGCTTAATTTGTTCTTATTCTAGTTTGTTATGGTGGGAGCTCAGATCATTGAGTGTATACTTTTATAATATATGCATTAAAGCTATAAATTTCCCTTTAAACACTGCTTTGAGTGCATCTCACAAATTTTGTTATATTGTGTTTCCATTATATATTACATAATATTTTTTTAATTTCCTTTTTTATTTTGTCTTTGACCCATAGGTTATTTTGAAGTATGTTATTTTGTTTCCAAATAATTGGGGATTTTTCCAGACATTTTTTATTGCTGATTTCTAACTTAATTCCATTGTGATTAGTGAACATACTTGTATGATTTGAATCTTTTACATTTACTGAAACTTGTTTCATGGCCCCAAATGTGGTTTATGTTGGTAAAGGTTCCATATGTATTTTAAAAATATTTTTTTTTATTGGGGAATATTGGGGAACAATGTGTTTTTCCAGGACCCATCAGCTCCAAGTCAAATTGTTGTTTTCAATCTAGTTGTGGAGGGCACAGCTCACTGGCCCTCTGAGTCAACCAGCCGCCCCCCATATAAACAGTTAGGAATGATATACCCACCTGATGAAATCACTCCTTAATCATTATATGACTTTTTGTTTTTAATCCCTGAGTAATAATTCTTTGTTCTGATTTCATCTGAATTAATATAACCACTCCAGCTTTTTTGTAATTAGTGTTAGCATGGTGTCTTCTTTCAACCTTTTACTATTAGCCTATGTGAATCTTTATATTTAAAATGGGTTTTTCATTCCCCATCCAGTCTTCAGCAGTCGCTACCTTGCCCTTGGGGAAGACTTACATGCCTCAGAAGCAATTTCCTTCAGTGCTCCCGCCTTGCTCTCAACTGGGATCTTCAGAATTCTAATCTGTTATGGCAGCCCACTGGTAACCATTAATTGTTAACACTTCAGCTGGCTTGTTCCTCTTCCTGTTTATGGTGGGTTACCTCTCCTGATGCTCTATCAGGAATGAAAGCAGGCATAAGTCTCTTCACTCCTGTAAAGGGCTTATATTACTTTCTGGATTTCGGTTTGTTTCGGTTTCCTTGTAGTCTCACCTCTCTAATGTGTTCAATAAAACTATGGTTCTGTAATTTATCCAACTTGTTTCATTGTTAGGTTGATGCAATGGTCTCTTATAACTTTCTACATCCCAAGCAGAAGTAAAGCTTGAACTTTTATGACGGAAGAAGAAAACCAAGCTTTCTTATTTCACACTGTCCTTGCAATCCTCATTACTCTTACCATACATATCTCCTATCATTCATGTATAGGTATATCACATTTTTTTGGTTGAATCAATATTTATGCTCACATCATTTTAACTACATAACTATTGCTCATTCTTGAACCACGATTACTTCTTTTCACATTTTGTATCTCCTGGATTTAATGATTTGTGATAGGAATATAGAAAGCTCAATAAATTAAAAACAAGAGCCCAGATTCTCATAGGCTCTTATTAATTCTATCAGAATTGCAAAAACCTACTAAATCGTATTATTTTCTACATGCTCAAACACAGCGAGAATACCATCAGTTCCATTTTCTACTGGAGCCTTTTCTCCTAAAGCCCCCTGTACTGGAGGCTTTAGGAGAAAAGCCTGGAATGCTTGTGCTATGCTTAGTGTTTTGCTGACAACCTGGGACTTCAGTTCACCTCTTCCCACACCGAATCTTTTGTTGCCTCAATTCTTTGTCTTCTTTTTTCTTGGTTTATTCTGTTGTTCTCGTGTGGCACAGCCACAGAAGCTGCCTGGGAAACACAGCGTGGGAGATAAAGTCCTTGCATATTTAAAAATGCTGGTTGATAGCTTGGCTGACTATAGAGTTCTAATTTAGAAATCATTATCCCTCTGAATTTTGAAGAAATTTGGCTTTGCTTTCTAGCATTGTTAGAACTATTACTGTGGAAAAGCTCCATTCCATGATAAGACCTACTTTTTCACCCTCTTTTGAAGCTTTTAGGTTCCTCTTTAACTGCAAATTTCTGAAGTTTCAAGATGAAAATGCCTTGGTTAATCTTTTTCACGGGCAATTTTAATCTGGAAACCCGTATTTTTCAGTTCTGGATTACTTCTTTTATTATTTTCTTCACACTTTCCTCTTTTAATTTTTCTGTTCTCCCTTCTACAATGCTTACTATTTGGTTGTTGGACCAGCTTTTCTCTTTTCGATTCCCTTCTTTTATATTGCTTGATCTTTTAAACCTACGTCCTGGGAGATTTTATCACCTTTATCTTACAAACCTTGTCTTTCTCTTTTTTCAGTTTTGCTTTATTTTTAATATAAAAAGAACATATTATTTAGATTGTATTTTCTCCTTGTTTAATAGATGAAATACCTTCTTTTATTTCTTTAAGGATTTCCCCCCCAATTCCTTTGAAGTTTTACTCTGCTTTTTATCTGTTTTAAAATTGCCTCTTTTATTCCAAGATCTATTTTCCTGGTTTAAATATTTTGGTCTCTTACTTTCAAATAAGAAATTTCCTCAAACATTTGGTTTGCTCTTAGCTGTTGACTCACGATTAGAATAAGGCATAAAATACTGTGTGGGTATGGCTTCCTCACCACTGAGCTTTACTCAACTGTATTCCTATCCATTTCTTGGGGGAATGTAGACATGTCAGTGTCTCTGTGTATTTTCTCTCAGGTGTGTTGGTCTAGGGAAGAAATATCTAATATCCTGCCTGGAGTGGATAGAGACCTGATTGCCAGTGTCTGGTGGATGCTGGAAGGATTGGGGCTGAGTGTCTCACCATTCATTTGTTTTGCTACTTTTCTTCCCCTTCTCCTTAGCTGTATGTTGACCCAAAGTTCAGAGTCTGTCTGGATCAGTTACTCAGAAGGAGAAACTTCCTACCACCTGCTGAGTTGGGGGAGGAGAAGCTACCTGAATACACAGGGTTAGTGAGGAAATCTGGAGGCCTAACTTGAAACCACTCATTTTTAGATCCATCCCACTTCTCACCCTGCCTTCTGGAAGTTTTCAGTGCCACTACTTCTTATGCTTTCTTGGGTTCTAATGAGAATATTATCTTGCTTTTCACTGGCATTCTTATCTGCTGGCAATTAGGTATTAGCTTTCTCTACTCTGCTAAGTCATTTACAAATAAATGGTCCATCCACTTTCAGTTTTCCAAAATGTTTTCTGTGTTTCATATGCAATCATTTCCACAAGAAAGGAGCAAAGATACATTTATTAAATCCATCATTTTAAACAAAATTATATCTCAATTGTATTAAGATATAATATACATACAATAAAAGCCACCCTTTTTAAATATATGGTAGATGACTTTTGGTAAATACACACAGCTGTGCAACCACCACCACCGTCAAGATATAGAACAAACCCGTCACTCCCCAAACATTTTCTCATGTATGTTGGCAGTCAGTGCCCTTCCTCTACCCTGAGTCCCTGGCAACCATTAAACCATTTTCTCTCCCTTTAGTTTTGCCTTTCAAGATGTTGTATAAATGGAATCATACAGTTATATAGTCATTTGTGTCTGGCTTCTTTCATTTAAGATAATACTTCAATTTGTTTTATGTATAAGTAGTTCATTACTCTTTACTGTTGAGTAGTAGTCCATTGTATGGCTGTACCACCGTCTTGTTTATTCATCATTTTACTACTGCTTTAGTGGGACTTTCGCAGGAAATGGATGATATGATATCATACATGATTTTTAAAAGTATAATTATACGTTGTTTTAACTAAAATTCAACAATTGAATGAAAGTCTTTGTAGGTGAAACACTCCAAAATAATAATAGGTTTTCAAGGGCTTATTATGTTCTGGGCAGTGTGCTAAGTGTTTTAGCATTCATTTAGCTTATTTGATCCCCATAATAATGTTATGGGGGAGGTACTGAAATGATAAGATTGTTATTAGCATGATTTGGGCTTCATGACTAAAGAATGGAGGACAGTGTGGGAGATATGCATCATTTAACCAAAGGACTTGTGCCCTGCCAGACAAGATGGCTAAAATAAAAGAAATTTTAAAGCAGAATTTAAGCAGTGAAGAGATTATTGAAAGAAGTTAGACCCAAACAGTCTAGGTGAGTGTAAATGAAATAAATAGGTAATGGTATACCTTGACACTAGAAGACATTGGTAAAACCAATTCTACTTGAAGAGTAAGATCTTTGAAGCCTTTATTATTACAACTGTAAAAATAAATTCATGTGTCTGTCAGTGGATGGGGAGAACATTGCTGGATGTACAAATCCACCCAGGTTTCTTTTCTTGGTCTTAGATCTCTAGTCAGTAAGCCCCTTTTACTGGCTTTAAATGTTAACCACAGTTCTCGTTACTGAAGTATGGTTACTACAATTTGTCTGGGACTCTTACTTAGGAAGCCGAAATCTTTTATCTCCAGGAAGGATTAAAATTGAATTTAACGAAGATGAAGTAAATAAAATCCATAGTAATATTGTTACCGGCGCCTTAGGTTCTTGTGATTTCCCAGGATGGAAATCAAGAGAGATCCCCACAAGACAGTTCAGGCCAGAGGCAAAGCTTTACTAAGCTTGTGCACCAGGGAACCAACACCGAGAGGGAAAGGTTCAGGTGGTTCCTGAAGAGAAGTTAGGGCAAGGTTTTAAAGGGAGTCACACAGGGTCTCTGGTCCCGCTCCCCACATAAGAACGCAGGACATGGTGAGGCCAAAAAGGAGCACCCACGGAGCCATAAATAGGGGAGTCATACCACTATATTCTCGCTGGCGGCATCCGCCTCTCTGCAATCCGCTCCTGCTAGCTCAGCCACCATCTGCTTGCTAGCCCCCATTTGCTGCTAGCATAGCCACAGCAGTTATATTAGTGGCCAATGGCTCACTGGTTACGACGGCCAACTAGCCACAGCTGATGGCCGTGCAATCACAGTTCATGGCCATTTACTACCTGAGCCAGCACCTTTCCACGTGAGGCCGAGAGCCTGGAAACTGCACTCCTGGCTCTGTCCCCACAGGGAGTTAGGCGGGATAAATGCCATATCTAGGTATGTAAAGGCGGAGGTTTCTTGGCATCAGCCCAGTGTTACTACATGCTTCTTCATGCACCCCGTATCTGATTAGCATGGTAAATGTCCACCCCTGGGCCTGATTTTTAGTATTTAAATTAAGGAAAGGTCACTTTAGGAACACTCCTGAGCTTTACTGCGTATGTGCGGTGATAGGGGAAGTCCCTTGTAGCAGGTATGCGGATCTTTGTGGTTTGCCTCCCAGGGTTCCTTGATGCTCATGGGTGGTACCCCAGGGCATCTTGTGAAATTTAGGCTCCAGCAGCTGACCTTTTTGACTGACTCAACAATAGGAAGTTGCCCTCCTAGCTCACTATTACCTTCATGTTATGTTTAAGAAAACTGAAATACTCTTTGTGTGTTTATTGCTTATAATGTTTAAGATAACTTATAAGTCACTGTAAGTTTCACTTACTAAATTTATAAGAATTGAGTTCTGAAATTTTGGCTGAAAGAGCAGACATTCAAAGGGCTTGAAAAAGAACTTGAATATATTTCACTTATAAATAGAGTTTAATGTGTTTAAGTTGTAAATGGTACTGATTGAAGGAGTTTGGTTTGTAAAATTTCAGTTGATCGAACA
The DNA here is from genome assembly GCF_036562045.2 of Rhinolophus sinicus. NCBI lineage: Eukaryota > Metazoa > Chordata > Mammalia > Chiroptera > Rhinolophidae > Rhinolophus > Rhinolophus sinicus. The sequence continues at coordinate 67,169,014 of NC_133754.1, forward strand.
TTAATCAAAGGTTATTTTAAAAGTGATGATTGAGATTTGTTCTGTTTCGATATAGAATTTTAAGTTGAATTCAAGGACTAAGAAAATCTAGGTTTTTGAATATGTATCTTAAATAAATTAACTACTAAATAAAATTTGAAATAGCAAAAAATGGTCTTTTCTGAACCTGGGGAGTTGCCCTTATATTAAAAAACAAACAAACAAACAAAAAATACCCTCACATTGACTCAGAAGAGGAAACTGAGACTCAGAGAAGTTAAGTAATTTGCTTTACCATCACAGAACCTACTAGATGGCACATTTGCTTGCCTCCAAAGCCAATGTGCTTAACCACTGAAATGATACTATACCACCTCAAAGCACACTTCTTGTACATATGTGTATATTTAAAAATCCCTTTTGAGATGGGTGCAATTTAGTCTATGACTGCAGCTTAGTAAATCTCAGTTGTGAAAAAAAAAGTACAAACAATCCTAAGGGATGGCATGTATGTGCTTTGCTTATGGTGAACATTAGTTTACTCCTTAGGGGTAACATTTAACCATAGGTAGTTATTGTTGGAAATTAGCTTATTATTGAAATTAGAAGTAACATATGTAAAGTGTAATGATAGCACTTGGGGAACGTGATCTAACTAAAATTTCAATGCAGGTTAATGCAAGAGAGGGCAGAAGAACAATAAGAATATTCACTAACTGTTTCTATTTATGCTTCTACCCCCAAACCTTAATATTTAAGTAAAAGCTTCTTCTTTGATTATAGCAGCAATAAATGAAAGTGTGTTTGCAATTCCCAACTAGGTTTAAATTTGTGAGTCTTAAATGTTACACCAGGGAGCCTGAGTCAACAGCCCCTTTTATGGATTAAAAAAGCTATAGGAGAGATTGGTTAGGAAACGAGAATGGGCTTTCAATCCTCTCAGATCTGAATTCTAGGACTGGTTTATTTAAAAAAAAAAAAAAAGCTGTGTGGTGCTGGTTGAGGTATTAACCTCTTGCACTCAGTATTTGTGAAATAAGGATAATGGTATGTACCCTTACGAACCACAAGCACTGGAAATGATCTGGTAAATCATTTAAACCAGGATTTGCAAACAAGCAATAGCATAAATAATAGCTATTGTTATTATTATTGTCTTCAAGAATGAAAGCCTTAACTAAGGCAATTAAGTTGACAACCAGAAAAAAATACAAAACTGAAACAATGCATTCATCTATACACTATGGTGTGTATAAGTGTATGTGTATTTGTAGTATTATTATCATTGATTAGAGAAAAAGAAATCTACCAGATCCATTATCTTTCAAAAGGAGCAAATATGTATGTGGGTGAGGGTGTAGGATCTGGTAAATCTATGAATGCCCACCTTTGTTCATTCAATTGTAATTGACCACATGCTGTGTTCCAGCACTTTGCTAATAAGCACCTTGAATATAAAAACAATAAGACACAAATGCTATCCTTAGTTTCTGACCTGGAGCAACTCATAATCTACTAGCAAATCCAGGTATATTAATAAATAAATTGGATACAATGTGGCATATGAAATGATAAAAGCGGTGTGGAGCAATTTCCTGAAAGAGCTGACACCTGAACTGAGTGGTAAAGAATGAAAAGGAATAAATTGAGCAGAGATGGGTGGAAAGGGAATTCCAGATTCAGCAAAAGCTAAGAAAAAGCATGGTATACAAGCTAGAAGCTTCAAGCGATTTGTGTTGCTGAGAAGTAGGGCAGAAAGCTGGGAGGGGTAAGAAATGCTGATGGTGGTTGTGTTTGCCTTTTAAGAAGCGTGAATTTTATCTTGGAAATACTGGGGAGTTTGGAAAAATGGGAGTAATTATTCCTCTTTCAGGATTCTCTTCTACAAAAAATACATATTTGCACAAGGACATTTATTATAGTCTCTATAATAGCAAAAGATTGAGAACAACCTACTTATTGGTTAGAAATATTCCGTGGACCATTCAGGCTATTAAATATGAGGCAGCCATTAAAAGAACAAAGTACCTTTATAAGGAATAAAGTGGAAAGATCGCCAAGATACCTGGTTAAATGGAAAAAAAGACAGATGAAAGTACAACTTGTATGGTATGATCCATTTGTGTAAGAACACAATAACAATGCAAGATTCTTTCTCTCCATTTTGCTCGACTTTACTTCTCTGCGTGTATCACTTCATTCTTCCTTCTCTCTCTTCTGACTGGCTGCATCGGTTTTTCTACTCATTAGGACAAGACGTCTGGCTACCAAATTTACCACATTTTATTTCTTACATCTCCTGCCATAGAGAGAGGTGGATTAGACACTTTGAGCCTGAGTCTAAAACTATAGGAAAGAACTATTAATATGAGCCATTATCCTGAGTGAGAGGAAAGACCAAAATGGCAACTCCTGAGGGGCAGGGATGGGAGGGTGGCACTTGACTGAATTGAGGAAGGGCAATTCTTATAAGAAAGAAGAGGAGATGGGGTGTTGGACAGAAAAGGGGAAAAATACCACAGAGACTCCTCTTATTACTATATGTACATCTATTGTTTGACATTTTGGGGAAGGTTACTTTACAATTTATTAGGGCAGTGGTAAGAGAGATGAGAGAAGGGGGACTTCTGATATTCAGGAAGTATAATTGACAGGTCAGGGTGATTGATGTAGGTAGGAGGTAAGCGAGAGCTGGAAGCCAAGGATACACCAACGTGACACCAAGGTTCTAGCTGAGATAACTGTGTAGATGACGGGGGAGAAAAGAGAATATTTTTGTAAGGAGTGTTAATTTTTTTTGGACATGTTGAGGCTGAGATATCTGAGACATTGGGTAGTATGTAAGTTGGGTGCCCCAAATGGCAACTAGGGGTGGAGGGAGTCTGGGTTGGAGAGCTGGAGTGGAGAGTAATGTACGCTTGGTGGTACCTTGAATTTAGAACATGCTCAGGTACCAGAACTGAACATACACGACTCCCAGAAACACTCAGATGAGTGGCTGCTGGTAAGGGGGGAGTCAAACTACTTCACCTTCTTCTTCTTCTTTTTTTCATGTATAAATAGACTTGAATATGATAGGAACAAAAGCTCAATATGCCTTCCCTGTAGTCATTATACTTAAAAGCTAAAACTAATCAGCTTAGGACCATCCCAGGTCCAAGAGCTGTTCTGTGTATAAGCAGTCCCAAGCGAGAACACGGCCACCAGGCTGCCAGCATAGGACTGGGGAGCCGTCACACAGATACCAGCTAAGGAAGCTAGTCAACTGGTTAGCTTTTAATAATGCAATCAGCACCTGTAAACCTGCTCCCTAAAACAAACACCAAGATCTTGACAATAGCCTCATCTAGCCACATTAGTTTTCCCCATCCCATCCTCTTGCCAAAATAATGTGAAAGCCTGACATTGATGAATTCAACTATAAAAATTACAATAAAATTTTCTGCCTGGCAAAACTATTTTAAGTAAAGTAAAAAGACAAATGATTATGTGGAAAAACAATTTACAACTCTTACAAGAGTCAAAGGACTAACTTCCTGCAAAAAAAAAACAACAAAAAACACCCTACAAATAAAAAAGAGAAATATCATAACCAAAAGGAAAATGAACAAAAGAATTTAAACACACAGTTCACAGAAAAGGAAATAAATACAGATGGCACCTGAGCATAAGAATGGGTGGTCAATTACATTCATAATAAGAAACATTAAAAATAAAATCACACTTTTACCCTTATTAGGTAGAACAAAGTTAGAAGATTTAGAAAATGTTAGCAAGGGTGGGATAAATAGGCAAGTTATGCATTACTAGTGTGAGTGTAAATTAGTACAAGATGTTTGGGTGGCAACTTGGCAACATCTATCAAATTAAAAATTACCTTACTTTTTGACTCAGAAATTCCAACTCTAGAAATTTATCCCACAGATAAACCCATGCATGTATAAAATGGTGTATATACACTTTTATTTACTGTACTCTTATTAACAATAGCAAAATATTGGAAAGAACCTAAGAGCCCTCAAGAAGGAACTGTTTAAATACATTACTGTACATGCATACAATGGAATGCTTATACAACTATCAAAAAGGGAAGAATAAGGAAATTATGTATTGATATAGAAAAGTATTCAAGATTAATAAGTAAAAAAGCAAGGTGCAGAGTAGTATGTAGAGTGCGATTTTACATTTGTGTAAAAAAACTGGAAAAAGAATGAATACTTGCTTGTATGTGCATATAATGTCTCCAAAAGTAGAAATATAAATTATCTCTGGGGGGTGGAGGGGAGGGAAGACAGAGGGAAACTGTGTGTCTGTGGAAGATACATGATTCTTACTCAATTCATTTTGAAACTTCTAAATTTTGACTTTGACTATATGACTACATTACTTATCCTAAAAATATGCTAAATTTAAATTTGCTAAAAACAAAACAAACAAAGGAAAAACAAGTCCCTTTATGGATTTGGAAGAGCTCAAATTATTTCCTAAAGTGACAAAAAAAAAAAAAAAAAAAGAAAAAGAGAGAGAGCTATTCTGACCACCATTACTCTTGATTTTTTGAGAAAGTAGAAGGTGGGATACATGGCTCATCCCAAATTCTAAAATTAAAGGGGGGTTCCTCTGGTGATTTAAATCCAATATCAAAGGATATTTTATGGCTATCATCTGGTGGCATGGGCTCCAAAGCCTGGAACAAAATTAACCTTTGAGGAAAGTTCTAGAGAGAGTTGCTGTAAGTGATGAAAGTAAGGAGCTCAGCAGGTAGGGATAGGGAGAAAATTTTGTTGAGAACTCTGATTTCCTAAGTTGACTAACTCAGTCTTTAATTGTCAATGTTATTGTCAATTTGATCTCTTATTTGTCTTGCGATAGTGTTGCTAAAACACCCTCTTAAGTATATTAGGAAAGCACTGAGACATTAAATCATTAAAGGTTATAGGAAGAATGTTTGGGGGTGAGATGAAGTCCTGAGTTTTCCCACTGTGGTAGCTTTCAAAGATGGCGCCTGAGGAACTGGATCTCCCCGTGTTCACGTCCTTGTGCAGATCCTCCCACATGGGATCTGGGCTGGGCCTATGACTCACTCTAAACTAGAGAACTTGGCAGAAGTGCCGTTGTGAGGGCTCTGGGCCTAAGCCTTCAGGATGCCTGACAGCTTCCTTCTGGGCACTTTTGGGACCGGGGAGTCATGTAAGACGTTTGGCTATCCTGCTGAAGAGACCACATGTACACACCATTTGAAATGGAGTGTGAGAGGCCCTGAGGCTACATGGAGAGAGAGAGAGAGAGAGAGAGAGAGAGAGAGAGAGAGAGAGAGAGAGAGAGAGAGAGAGAGACCCAACCAACTCAGCAGCCCAATTGAATCTTCAGTGACTCCAGCCCCAGCTGCCATGTGACTGAAACTGCATGAGGGAGACCAGAAGACCTACTCAGCTGAACAGTCCACCCACAACTCCATGAAAGATAATAAAATGGTTGTTTTAAGCCTATGTTTGGAGGTGGTTGTCATACTATGATAGATAATCAAAACACCCATTTTCACACTAATATAACCATAATTGAGAAAGCACTCTCTTTCTACAGTAGGCATTTGCTGGTGGGGCCATGGGACCCTTCAAAAACCCCTTGCTTTCTGTACTGCAAGCTGTCTGACCAACCCCCCACACAGGACAGGCTAACAAATGTGAAGACCTGGGGGAAAACAGCCAATTCTGCCATGGTTTTAAAGGGCAAGGAAAAGAAATCTAATTTATATGCCAAGAAAACTAAATGAGAATAATGAAAAAACCCAATGCTTGAGAGAACAGGTTGAGGGAGGGAATTGAATCCTGGCTCATTTTTGTCACTTACTAGCTTTGTGACCATAGAAAAGTGATTTAATGTCTCTAAGCTTTATTTCCCCCTTCTGTAAAATGGGGTAATTGTACATATCCACTGGGTTTATTATAAGGACTGAATAGGTAATATGTAGAAATTGTAAGCATGGGTCCTGGTACATAATGGGGACTTTATTACAAAAACAATAAACCACTGTTTTATAAACTGAGTGTAAAAAGCAAGTGAGTAAAGGAATATACAACAATAATATGTGTAGTATAGTACCATTTACATAATAGTGTTAGATGCATGTAACAACAATATAAATTGTTTAGGTGTACATTTTATGTAGTAAAAGCACAAAAACGTGCATGAGAAGGATACACATTGACCAGGTTATTTGTGGAGAGAAAAAGCCAGGGAAGGAGAATGGCATTTTAGCTTTGTCCTATAGTTCTACTATATTTTGTTTCTTAAATCAAGGAGATAGTGGCAGTAAATAAGACAAAATATTAACATCTGTTAAATATGAGTAAGTGGGTATTGTGGGTGTCATACAATTCTCTATACTTTATTTATCTGAAATATCATATAATTTAAAATCTTAAATACTTAAAACAATTTATACAATCATTTTTAATGATTGCATAATACCACATTTTACATATATATATATATATATATATATATATATATATATATATATATATATATTTGTATCATATATAAAGAGATTTATTTTAAAGAATTGGCTCACCCAATTATGAAAGCCAGCAAGCCCAAAATTTACAAGTTGGGCCAACAGATTTGAGACCCAGGAAGAGTCTATATTGCAATTCAAGTTGTCTGCTGCAGAAATTTTTCCTACTTGGGGGAAAAATTTGTTCTGTTCAGACCTTCAATTAACTTAATTTTGAAGTTCAATCAGCTGTAATCAAAGTCCACCAATTTAAATGTCAATCTCATCCAGAAACATTCTCACAGAAACATCCAGAGTAATGTTTGATGTCTGGGCAATATGGCTCAGCCAATTTGACACACAAAATTAACCATCATAATAGTTGAAGAAATGGTGGCTCAGAGGGGTTCAGTGACTTTCCCCACTTTCCAACTCACACAGCCACTATATATGAAAGTACTACAGAAATTGCTCTCCAGTGAGGGATATATGAGAAACAATTACTAAGAGGAGAGGAGTCCATGAGGGAAGGAGCATGACCCCGGAGTCAGGAAATCTGGGTTCTACTCCCTGCTTTGCCACATACCAGCTGTGTAACTGTAGGGCAGCCATTTCATCTCGCTGAGCTTCTGTCTCTTAATCTTCCCTCTAAGTGTACTCATATCTGCCCTCTATGCCTCATAAAATTGTAGCGATTAAATGAAGTCATGTTAAGTAGAGTGCCTGTCACTTCTAACTCAGTAATTGCTAACCAATGTGTGCTTTCTAAGACACTTTGTAAGCAATAAATAGTAATTCACAATGCAATAGAGATACGTCACCTCTAAGATTCTGCCTCGTGAAAGATGTGCAAATATGTACTTGAAGAGTAAGTGAATTGGCCCTGAGGCAAGCTAACTACCATCTGCATGGCTGTCGATAAGGATTTCTTTTTCTTCAGAAATGACCTCACCTCTATACTCCAGACTCACTTATCCAATTGTCTATTTGACATCTCAACTTGCACGTCTCAAAGACATCTAACATCTAACATGAGTTCTTGATTTTCCCCCATACTCCCAATTCCCAAAGCTATTATTCCTGCACACCTACCCCAGCCCAGGAATGGCACCAGCCAGATGCTCATCCAGAAGCTAGAAGTCATTCTTGACTTTTTTCCCCCCCTTTACCTCAAGCCCACATCTAACCCAAAGCAGACTTTGTCAATTCTATTTCCAAAACATATCCTAAGTTCATCCACGTGTCTCCACCTTGCCTGCCACCTTCTCGATCCAGGCTGTCATTACTACTTGATTGGACAACTGGTACAATGTGCAAAAAGTCCCCGCATCCAGTTGAGTCTGCTGCCTTCTTAAAGAGTAAACCTAAATGTCAACTGAAACATAGCATTCACTTGCTTAACATTCTACAGTGGCTCCCCCATTACCCTCAGAGTGAACTCCAAGAAACTTCATGATTTGCCTCCGGCTGATCGATTCAACTATGTTTCAAGACACCGTCTTACTGATTAAGCTCCAGGTACGCGCTGTCTTCTGTTTCCTTTCTGTTCTTCAAACGGACCAGGTCTTTCTTTGACCCCAGGCCATTGCACATGCTATTCCTGCTGCCTGGAACTCTCCATGCATCACATGGCTGGCTCCCACCAGCAACCTTATTTCAACTTGAATGTTACGTCTCAGAGAGGGCTTTGCAGCCACTCCATCTAAAGTGATCCCCTCACCCAAGCCAACTTCCCCAACACACAGTCTCAGCTTCTTGGCTGTTTCCTGCACAACACTTATCACAACTGGCAACTTTTAAAATCACTTATCTATTTATTTGTAGTCTGCTTTTCTCACTAGAATAACGTTTGATACAATGGATTATTTCCATCATGTTCATCATTATATACTCAGTGCCAAGCAAGGTAGTTAGTGCTCAGTAAATAGTGAATTAATGAAAAAAAAAATGAGGACTTCAAAAAAAAAATCAAATTGTACTCTTGAGTCACAAGTTTGGAATCAATGCTTCTCTAACTCTGTAAGCCTCAGTCATTGACTTATTTGATTTTGTGAGAGCGGCTCACATCTCTTTCCCAGACGTGTGGGATGGGTATAATTGACTTCTATAGATGTACTCTCCTAGTCAGTCATCCGTGTGCTTATTACAGTTTTTCTAACTCCAAGCTCTTTTTAAACACATGTGGGCAGCTTGAGCTATAAAAGTATTTTCTACTATGAGTCCTTTTTTTGTAAATGGAATGATTCATTTCCTAATTTCTTCTGGGCTAGCTTAAGAGACAGGTATATCTGAACTACATAAATTTGTATTAGAAAAACTTTGAAATTAGTTTAACTTTGACTATGTGCTGACTCTCAGCGGTGGCTAGCCAGGCTGGCTTGATGCCTGAGGTGTTATGTTCCTGCCTTGTTTAACAGGACTCAGCAAGACTTTAGCATCCAGTCCCCAATACACACGATTAGCCCAGCCCAAGAACCACATGAAGTTTCTCCCCTCAGAGATGCCTCTCTCTGCTAACTGAAATACCATGAAATGCAAAGATGCTTTGACACAGAGGAAAAATAAATATTCGTGACAATATGAGAAGCTCACTGTCAGCCGACTCACTGTGGACCTTCTCGGTGAATCCACTAACCTCTCCTAGTATCCCTGTGCCTCTGCTCGTCCTCCAACGCGAGGCCTCCGCCAGCTGCAGCCTAGGCCAAGCCTGCGTGAGCCCTGCCCTCTGTTCTCCTGATGCTCAGCCTCATCCGCCTCCCGCCACATTCTGGGCTCCTGCTCTGAGTACCCACCAGGTTGGACGCAGGACCTGACTCTCCAACCCAGCATTTTGGACGTTGATTCCCTATGCAGCTTCTGGCTCCTCTCATTACAGGTGCCAGCATCCCCCACGGATAAATAGTGCCCACCCCAGCTTGTACCCTCCCTACCACTCCTGCACACTCTGGCTGCCTCGCTGAGGTCCTGGCCAGACAGGTTCCCCCCACTCCACGGAGGCTGGGGAACCGAAGAAGACTTTATCCGAGTCCTTCTTCATGTGGGGAAAGAATAAATACAGCATACCATTTCTTTGTGCTTCAGAATTGCTCGGAAAGGAAAGCAAACCCTAGTGTTGGGGAGCACAATTTTTTACTAAGTACCTACGCATGTCCCAGACCCCTCAAATCTCCTCCAGCTGTTGCAGGCTCCTCCATTCCAGAAGGAGGGAGGCGTCTCAACGTCAACACCACCAAGTGCCTGATGAGCATCCAAACCCTTTCATTGACTCTTTTGGTTCAACAGGCATTTACTGAACACCAACGAGGTGCCGTACTGTGCTGGTGACAACCGTGCTAAGCACAGTCTCTGCCCTCAAGGAGCTCACAGTTTGATGAGGGACAAATATAACAAACAATTCTCTAACAATGATAGTTATTACGAGAGCAATTGTACAAAGCGTTATTGGAGTCCAAAGGAAGACGTCATTCACTTTGCCTGGGATAGGGCAGTGGGGATCAGGGAAGGCTTCACAGCGGAAGTGACATCTGAGATGAATCTTGAAGCATGAGCAGGAATCTTTCAGGGAGAAGAAAGCTCAGGGAATAGCATTGCTGAGGCAGGGAGGTAGGAAGGTACTGGTGTGTTCCTGGGAAGGTGAATTGTTCAGTGTCACTCAAGCCACGAGTAAAGGTGGGAGCAGAAGTAGAAGAAGCTGAAGGACAGCTTATAACCAGAATCAGGGATGTTGAAGGAGCTGGGACTTCATGTATGAGCAGTGGGAGAAAGAGGACTTACGTACTATAAGCAGGACAGTAACACAAGCAGGTTTGGGTTTTAGAAAAACCCCTCAGTCAGCAGTACGGGGAGCAGGTGAGGTGGCTGGCGGGCAGGTGGAGCAGAGAGAAAGAGGAGTTGATTCTGGAGGCAGGAAGAACAGCTTGGAGGCTATTGCCTTGGTTCTGTTGAATAGGGTGAGACCTAAACCAGGTGGTGATACTGAAAGTGATGGATGAGACAGAACCCAGAAACAGTCTGCCAGTAGGAAGGACGTGATGATGGTTTTACACGGAACGAACGGCAGATGGAGGAGCAGAGGATGATATCACCCCACCTGCCTTTTATAAACTGCTTTGTGTCTCTCAGGACACATTGATGTGCATCATTGTTTTGTTTTGGTGGGATTTTTTTTCCCCGTTTTGAAACAATCTTAAAGATAAATTGCAAATATAGAACAAAAAACTTTCCCCTGAAACCACTTGAATAAGTTGCCAACATGATGTCCCATCAACCCTGGATTCTAGTATGTTTTCTACACACAAGGATATTTTCCTATAAAACCACAATATAACCACCAAAGTCAGGAAATTAACATCGGTGCATTACCACCATCTAACCCTCAGACCTCATTTAAGTTTTTCCACTTTTCCCATAATGTCATTCAGAACAAAAAAGACACAGTCCAGGATCAGACATTGCATTTCGTTATCATGTCTCTTGTCTCCTTCAGCCTGGAACAGTTTCTTGGGCTTTCCTTGTCTTCATGACCCTGACACTTTGGAGATTTTAGATCAGTAATTTGTAGGATGCCCTTTGATGGGCTCTCACTGTTGGAGAAAGAAGTTAGTTCTTCATGACCACATTCAGGTTACGCATCTTTGGCTGCAACACCGCAGAAGTAATGCTGTGATCCTTTCATTGCACATGATGGGTGTGACATCCTTTCAGTTTATCCCATTACTGGTCAACTTATTCCATTGTGATCACTTGATTAAGGCATTATCTGCCAGTCTTCTCCACTGTAAAGTTACTTTTTTTCTCTTTATAATTCAAAATTTATTTTGTGGAGAGGTAATTTGAGACAATGTAAATAACCCATTTCTTGTCAGACCTGCATTCATTTTTTCCTACCTTTCTGGACCCATGGTTTCCTATTTATTCATTAGGTTATAATTTATTACTCTTATTATTTATTTGATGCTCAAATTTCTCACATATGGTCAGTGGGAACTCCTTCAATGATGGGGTAAACCTCCCCATCATTCTTGGAACACTCCCTTAGTTATTGGTGTGACAAGATTCACCTGCACTCACCTGTGCCAGCTACGGAATCAGCAACTTCTCCAAGGAGCCCTGGGTCCTTTTAATGAAACATGGTATTTGGATGCCAAGACAGGTGCTAAGTGCTCTTGCTGCTATTGGGGTATTGCAGATCCTAAGACATCTTAATGGAGAGAGCTAGGGAACACACACACACACATACACATCTATATTCGTTTCTACAGCTATCTATAAGCAACTCTAATCCAGAGCCATAGGGTCCATTCTAATTTTCTCTCTTTCCACATTGGTAACTCCCTTTTCCAAGAGTAAGTATCTGTCTCCCATTGTCTTTGATACATTTGTTTATTTGATCAATGTCCTTCTAGGTAGCCAATATTCCTTAGTTACAACAATCCTTGCCCCTCCATTGTACATGGATGCCCTCCTCACCTTTCTCAGGCTCAGACACCCTGAACCACCCCTCCCCCACACCTACTAGGAGACTCTTCGGATCCCATTCAGGTCTATTACTTTGTAGCAGGCTACCTTCCCACGTGGATGCCCTCTTGACCACTCCTTCTCCTTGCCCTTCCCTTGGGCTTCAGGGAAGAGAAAGGGAGGCTAGGACAGGAGAATATATAGGGAAGGAAGAGAAGAGGAAAGTAGGAAAGAGAAGGGAAGGGAAAAAGAAAGAAGAGGGGACATTTTTTGGATTCTTACAATGACCATGTTAGGCAGTTAAGGCTGGTAGTTTCCTTAAAAGATGAGAATATTGGTGTAAAAGGAGTCATGTCTTGTCCAGAGAATCAGGTCCAGTGAAGTATAGAGCTAAGGGTCACTCCTAGTCTTTTGAGTCCAGTTCTAGGACATCAACATCACATAGCCTATGTTCTATTGGTCTCCCAGGAACATACAGTGATTCCAAGAAATGAAAATTAGTACTCAGGTTAAAATGTGTCTGCAAGCAATGTAATTATAATGATAAAAATCCGTTTTGGCTAGGAATTCACAGAAGATCCTAATGGTCCCTGGAAGTTCCCTAAAAGAAATACACGGTCTGTGTAGCACTGAGTGGTCACCAGAGTGTAGACATCCTCCCTCCATCTCTTCCTCACCGCCTCCATCAAGGATTTCCTCATCTGAGAGGAAAGTGGATGAGCCCTTCTACTTTCCTCCCAGCATTCCTTACCCCAGCTGGGGCCACCATGCAAGATCTTTTCCAGAATATCCTGGATAACAGTTTGAGCTCTAGGAATCTACAGCAGTACTGCTCAAAGTAGGATGTTGGCCAGAGCATACCCTGGGAGCTTATTAGAAATACCAGCTGGTGAGTCCCACCCAAACCAACCGAAGTAGCATTTTCAGAATGGAGCCCAGGCTTCCAGACGATTCCTGTGTTCCCCTACTTGGGTCTGGGGCCGGGTCTGGGGCCTGAGATCCTCCATTTCTACCAAGCTTCCACAAGATGCTGATGTATCTGCTCCTGGGACACACAGTTGGAGTAGGAAATCTGGGAACTACCAAATCAGAACCTGTATTTTAATCAGATCCGACAAGTTTCAGGTGTCCCTTAACACTGGCGATGCACTGCTGCAGAGCTCTCTCTGCTGAGTTGCATCCACAGCTCTGAGGCAAATCAGAGAACAAAATGCCTCTGTGAGTTGCTGTGCTATTGACTGAAGTGAAATTAAATAGGTACATACGCATAAGGTAAATATGATCAACTTTTTCAAGTTGATCAAGTGTCATAAATTAATTTGGGATTAAAATTTTCAGGATGTCATACCAAATTGGGACCTTTGCACTTGCTATTCTCTCTGCCTAGAATGATTTTTCCCTTCCTCCTTTTCCTGGATAACCATAAGACCTTGCGTCAATGTGTCACTTTCTCAGGAAAGTATTCCCTGACGACAACTAGGCCAAGTCCATGTGATACGTGCTTTCTTAGCACCATGAGTCATAATTTTATATAAATCCAATCCTGCCTCTTCTGTAAGCTGCATGGGAACCTATACCATGTCTCATTTTACTCACTTTTGTATGTTTTATTATTCAGCACAATGCCTAGCCAACAGTAGATTCTCAATAACTGTCTGTTGAAGGGTGTAGTGGGAGCCTCTACGATAGACCCTGATGATCCCTCCTCCTGGTATTCATGGCTACTGTGACTCTCTTTTCATGCATGAAGTATGAGAAATTAATGAGCTATCACTTTCAAGACTAGGTTACAAAAAGACTGTGGCTTCATCTTGCATGCCTTCTCTCATTTTCTTGCTTCTCATTCTGAGTGAAGCCATGTGATGAGCTGCCCTATACAGAGGACCTCATGGCGAGGAACTGGTCTCCAGACAATAGCCAGTGAAGAACTGAGGTCAACCAACAACACGTGAGTGAGCTTAGTGCAGATCCTCCCTCACTTGAGCCTTCAGATGAGATTGCTGCTCTGGCCAACACCTTCACTGCAACCTTGGACAGGCCCTGAGCCAAAGGCACCCAGCTACAGTGTGCCCAGATTCCTGGCCCATAGACAAAATGAGATTGTAAATGTTTGTTTGAAGCCACTATGTTTGGAGTAATTTGTTACACAGGAATAGATGACTAACACAAGTTAAATGAATGAATATTACATGTCAGACACTTCACCTAAAGATAATACGTCATCCCTGCTTTACAGATGAGGGTATGGATGATCTGAGAGACTAAGTAACCTGCCCTGGTCACAGCTAGTTCATGACACAAGCAGGATTTGAACTCATGGCTGTCTAGCTTCAAAGCTGAGTTCTTTTCAACAAGCCATTCTGCCTCAAAACTTAAAACAGAGATTTCATTTTACAAAGTCTTTACCAAAGCAGAAGAGGGGAAAGAAAATGCCCCAGTTCTTCACATTTGTACAGTATGAATCATATCCAACTTTTCTAAGTAGTTTTAGTTCACCCTTTTATGAATCTTTCATAAAGACACTACAAATTGAATTTTGATATTTTCCTAACTCCTACCACCACCCACTTAGGATCCATTCTCCTCATTTCTCCAACCTCATCCTGGGCTGGAACACAGTCATTCTCAGACCCACCAGCATGACTCACAGTACAGAGAATGTGATCCTTTGAGAAGTGGTATAAAAATTAAGAGAAAAGAAGGAGGCATGTGTCATGTACCACACGTTTCATTTTTTTGCTTTTTTTGATGAAATAAAGTTCCTTGATAGCCAGCAGTCAGGTTGGAGAATTGGCCAGAAGAGAGAAATAGTGAAAACAAACTAAGGTAGGACCCAAGTAATAATCCCTTTGAAATCCTACGGTAGAAATGGTAACTACAGAGGGTGAGGATTGCAAAGTAAGTCTTTTGACCATGTATCAATACATATGGTAGAATCTTCCTGTCAATCTTTTTGCCTACAGGTCCAGTAACCAAGAGAAGCTATCATCCCCCAGAAAGGGGAAATCTGCTAATCTGAAGCAGATACCACTAGTGTGACAATTATTTGATACTTCGTGTTAATCTTTGAAATTCATGCAAAAAATGCCCATTGTATTAAAAGACAAATGAACATTTGTTTAATACAAAAAGACAATGTCTTCCCCAGATTTTCAAGTACAATTTATGTTCAAGGAAATTCCCCATTTCCCATGGCTTTATACAACCCCCTCAATCCCCCCCCCCAAAAAAAACACACACCCACACTCTGTATACATACGTATAGAAAGAATTAAGAATATTCATTTTCCATAGCTTAGGTTGCTTCAGAAAGAATGAATTTTGTCAATAAAAAACAGCCTTTCAGGGACTCCATAAAGAAACCCACTAAACTGTGTCTACCAGTTAAATTACCTAAAATGGAAAATCAATTATCAAGCTTCTCACTAAATTCCAGATTTCTGAAGTACAGGGATTGTCCTAGAAGGTTTTTTCTTTTTTCTATCGAAGTGTGTTCTCCTGCAGATAGCTCTGCTATTTAATACCCTCTTGGCATTTAGTTTATTTACCTCCCTTGGTTGCCTCTGAATGTACTGTAATCCTCTTTTCTGGTTACTGTCCTTTTTACTACAGGTAAATCAACTGTATCTAGTCATGGGAGAGATGCCACATGAAAGGGGAAAGTGACAATTGCTTTATCTGAGGCTGTCATTTATCTTTGGGGTTGAGAGGCAGACATGTGTAAAAGTTTAAGCTCTCAAACGCATCTAGGAAGCAGATGGGAAACAAATGAAACATTGAAGGATTTGCAAATTCCTGTTCTTTGAGTTTTATCTGCCTGGGAGTGGGTGGAACAGAGAAATGCTGAGGAATAATAGGGATATGGGTGGGGAAAGGTTTGCAATTTTTCACATTCTCCTTTGGATATGGACTGGAGGAAGGATATGGGGAGGAGGTGTTTGTTCACCTCTTGCTTTGTACTCTGACCTTTTATTAAGTCACTGCATGCCTTGGAATAGACCATTGAAATCAGGGGACCCTAATGGATAATTCTGCATTTGGACATCAACTCGTTCAACATGTACACATTAATACCTCCAAATTAGGCTCGAATGGAACATCATGCCAAAATAACTAAGGAAATGAAATCCCACGAGAGAAGCACTTTGTGCTTTTTGCCAGATCGAAAGTCCCTGAAGTGAAGCCAAATTAACACAACCCCAGAGGATGAAATCAAAGGATTCACACAATGATCTCCCTCTGCCCTGGGTCTATGGGCAACACTTCTCAAGGAATCAAAAATACAACTCACTCATTCATTTTCCATTTGCTTACCAAGCATTTATTGAACACTTACTGTGTGCCAGGCACTTCACAGGCCCTGGAACACAGAAATGACTAGGGTTCAGCCCTTGCCTTCAAGGAGCTACCTGTCCACTGAGGTGCATACTGTGCTCATGCCCCTCCCTACACACCTGGTGCAGAGATGGACCAGAGAAGCACCCACCTCCTTCCAGGATGCCCAGGTTTCTACCAAAGAGGAGTTCCATTCCATTCACCTGTCCCTTTTGAACCTAAATGACTATAACTTCCTTATGAAGTAGAGCTTTCTTCCCCAACGTTTGGTAAATCAAGCCTGCTATGGAGGAAGTAAGTTCATGACCAGAAGGGTCGAGACATTTATTCATTTAGTGCCTCGGAACCCTCAAGTCCAATGCAGAGAAATCTGACATCCATGCTCCAAGATAAACACCTCCTGGGTAGTCAGTCAGTCACTTTTACAATATTTATTTAATAATCTTGCCAAACTCATAACATGATGGGATCAATGCTGTAATTTTCAGCTGAGCTGGGGACGTGAATAAATATATTAAAATAGTAGTTAAAACCCCATTTAAATTGTACAGCAGACATGTAGAAATGGGGTGTATGAAAGCAAAGGGGTCCCGGGGAAAGTAAACAGTTGGATAGAGCTTACCAGGGAAGAATTGTGAGAAGAGATAAGCTTAGACCTGGATTTTGAAAGATTGCCGTGTGCATGGATGCAGGCTGCAGCCAGACCTCCCTGAGATTCCACTTCCCCATCTGGAGAGGGATATAATGCACTCAGTTTGCAGGAGTTGTGGAAGGATAAACTCTTATAACGTTTATCCATTGCTTGGCATGGTGCCCAGGCACGTAGAAGGCATCAATGAATATTAGATGCCCTTCCCTATTTTATTTTATGCCACCCATATTTGTCATTATTTAATTATAGATATGCTGATGAAAATAAGGAATAGTACACCTCTCACATTTTCTATATTGAGCATGAAGTAATTTCGACATAGAACAAAATATAGTAAAAATTAAAATAGCGTTTTATTTAGATAGTCGTAGCCTGAAGGAAGCAGGGGGTCGGTGGTAGTCACATCACAGCAGAATATCAAATGAGGGCTTTCCAGTCACACAGAAATGTTATTTAAATCCCACATTAAGCACCCTGCTGCTGGTGAGACCCACTTAGACTGAAATGGATGCCAGAAGTGCAGTGCTATGTTCGCCAGCCAGTCACTTCCCAAAGGCATGGTAAGGACTGAGGTCTCTATCACCCACAAGAGAGCTGCTGTGCTCTGCCAACATTGCTCTCATTGCTTCATGCAGTCACAGCCCCAACCCAAGCAGGGCTTCTTTGCACCAGGGCCCGGAGACCTGGAAGGATGCAGTGTTTCAGGGTGTCTCCCTGGCAGTGTCTGCAACCACAGGCTCGCCCCATCCTACAGTGCCGCCTTTCCTCAGTTGGAATCAGGGAAGAAAAAATCAACCTGCTGTTCTAGGGTCTATGAGTGAAAATGTGATCAGCCCTCAGGCTCCTTCTGTAGCCCACACTGGGCCACACTTGCAATATCCAGGAAAATTCTCGACTAAGAAACACTCTTAATTCACAGCTAAACCTACCACTGCAAGTTGTTATCACTGTGAGGGAAAATCTACTTCCAGAGAAACACCACTAATCCTAGGCCTCTTAATTCCTCTGAGAGAACATCGGCCTCAGAAAGCCATGTGGCAGCTCTGAGTCGCATCTCTGGTTAACTAGGTTCATGCATTGTTATGGGTTGAATTGCGCCCTCCCAAGAGATATGCTAAAGACCTAACCCCAGTACTTCGGAACATGACCTTATTTGGGAACCAAGACTTTACAGAGTTAATCAAGTTAAATGAAGTTGTTAGGGTGGACCCTAATCCACTATAACTGGTGTCCTTATTTAAAAAAGGGAAAATTTGGACACAAAGACAGATATGCATAGAAGGAAGATGATGTGAAAAGACACAGGGAGAAAATGGCTGTCTACCAGCCAAGGGACGCCTTAGGCTACCAGCAGCTAGGAGTAGGACTGGAACAGACCTTTCCCTGTCGCCATCAGAAGGAGTATGGCCCTGCTGACACCTTCCTTTGGGACTTCTGGCCTCCAGAACTGTGAGACAGTCGATTTCTCTTATTCTAAGCCACTCGGTTTGTGGCACTTGATCACAGTAGCCCTGAGGGAAAAATACATGGATAGTAGAGCATTTTCTCACTAAAAGAGACTAGTGTAGGAAAGACCCTGGTCCATGTGGCCATCTAATTTCCACCAAGGCACTTACGGGGTTGCATGAATCCTAGGAAGAGAAAAGGAGCCAAAGAAACAGCTGGCTGGAAGTAGGTGTAGCTTCACGTGGCGCTTTCACACTGAGAATGGCTGTGGACACCCTGGGCAGCAGCCATGACTGCTTTTTCAGACTCCCTTCATGTTCATTCTACTTTCCATTTGAACAAAGACGTCTCAAGTGTGTAGGACACTTAGTGTTATAATGCTTTCACTTTTCAGCAACTCAGCTCATTCTCGCCTCCTCAGGAAAGCAGACATGACGTTCCTGTGACCCCAGGCATACTGTCGAGGACAGTGGGAAAGTGGGGCCAGGTCTCCAGCCTCCCCCGGCTCCTATGAGACTTGGCTGTTTCTTACAGGACCCTGTTTAACGGTGCTGTGCGAAAAGCAAAAATGAATTCTCAGTTACCTTCCCGGAACTGAGAGGGGCAGCAACAAAATAGGAAAAGTGAATTCCAGTGAAGTTGCTGCATGTTGGGGGCTGTGTTGTAGTGAAATGACAAACTGTGATCTACATGGAGATGGGACTGTGGGTGAACGCAGCGTGAGTCACCACAGGTGGGATAGGACAGATGATGGTCATGCTTGGAACTGTAACCACACCTCTGGGACCTGCAGTCCTGTGAAATCTGAGGGTCTGATGAGAATCGAGAAAAATCTGTATTCAGACTCTTCAAAAATGGGATGTCTTGCTATATACGATCAATATTCGTGCCATTTAACAAAAAAAGTATGTCTTTGCCTTAAAATTATTTCTTGATAATAAGAATAACATTGAACCACAGTAGAGAAACTAGGAAAATAAAATGAAATAAACAAAAATCACTCACAATTCCATAATCCTAATATAACTTCTCAAATATCAGAAAATAAGGCAACTGTTAAGTAAAATATATATGAAGTGGAATTTTATGCATTTAAGTGGAAATTATAAAGAATTTTACATAAACATTTAGTAAAAAAATTATCTAAAGGAAACAGAATATTAAATTCTGTGCACAGTATAATCTGGAAAAGTATGCTTGAAGGAAACAAACCAAAATATTATAACGGGTCAGTGTGACTTTCATCTTGATAGGGTTTGCATTTTATAAATGTTTTACAATGTCTTAAAAGTTAACTTCTACCAAGAATTCAGTAAATGTTCAGCTTTATTTCCTTTTTGTTTTTCTATCATCTAACTAAGTAGTATTTACTTCTTTAATTCCGCTGAAAATTTTTCAAGAATGCCACAGCCCTCCCCTACCTTATCAAAAAGCCAGAAGAGTTTTTTGGAAGCCAACTATCCAACCTGCTACAGAGACGGAAACCAAAACCACTGAGACAACAGGGTTTCCTGAATGCTTTTCCCAGGGTTACATTCTCAGTGTCATGCTTTGCAGCATGTTGAGGGAGCAACAAACTCCGGCATTATACCCTCGTTCATACCCCTAATGCAATAGAGTAGGCCGCACAGACATTTAAAATTTGAGAAGAAAAACACAAACGTGACATTAGCCACTATTATTTGTACTCAGTCAATTAGATTTTTAAAATATTTTCTCATGTTGTAAGTCCTCTGGGATCTACATGCAGTTACCAAGTTATTGCCTATTTCTGGCCCCGTGTTCTGTTTTATCACCCAGCACTAGCTGACCATAGATGATTGTCTAGGCCAATAGTTTTCTAGGTGTGGCCCAAATACCCATGAGGGTCCTTGAGATCCTTTTAGGGGAGCCACAAGGTCAGAACAGTTTTCATGATACCAAGACACTGTTTGCCTTTTCCGTTCTCGTTCTCTCATCACTTTCCAGCATTGTGTGCCAGAGGTTGCTGCATAGTGTGTGAATCGAAACAGGCTGAATACAGGAGAAGATACGAGAACCTAGTGGTCTTCTATTAAGCCAGAAGTAAAGAGATTTACAGAAAGTAGAACAGTGCCACTCTTCTCACTTTTTTTTGTTGAAAATATGACTATTTTTCATAAAACATATTAACTGAGACTGCTAATATATGTTATTCACTATGTTGACTTGGGGCTATTTTTACTTTAAAGTAAATTCTTATATAAATTCTTTTTAAATTTCTGTTTTAGTTTCCAATAATGTCAATATCAATAGATGTAAACCACTTAAACAAAAGCTCTTAATAATTTTGAAGAGTATCAAGGAGTCCCAAGACCGAGAAGCATTGAACTGCTGGTCTGCACCCCCATCTGAGGGACCAAAGTCACACACAGCCGTGTCCCCTCATCATTGCTGCTGCTCCAGGACTGAAGACACTTGAGCAACTGGTGCCCTTCTAAATGGAGAGTTTGGATAGAACTTTCTGGAACATGAGGTTGGAGTTCCTGGTGGCCGATCCCACCATGACTTCCTTCTGGGTTACAGAGAGAAAAAGTAAGAGAACGCTGAGGGAAGGAAGGGAAGAGGGGCCAGTTAGAATGGGCTCTGGGTCCCCGGCATTTGACAGCCTTCAGGAAGAAGAATGGGAGGGGAAAACTGAGAATTAAGAGAAGAAAGCTAGAAAGAGAGTAGGTTGCCCTTTACTCTGCTTCTAGACTTATAATATCCTAAATTGACTATAACTCGTTGATCATTAGCAGTGATACCTGATGCAGTTTGACCTTACAGTGTAGAAGGCCTCACAGCCCACGGAAAAATCTCTCCAAAGCATGAAATTCTTTCATCTAGGACTGAATATGTCATTAGACTATTATGAATGAAAGATTAAAACGCAAATTCCTGAGGAGAGTTGATGCATTCGATTAGGGACAGGTTGTACGCGTTTGGTTGCACAGTAGAATCACCTGCAGAGCTTGTAAAACTCTAGATGCCCAGACCCTGGGGTTAGGACCAGGCATCAGTATGTCTTTATCTCCCCAGATGATTACAGTGTGAGCCAAGCTTGAGAACCACAAAATGAAGGAGGCAGGAATCAAGAACACAAGTTATACCTGGAAACGGAGAGGAACAATTATTGTCTGAAGGGAAAGGGGGACGGGAGGGAGACCCAGAGAAACAACATACAAACCTCAAACCTTAGCTCCAGGCATTGGTGGGTCATCTTCCTCCCTGACACTTCCTGTCCTGAGCAGCTGGGGTTCTCTGCTCTCCTTCCTCCCAGCCCTGCCTTTTACTCAGCCTGTCCTCAGAAGGCACAACCTTTAGACAACGAAAGGAGAGAGAACTTTGTAGTTTTCTCTGCAGCTTTTCAAATCAACAATTTTGGTCACAGAGCAGACTGCTAAATCTTTACACATCTGAAAGTTAGGCTTTGACGTGCTTGTTTTTCTTCCCCTGTCTGACTCATACAATGAGTCATATCGAACCTTGTTAATCTCCACTGGACTAACGGAGGCAAGGGCAGAGGGAGAGGGCTTCTTTTCTTGGTGATGGTTAGGCTGAGCTGAATTCTGAGCTGCCTTCTCAGTCCCCCTCACAGCACTGCCCACTGCCTCCAGGACTTAAGCACCTCTGCCCGCTCTCCGACAGAAGTGATGATGGGGGATCAATAAAACCCGGCCACCAGGGTCTGTGGCTGGGGAACCCACCATTTCTCTCTGGCATCTCCATCCCCTGAGGTATTTGAGAAACATAAACCTCAAGATGCTCAGGCAGAAGCAAGCTTTAGGATGAAGTGTATGGTCCCACGAGATAAGTATCTTAGCAGGGCAGGATTCCACAGCAGGGATGTCACCTCAAAGAGAAATGTAGCCCTCTCGGCTTTCTCCCTAGGCAGGGCGACACTCCAGACATCTAGGATTTATATTTATTCCTGTCCCTTGGAATTTGAAAGAGGGAAGGTGAAATTCTCTCCTTTCCCTTCTTCCCGGCCATCAGTGGTTGCTCAATCTCTAATGACCTCTGCCCATGGACAAATGAAGAGTGGAGCACAGGAGGTCAAGGTGACAGAAGAAGGTCTCCTGTACCCCTGGCCTGTGCTGTGTTGCACCCCACCCGACGTGCTCAGGTGTGACATAGAAAAGAGGAACTCACAAATATCCACCCATTCTTCTACCCACTATCTATTGTGTGTAACAGGCACGGAGATTTAGGATGAGACATCCTTCCACCCCAAGGAGCCCACAGCCTAGGTAGTGGTGGAGCAAAACCCACGCAGTGCAGTGTGGAAAACACATAGCTGGGGATACATTAAGGTGCTGTGGGCACAGAAAGGGAAGGGGGTAACCCCAACTGTCTGGAGTGAGGCAGGGTGTTCCTGGAAGATCGAGCTCCTAGGGGGTGAGCCAAGTGAAAAAGCTTGGGGTGGGTGCCGAGAGTCAGTAGTTATAGATGTTCATCATGCTGACCCTCTCAACCTCAAAAGATGGAACAGAGCCAAGTCTAAATGAGCGACCCTGTCACTGTGTAATGGTGGCAGCGGCAAGGCAGCTGTCCCCAAGGTGCAGTGACGTGAACTCCAGAGCCTTCTCTTCCCTTGCCCCTGCTGACTGGGCACTGTGGGAAGGCTGTAGTCAGGACTCCACCCCTGTGGGGCCAGCTGCAGCTGCTTGGTGCTGCCCTGCCCCCTGTCCACTCAGGAGTCTCCATCCCCACTGGCTCTATCTATTGGCTTGGGGTCACTTTACCATTGGATAAACCACTCAGAAAGGCTTTTATCTTATTTCACTTTTTGCTCAGCATCAAAGAAGGAGTCCCTTATGCATTCAGCAAGTGTTTATTGAGGCGCTTCTATGTGCCAGACACTGTGTGTTGGACTGTGGAGATAAGGGAGTGAATTAGACATGGTCCCTCGTGAGCTGAAAGACACACCAGCTACAGATTGCAGTACAATAACAGAAATGCTGTGGGGACAGAGGGTGAGCCACTAAGTCTGCCCTGAGAGAACCAGGGAAGGCTTCTTGGAGGAGGTGGTATGGGACCAAGCCTGAGAGAACAACTGAAGCTGGCCAAGTAGGAAGAGGAGAAGAGGGAAGAGTATGTGCATAAGGCACATCACGCGTGCTTGAAGAACATGTTGTTTGGGGAAAGTGCTTACAATGTATGGGAATAGCAACAGTTTGGTATAACCTAAAATGAGGTGACGTAGCTTGTGGGCATATTGTGAAGGGCCTTGAATGAAGTATCACTGGGTTTTACTTCATTCTATTTTAGGCTATTTCTACTTTCTACCTAAGGAATACACATCCATAGTATAAAGAGGTGCTTTTCCAGCCTTTTCTACCCTACCAGCATCCATTCTCCAGAGACTACCATTAGTAGTCTTCCCTTCTGGTGTTAACTTCCATACCTCTACATAGCATGCTCACATGGCTATTCTTGAGTTTTCAGCCTTAGATAGTATCTACTAGCTTCATACTGTGGAAATGGAGAATTTCACTTCCTTGTACGTCTGCATTGTGTCCTGGCACAGATAGCCATGCACATGCACGTATGTATACACATACACATGCTCCCGTATTTTTTTCCTGGAAGATATCATTCTGGAGCTAACCTCCCCGTTGGACTTGTGACTTCCTAAGGATGCTGACCCATTATTGTCAGTATTACAGTATAGGCATAATTTGAGGGCAGGAGGGGGCATTATTCTGCCTCCCACAGAGAAATTTATTTCGTGTTCAGCTAGACTGAAATATTCAAATCAACAAGCTCTGTTCCCGTCCAGTCCCCCTCTATTTGTCAACCAACAACTTCTTGAATGTGTGGCTATAAGAATGAAGCCTTGAAGCCTTGTCGTTTGGGTCACAAAGCACTTCACCTCTCTTTTCAGGATTCATAAATCAGAGTTCCCATTTTACAAAGAGATTAGAGGCCTAAAAAATATTAACATTTTGCGTAAAATCTTAGAAGGCAAACTCCAGTCTTATTTCTAGGGCCGGTCTCTGTCTTCTCCACATGACGTCTATGACATTATTCTCTAGTTCATCCTGGATAACGTGAGAGACTAGGTCACGTATCAGCATAAACCACATGATTCTTTCTAGGAGAAAAAGTGCCCCCGAGGCATGCTCCCAGCACAGACGGCCACTCTGTATTTACCAGTTTTACTTTCACAATTTACTTTTTTATGGGCATTTTATTCCTAAACGAGAGAGAATCATGTGGTCATATTACTTTTATAGCCATGAATATTGTGAGGCCGCGATAAAATTTCCATGCCTCCCACCCACCTCCCCCCTGCTCAGTTCTAGGCCACGTCAGCGACAGCCCCAACACCCTCAGAATAGAGCCTGTAAAGGCTGGCTGAAGCCAGTTAAGGAAACAATCCTCTTTCCTTTGTTCTCACCAAGCCACAGTTTAGACTTCTTGGTTTCTCTCAATTCTGAAGTTCAAGTTTACGTTCACTATCGCGACTATCCAAGCTTCTCTGTTCACGGTCAGGTCTCCAGCTCTGGCAAGATAGAAATACCGTCCATGTTGGCTCCACTAGCTTCATCACATAATGTAGAAGGAAGCAGAAGCTCCAATGATCTCAATGTCTATGAAACTAATAGAATATTGTATGTGAACTACATGTCAATCTACAAAAAGTCAGAGCTCTGGGATGGAGGGAGGAAACTTGGCATGAAATTGCAGGAAAGGAGAGAACAGGGGTAACTGGGAGCTTAGGGGGTACTGAAGTGGCAAGAAGTGAGGTTGCTGTGAGATGACAGCTCAGTGCATGGACTACTCAGCCATACTCAGAAGCTTGAGCCTGCAAATATATAAAAAAACAACTGCAGAGAAGATTTAAATACCCACTGCCCACGGCCGTGTGCATATCCGTGAGTGTTCTACTCAACATAACTCTGCGACTCAAAGCAAAAGCATCAGCTGGGACACTCTGATTCTGACTCCCATACCCTGGTACTCAGGAAAAGAATAGTAAAAGCTGGTGTTTCACCTCTCATGTCAGGCGTAGTAGCTGCGGTGGTCACAGTATCATCTGCTTGGCCAACCTATCTAGGGTCAAAACCAATCAAAAGGGTTTACTGCGGGGAGCATTGGATGTTAACTTGGTAAAATATGCACCTGAAAGCACAGAAAGAGTGGGTCTTTTCCCAGTTTAATCCCCTCCCAACTGTTTGCCTGGCTCTTTCTTGTGCTTCTAAACAATCAGTACTTAAGGAAAACTCCTTCTTTGCCCCAGGTCAGGTACCCCATTCTATGCTCCTAAGTACCCTGTCCTGTTCCTTTGTGCACTTAGCACAATTATAATTAGGTAAGTCATTGTAATTAATTACTAATTTTGCCTCTCTCTTCTCATTGCTTTATGCCTATTATCTTAATAATATACTATTTGTCAAATGACTCAATTGTCATTTCACATCTAAAAGTCTCTATGATATGTAATAGCAAAAATCCAATTTAGAGAGATGTAGAGAGTCAATTTTCCTTTCATTTTAAGGTCAGATTGCTTCCTTTGTGCGTCTGTTTTCAAATCCAAGAGCCCAATGGTGAGAGGTAAGCAGAGGCTGTGCACTCAGCAGAGTGGCTGGGGTGTTTTTGGACACATAGGTGCACTTAATGTATGTGACGACATTTGGTGGCTGGGATGACTAAGCCACTCTTTAGTGCTCATTGAGATAGTTATAGATTTCTATTTAGAGTAAATTTAGCCATAATGACAGCAGGAGTCATCACCATAATAGCTAACTCAAAGAAGCAGCTTTTATCCAGAGAACTGAGGGCTCCTATTCAGCCTGCTCTTTCTGACTCCCTTCAGACTGCCAGGTAGATCGTAACACACCTTCTGGCACCTTCCAGCTTTTTACTAGAACCCTCCCTGACTTCTCCAGCCTACGTCATCACACTTTATCTGAACTGCCATAGCTCCTACATGCTTAACACGAGCAAGCACTCATCCACTTGTCCAACAAACCTGTGTCGTACAGCAGCTAAAATGTGCCAGCCTTGGGCCGAGCACTTGCGAACATTCTGAAAAGCATCGTTCTCTATTATTTCACAAGTGCAAGGTTCGTGGGGGATGTGAGGATGGAAGGGAGGGCCGTGTCTATGCAGTTGAATCCCCAATGCACTCAGCACACCGTGTTCAATAATAGAGTTAACAGGTGACATTATCATCATTTTATGACTAATCAATTTAGTATATAGCAGACAGTGGACTCGCTAATCCAAAATAAAAGGGAACACATACTAAAGAAACCAAAGCAGGGGTCAATGACAAGGAAGAGAATAGGCAGAAAATAACACACAGAAATTCTTAGGAAGGGCTGAAGTTAGAAAACACTAGCTTTTGGGTCCACACAGCATCGTTCCCTAAACACTTCCAAAGAGAAAATTTCAGCTGCTGGCTTTGTGTGACACCACTGGGTGATGTGGTGAGATGCAAAAGAGGGGGCTTTCCAGAGAAAGCATCCTGAGACAGGAAAACAAAAGGAGGGTAACTGTGAGGAATGACACGAGTAGGTGGTGCCACTGCCAGAGATGAGCGGTAGCAGAGTCAGTGCAGGGCTGCCTTATTAACATCAATGAGAGCAAATTCTGAGTGGGCACAAGGCTTCCAAGTTGCTAGAAGTGCATGGAATATTCAGGGAGCGTTCAGTTTTCCAAGAGTCTTGCTGAAGTACATTTCTGCTCTCTCTTGCTTCCCCACGTGAGCATTTATCTATTCTTTGCCTCCTGAAACAAGTCCAATTTAGAGACAGGTCAAAACTGAGATTATCCTCCCCAGGGAGAGCAACGTGTTACATCTGCTTCTAGCCCACTTTCTCCATAAAAGTGAGACCATGAGAACTGTGAGGATTTTAATTCTCCCTGCAGTTGAACAGTTGAATGTATCACTGCTGTGCCAGAGAAAGTGGAGCATTTGATGTTGACCCTCAGAAAATATCACTGAATCTGTAAATTTTAGAGTCTTTTTCGGTTCCTATTCAACTTAAAATATGTTCTCTCTCACCCAGTGAAACCCCTCCTAGAGCCACAGGATAAGCCAGGTCACAGCGATCAGAGCAGCGAGATAGAAACCAAAGCATGGTGATGTAATGACTCTCTCCCTAAAGTCCAAAGTAAGAGCAGATGGAGAAACAGAGTTCTCAGCATTTGGTATGCTCCAGGCCCTTATGAAAGAAAGAGCCCGTTCTAGCATAAAAAGACACAGAGAAAAGTACTGGGAGGCAGAGGGAGAGGGCTGGTCAAACAAGATAAAAATCTAAATAGGACACATACAGAAGGACCTAGGGAGATTTACTGTGGTCCTGTCTGGCTAGGAGTTTGCCACTTTCGTAGTGTGGAGTAAAAGGTGGTTAGTGCTCCGATCTTACACGGGGTTGTCTGTTACTTGCCGTATACACTGTTAATTGCATCATCACTGTGTAGCAAACTGTATGGGATCTCGACTTCCTTCTCTTTGGACTTTCTTCTCATCGTTAGGAAGTCCCAGTTAGATCGTTTTTACCCCTCATTAAAATGACTTCAGTCTCAACTTGGATCACCAGGTATGTTGATGTGGAAGCAAGACCCTAGAATTAAAGCTGTAATAACTTATTCTCTAAATTGGTGTTCATCACGGAAATGATTGCTTTGTGTAACATTCCTTCACCCTGGACGACACTCCTGCTCACTGAGCATCATGCCTTGCCCTCCGGTTTCAAGCAGGAGGATGAGGTGAACGATGTCTGGAAAGATGTTATCCAAGGATGGCACGTAAGTGGCACACATGCTGCCCGGCCCCCACCTTACTCAGAGTAGACATTGCTCATCCATTAGGCACTTCTTCCTGCCAAGTCACTGTCTCATGATCCTTTTCAACATAGCCACAGGAAGCCACTATAAATTGGTGTTTGTAGATGAGAGATTTGCTATTATTTGCTACCCCATCCTATCTTTGTTTTCTAAACGTAGCTAGAAAAATTATGTTCAGAGAAAAGTTCAGAATTTATTCTGAATACATGTATTCTTCAGAGTAAAAGTTCAGAATGACATTTAGACACTCAGATATGAGTGAACCAATTGCACTGTAGAATCTACACAACATGGCAAGTATTAATCTAGTTTGACTATTATAAAATATATATAAAATATACACATATATGTGTTAAATATATGCATATTAAAAGAAAAAGAAAAAAAGTCTTAGTATAATAAGCTATAATTAGATGCTCTTTAACCTGTGAAGAATTCAATTCCAGTTGTCATCTTAGCTCTGGTATCCAGAAGGGGCAGACCAGAGAAGCAGCCATCAATGCAGTTTGCAAGATGTGTTTCTTGCCTGGGTGTGGCATGTTACACTGCAGTTGTAAGTCAGCAACCTCAGTGAGAGGGAGGGGAGGGCTTTGGGGGGGAGGGCAGACTAAATGGGTGAATGGGATCAAGAGGTACAGACTTCTAGTTAGAAAATAAATGAGTCATAAGGATGTAAGGTACAGCATGGGAATTGTAGTCAAGAATATTGTATTAACCCTGTTTGGTGACAGATGGTAACTAGACTTATTGTGATGGTCATTTCACAATATTTATAAATGTCAAATATTCTGTTGGACACCTGAAACTAATATAATATTGTATGTCAATAAGAGAAAAGAGAAAGAAACCTTAGTGGGAAGGAGATGGTGCTAGTGAACTGGTTAGGGGGCCTCCTTTAGGGAGGCACGAGTTGGCAGCTTGGCAGAGGGGAGGCTGGCACGAAGATTCTGAAGACGCAAAGGCGCAGAGTACAGGTCAAGAGATGAAAGTGTAGCAGACCCTTTCTTCCCACGGTTCCTAACCACCTTGGCAAATCAGAGTAGTAATGTGGACATGACCTAGACAGCCACTGCTATTGTCAGTCCTCCAGAGACAAAGAGAGGAAAGAATTCAAGGAACCCTCAAGAATAACTTAAAACCCTGAGTGTCACACCAAGTAGCGCCATACCATCTTCAAACTGAAACTGCCTGGATTGATCTAGCTCTCAGCCAGGCTTTTCTTTGAACAGATGAGGAAATTAAAGCCCAGAGAAGTAAAGTTTAGCAAAATGAAACAACAGGACTGGGATTAGGACCCAAGAGACCTGACCCTTGGTCCAGGGACTTTTCCTCTCTTCCTGCCTTTCCATAGACAATGGCCTTGAAAATCTAAAAGCAGGAGATGTCACAGCTCAAGAGACTCACTCCGGACTTGCTGGGTCATTGAGTTGTCACCAAGTTGAGGAATCATCCTTTGTGTGCAGCTCCTTGGTAAGGCCCTTTTAGAGCCTCAGCTGTGTCCATCATGAATCATTGATGTATGCCAGCATGCTGGCAGATTCAGACTGAGTTTATGAAGAAACAAATGGGTCAATACAGACAAAACTAATAGCGTGCTGACACGTCTGCTTCCTTGAATGAGGTATTAGGCCTGAATTATTATAGCAGGAAATGCTAAACTGCTACGGAAAGAAAAGGTGTGATTACTCATGTCAGTGTTAAAATTGCTATTTTTCACAAAGGGACTAATCACCAGCCCTGAAACCTGCTGCACTTGATATAAAGTACTTTCCTCTTCCCCGTAAATTTTTTCCCCTTGGCAGCAGAATTTCTTCTACATAATTATGTGGTCCCTTCCAGAAATTAGAGAAACTGTAGCCTAGATAGAGTGCCTTAAGTCTATTCTAGGTTTAGGAGGTCTCCTCCTTAGGGTTGGGGTCAGGGTGTGACGAGAGAGGTGACTAGGATGCAAAATTTAACTAGTTATATGACTGGAACAACTTACTTCTCCATGCCTCAGTTAACCTGTCTGTAAAATGGAAGATTTGAGCTAGATGATTTGTATAAATGCTCAAACTTTAAAATGTTATGAGTCAATAGTGGAACAAAAAGCAAGTTTCTTCTGATAAGTGTGTTTCCTTCTCTTGGTCTAGTCTGTCCTCTGAATCCCCAGCCTTATGCTCTAAATCCCCTTTCTTCTTTTGAAAGCCCCATGGTTTCTGCCCATGCAGTTTATGGCGCGGATTCATTTGCTTCATAGCACCGATTACAATTTGTCATTGTATATTTATAGGTTTGTTTGCTTTATATGGACTGCAACCCCCCAGCAAATTGCAAGTTCCATGGGAGCAGTTATTAAGCCTGCTTTGTTACCAACATATACCCAGGTCCTAGCGCAGGGCCAGGAACATAAAAGGCTCTTGGTTACTGTCTGCTGAATGAATGAATCTGTCGTTTTCCCTGTGTTGATCATTGTAGTAGCTATCATTGATTAAGGGCTTACTAGAGGCCAGACTTGTGCTGGTGCTTTGCATGCATTATGTCATTGATTCTTCACAAAAAGCCCATGTGGCAGGTGCCATCTGTTTTGTGGATGAGGACGCTAAAGCTCAAAAAGGTCATAGAGACAGTTCACTCTAGAATCTGGACCGAAAGCACATCTCACTCACTCAGAGCCTGAGCCCTGAATGCCTGCAATGTGCTCCCAAGTCCTCCGTGACTTGGGCCAGACACATAGTAGGTCCTCAGGAGGTGCCCACTTTTTGAGTCCCTGCATGGTGGGTCTAACAGATGGTAGGTGGAGGTCAGTACTTAGGACCCATGGGGCTCCAGTGACCACAGTGGATTCGGAAGTCCAGAAGCAGGACTGGTAGTGTAGAAAATCTTTCTCTAACAATGAG
This sequence comes from Rhinolophus sinicus, assembly GCF_036562045.2. Classification (NCBI taxonomy): domain Eukaryota; kingdom Metazoa; phylum Chordata; class Mammalia; order Chiroptera; family Rhinolophidae; genus Rhinolophus; species Rhinolophus sinicus. The sequence goes on from NC_133754.1 coordinate 67,200,059, forward strand.
ATTCATTCTCGTGTCTGTGGAGAGTTTAACAGAGATCCTTTCTTCCACTGTATGAGGGTGTGACTTCAAATTTTTCTCAAAATGCACATTTTTAATTACAGTATTCTACGTGGGTTGCCAAGCTTCTGAGAATTAAAAGGACACTTATGCCTGCAGGACAGTTACAGAGACTGATCCCTGGGTAAGTGCACAATAAAAAATACACAGAGAGCAACTGAAATTAAACCCACGGGGAAACCTGTTCACTCAGTGTCAAATACCTAGGAAATGACTTGGCAGCTACAGAATAGAGAGAAAGAAGAGAAACAACAGCCAGTGCTACTTTCCTTAATTTTGGATTCTTTTTCCTGAGGGAATCCTTCGGAGAATCTAGTGTTGGCAGAGAGTTTTGAGATGGTCGTGTTGAAGACCCCCTTCTGCAGATGAGATAGTAAGGTCCAAAGTAGTTATGTTAAGGTCAAACCAAGTGAGCCATGAGTGGCAGAGGAAAGAAGATATAACTGTGTCCGAAAGCAGTCACCTCTAGGAGTATTTAAGCCACTGCTAGAAATTTGCTGGTAGTGAGGGAGGTGGGAGGTGGGGTGGGAGGGCACCTGTCTGGCAACACAGGTCTTGCAAGGTAGGACTTGCTTTGTTCAGAGGAAAATTAACATACCAAGAAGATCAGATGTTGAGGAATATGGTGTCATTTATTATTGTTGCCTCTAAGATTTGATCTGGTCAATTGGACTCCTTCTCTTATACTTGGGACCCCAAGCTCTCGCTTACGGGCCTTTTGAAACTGAGAGTCCAGCTAAGTATCCTGGACTGAACAGGAATCAGAATGATGTTAACACACGTAATGAAAGAATGGGCCATTGAAGGGGAGTAAGGTGGTATGGTCACCATTCAAATATAAAATTCAAAGGGCAGACCTGTTTGGCACATTCAGCCCTACCAGGGAAGAGGGATGTGTTATCTGACGGATGCTAGTAGAGCCAATTATCAGAGATACAGGGTTGGGATATATAATAGATATATTTCATAGGGTTTTCTGTGAAATATTTATCCAAGCTCTATCTGATTCTATAGTCAGCAAATAGCCTTCTTCTAAATACTTCAATGACCAGACACCTTGATTCTAGAAATAAGCTATGAGCATGTATTGAGAATTGGTTTGAGATGCTGAAGACAGCAGATTTGAGAGCCTAGCAGGGGCAGACAGCTAAAAACCTTCACAGAGGTTTTATACGGATTGGCAATGTGGTCCCGTCCGGGTCCCCTTCCTGGCCTGGTGGCCCCCGTAATCTGTCCCCAACTTCCACCCTCTCACAAAAAACTCATCAGGCCTGAATGGACATGAGCTGGGGAAAGGGATCACTCTTGTTATAAATACATAAATCACTGGTGTGGCTTTTGAGTCCATCCAAATGATTTGAGTTATTGAGAGGGTGCCTTCGTGAGTCAGTGGACCTGATGGGTGAGGGCCAGCACCCAACAACTGTGAAATCTCTGAGATAGCAACAATCCACCTCATAGAGATCCCTTGACAGCCAGCCAGGCTGCACCAAATGATGCCCCTTCCCCACCTCTCTTGTGCAGGTTTCCAGTCCAACATTCCCTCCCAAGCTACCCCATGCTGACGAGTCTCTCTCATGCTGCAGTGCCCAGGGCCACCTCCATGGCCCAGAGAACAGGGTTGGTCCTGACTTGTCACTCACTTCCACAGAGCTGTGGTTAAGGCTCTGCACCTCTTTATGGCCCTGTGCTTCTGTTCTTTCACTTGCACGATAGACATGCCGCCTTTGAACCTTTTCCACAGCCCAAATAAAATCACATATGGGAAAAGAATTTTAAATGCATCCAACATTTTTCAGATGTAACATATTAATAATAGTCTACTAGCTCGCATTTGTATACACGCTCCATATACAGGTGAAAAGATCATAAAAATCCTCTTCTCCAACCATTTTGCCTTTAAACTGGCAAATGTCCAAGATAGATGGCTAGATGGCAAGAGATCTGAAAGTGACATTATTTTGGCCACCCTACTGTTTTATTACCAAAAAAATCTCCATTTACTTCCTTTAACAAATCAAGATCTTTTCTCCTAAATATAAGTCCATTTCCTCCTTATTCTTTTAGGAATGAATGAAATAATTAGGAAGGATTTAATTCACAAAACATCTTCATTCACTTGAGAATAACCATAATGGTACCTTTCAATTTGCTCACGTGTAAACAAACAAACACAAATCTTATTATCTTGATTCCCATATATCATTTCCTACATTTGCCTTTGTGTCCCATGTATCATCATTTTTATTTCATTAGCTAAAAGTCTGAGCATCTGGAACAATTTTTCTTGTGTATCAAGCAACATCATTTGAGAAGCTCTGTTTTCTTATGGCTCTCTATTAACAGACCATGTAACAGCTGTTCTGGACTAAAGGTGGGTATATTCACTGGGCTAGCAATTCTCTATAAATGTTATTTGTAATGTAATTGTCTTCGTTGTCATAGTGACAGGATATTTATAATATGGCTAAATAAATTCCTAATATGGTTAACATTCCAAAGGAGGAAACACAGGACACTGAACTCTCTCATCTTTCCCACTGACTTTTTTTTAGAAGGTTCTGACAATTAATTTCCATGCTGGACCCTGTGTGGCCCCAGCCTATACGAATCTTCCAGTTTCTGTCCTCAAGGCAGATGTACACACAGTGAAGTAGTGTTCACACTGAGGTTGGTGCCGCTAAGGACAAAATGTGCTTATGTAATAAATCTTGGCAGGAAGGCAAAATAATTCCCTACTCAGAAAACATTTTTCTTAGTCCACTGTCTCTCTCTTTGGCGTTGTGAAAAAAAAAAATCCGGAAATCAAACCAGCATTCTTTATTTTTAGTCCATCCAAAATTTTACTCACTTGAGGCATGTGGGCATGAGCTATCTTTAGAACCATCAACCAGACGCCTTGGCATCACAGATTATTAGCACCTAGGCAATTTTCAAGATGATTTTCTTTTGGCCTAGGAACCCCAATATGTAAAACCCCGGGGGAAATGCGGGACCTGAAATCTTACCCGTTTGGCTTCCTCTCTTAGTTCCCTCAAAGTAGTGCTCCTTGGGCACTGCCTTGTGATCTTAGGGTTCCGAGGAACAACTGGAAAACCACTGACCTAAGCCAAGCTCTTCATTTTGCAGATGAAGCAACAGGGACCCACAGTGATTTGCTTGAAATCCTCCAGCAGTTGCTGGTGAAGCCAGGAGGAGAATTTAGGTTTCCTGACTTCCTGTTACACCGCTTTTCCATCACATAGGACATAAGACACTATTATAACAGAAACTACTTCTTTTCTTATTATTAGCCAGAAATGTTCAGCTGAGAAACAGATGACTGGTGGGGGAAGTTTGTCTACTGGAGGCACGAGGAAATCAAATGACTTAATTGAAAATAGACAGTAGCTCTTTTCTTTGACCAAAAGGAGAGTGAAAAGTGCAGGGGGAAGCCAGCTTAAGGATTATTTCCTACAAGTTACTCAATTTTAGTGTGCCATAGTTTGCTATGCTGAAGGATACTTGCCCTGCTACTCACTACCTGTGTGACCTAGAGCAAGTCATTTAACTTCTCTGGGCCTTGTTAGCTCGTTTCCTCTGAGGACACAGCAGAGGCACTATGCAGGCCATCGGACATCGTGGTGATATGTTGTCTTTCCCAGATGGACATACCCCAGATCGGTTCCTTCCTCCCTCCCTTCTTCCCTCCTTCACTCCCTCCCTCTCTCTGTCCCGTCTTTTCTTCCTTCCTTCCTTCCTTCCTTCAGTACTTCTTACAGAGCTAGGACATCCTTAATGTTATATTATGCGTGTTTTTTTTCTATAGGTATTTAATGCATTGAATAATTATCTTCCCAATTGGACTTGAGAGGTTTTTTTGTTTTTTTTTTGGTGTTGGCATGGCTGTGTCTTTCTATTTCTTTAACATCTGTTTTCCTTTTCCTCCTCTATAAGTGTTGCCTTACTTATAATGCAGGAACCCAGATCTCTGCAAAAACTCTCCCTCTGGTATTTCCAGAAGCCCTGGGTGGTCTCATATGGGCTTCCGTACAATCTGTTCGGCTCTCCTTTCCTCTTTCCTTTGTTCCAAGCCTCCCTAGATAGTACCATGGCCATCCTGCTCCATCGCCTCTAGCTGACATCACTGGCACTTCTACTGGGCACGTTGTGCCCGCTTGTCACTGCTCCTTACTAGTTTCAGAGAATGACTATGTAGCTACCTACATTTTCTTCCTCTGATGTGTGTGTGTAAGCATGTATGAGTGTGTGTTTATAATTTCCCCCCTTCCTTCCCCTCACTATTTATTTAGTCTCTAGGCTACGGATATCTAGATAGGATTGTGACAGCACTGAAGAAACAATAAACATCATGCAGAGGTGGAGGCCCTGACCAATGAGATTTTAATCTTTCCTTTTGGGGAGATTGTAAGTGCATTTTCATGTGTATAGAGAGGAGTTAAGGGATAGCAGAAAGGCACATGCTGCTGTTGCTGTTATCATCTAAAAGTTTAATTATGGAAAGAAAGATGCTGAATAACAAAAGAGGTGGGATGTTCCTCACTTAACACCTATTTTAACCCCCTTTCGCTTGCCTTCCAGAGGAGAGGAAGACAGAAAGCGAGAATTACATTTCCAAAATCTCTTTCAGGTGAGGCACTTGCTTGAGACGTGGTACGGCATAAGCCTGAAATTAGATTCACTACTGTATGCCGCCTTGACATTTGATAAAACTCAGTGGGCCTCCAATGGCCAAATCTCAAGGCCCCTGACTATTTAGCCTCAGTGGATAAGGTCCTTAATCGAGCAGCCCTCCTTATCCTGGGGACCAGGCCCAGGGCCTGCTTATCCTTGAGTCTTGGGTTTCAGTCTCCTGCCAGCCTGCGGAATTATTCAAACAAGCCAATCACATCCTCCCATGGGAACCAGGGGTCACTCCACTGTCTTGTTACCACAAAGCCTGCCTCCCACAGCCCCTGCTTGTTCACTCTGTTCCCAAGCATAACTCCCGGGGGTGGGGGGAGGGGTTACATAGCATGCAGTGTCCTCCTATCCCTGACTGTGAGGATATATGACCAAGAAACTGCCGTCAGTCTCACCTGCCCAGTGTTGGTGTCAGGTGCTCAGCCATCCTCATAACCTTAGAGCAGGAATCCCTCCCTCGCCAACCTGGTGAAGAGGAAGGGAACAAATGCAGTTCTACCAAGTAGGTCCTCTTGCATGAGATCTGAGGGAAAAGTGAGCAGCACGAGACTAGCTGCAAGTGGAGAGTACAGAGGCATGTGCTCGTCCAGGGGGGCCATGGAGGATGTTCAGGGGTCCATTCCCTAATAACGTAGGTACAGGGCAGTGTGAGGCGGCCGCATTCGCTTTCCAATAGAACAGCCCTGTGTTGTGGTTAGGCTTCTCTCTTGGCTCTGCTGTGTCTGGAGGCCCTTTTCTCGGCTAAGTAGAATCCTGGATTGGTTCTCTGGACGTCTAGAGATTCTATGAGCTAAATATTGTATTTATAAACTGCTTTCTACTTAAATCACCTGAAGTGATGGATGATACAAGTGGCTTAACAACATAGAGTTGTACTTTTCTCACAAAACATAAAATCTGGAGGCAGGAAGTCCGAGGGTGACGCAGCCATTAGTGCGACCGTGATATCAGTGCACCAGACCCCTATTTGTTTGAAATGCATTCATCCTCATGATTGCAAAGGTTGTTGCCCCATCTTCAGACTCATGGCTGCATTCCAGGTACAAAGAAGAAAATGACCTGGGAAAGGAATATAGACCTGTTTGCGTTGGCTGGGTAACAAACAATCCTCAAAATCTAGTGGCTTCAACCACCACTCTGTTAATCAGGGTGGTTCTTCAGATCTGGGCCAGGTCAACTGATCTCTGATGGGCTCATCTATGCGTCTACAGTCACCTGGAGGGTGGGCTGGAGGTCGGATGATCTAGCATGGCTCATTCATGAATATGGTAGTTGGCATGCTGCCGGCATGGGAGTAGTGGGGCCACATGTTTCTCCTCATTCAGCAGGCTAGCCCTGGCATCTTCCCCTGGCAGTTTCAGATTTCCAAGAGCAGCAAGAGAGGACAAGTCTCCACCATATAGTCACATTGTTTTGGTTTGCATCTTGTTTGCTATTTTATACTGGCCAAAGCAAGTCACAGACCAAGCCCAGAATCAAGGAATAGAAAAATAATCTCTGCTTCTTGATGGGAGGAGTTACAAAGTCAATTCCAAAAGTACAGCAATGGGAAGAATCATGGCCATTCTTGCAATCTACTATGGAGAGGCACCAAATCAGGAGACCAGAACTTTTCCCAAATCCCCAGTAGATTTCTAACTACTTCTCACTGGTCAGAACTATGATTTGTTATTTGATCATCCTAAACAGCAAGGGAGTCTGTAACAGTAGTTTATCCAGACTGTTCCTCCTCCTGAAAAAAATTTGTGGTTCTCTGAGTAATAAAGGGTGAGAGGAAGGGAATTGGGATGCCTCCAGTTCCTGCTAACACTTGGTCTTTGACCCTGGTTCCTGACACGAGCTCATAAAACCACAATTGCCTGAGTGATAGTAGTATCTGCCATAAAGCTCCTAAATCCCTTGGAATGAAGTGGGTGATAAGAGAGTCTTCTGTTCTACGGAGGTGCCTCTTGATGGCTTCCTGGGTGGGGACTGGTCACTAGAAAGACCAAACCATGATGAGAAGCTTGGAACTTTCAGCCCTACCCCTATCTTCCAGAGAGGGGATAGGTGTTGGAAAATGAGTTAACAATCAATCATACTTATGTGATGAGGCCTCCATAAAAATCCCAAAAGTACAGGGTTTGAAGAGCTTTAAGGCTGGTGAACACATCTACATGGTGGGAGGGTGGCACCCTCCAACTCCACTCAGGACCCTTCCAGACCTCGCCCTATGTATCTCTCTATCTGGCTATTCATCTATGTCCTTTATCATGTCCTTCATTATATTATAAACCAGTAAACATAATTCATGAGCTGTTCTAGCAAATGATGATACCCAGGAGAGGGTCATGGGAACCATCCATTTGTAGCCAAGTCGGCAGAAGTTTTGGGTAACCTGGTACCCACTACTGGTGATTGGTGTCTGAAGTGGGGGACATTCTTGTGGGACTGAGACCTTAGCCTGTGGGATCTGATGCTAACTCCAGGCAGTTAGTGTCAGAATGGCTTGGTGTGGAAAACCCACACATCTGGTTGCAGAATTGTTCTATGTGAGAGAATAAAGGAACGCAATGCATTTGTTTCCTAGACAGTTGGATATAGGCAGTGTCTGCTATACACAAATGAAGAACTATAATGGAGACACTTCTGTAAAACTACATTTCAGTCTCTTTTCCATGAAAGACTGGATTGGTGGACAGATACCATGGTCTCCTCCCATCACTCACTGGCAAAGGCTTTGTAACTGAACAACTCTCCTTGGGACCTCTGGTATTTGGTTCACCAGACAGACGCAAGCATCACAACTGATCAAGCTGAGTCTCTCTGCCCCCAAAACACACAGAACACACATCTCCATGCTACCTCCCCCTCACACAGCTAATACCCACAATGCACATGGCACGTGCATTAGACCTTGACAGAAGAGTAATGCTGCCCCTGCAGTATAGTCCCATTCATGGCAAGGGCCCTGAGGCTGATTATGTTGAATCCAGTATGTTATTATTAATCCTGCCGTTTCATAGTCACGAGATACAAAGCACAGACAACTAGCAACACACTGTCCTACACAGTCTTTATGATCTAGAGAATGTGTGTTCTTTTGTGCAAGAATCCAGCCTCTTTCTTTGTGTGTCCTTTTGAGAAGTTGAAATGTTCTTGAAGTCTGGAGACAAACTTCCGAGTGAACTGCATCTGAACTTTCTAAATCCTTTTTCCCCCCTTGGTTAAATCTCAGCGGAGCCAGAGATGATCATAATTTTCATGAACACAAACTGAAGGTTCTGTTGCCTATTGAGCAAAGTAGCTGCTTCCTATTGCTAAAGAACTGATTCCTATTTTCATTGTGTTGATGTTTTTATTAAAATTTCCATTACCCTCTTCCTTCCCATGCAGTTATAGATGAAATTGTCCTGATCATCTTCTCAAGCAAAATCACTCTTGACTCAAAATATACGAAAGGCATATAGGAGAAGAGCCTCACTTCCCCAAATATAAATCATTTTGGTAAGGAAAACAATGTTTGGTCCTGGCCGTCATAATCATTTTAGGTCAGTATTATTAGCTTCGTCAGGCATACCAGGCCCAGGAAAATAAATTTGGTTTGAGATACAGCCCTGGTGGTCAAGGTAGAAGTGATGATACCTAAAGATGCTCTGGTAATAATGGCAACCTGTTTGTTGAAGATGTACTCTGAGCCAGCCCCTGGCCCCAGCGCCCTTACCTACCGATGCAGACTGCAGACTCCATACACTACAAGCTGGCCTTCTCAGGGAAGTGGAGGGGTAGGCCTGTCACCGCACAGAGGGCCGCTTCTGGCTCTGCCTTGTGCTATGTGACCTTGGCCAAGTGCTCTATGCTCTCTGTGTCTCGGTTTGGTTATCTAGAAACCAATGCTCATCCAATGGTAATGATATCTTCCCTATCCTACTTTACAGGGTATTATCAAGGGAATGAATCTGAAAGTGCTTTGTCAATCGGAAAACTATTCCAACTATTCCAAAAATCAGTGTGTGAGTCAGCCACCCCCAACACAACCAAAGTTAAATTTTCCTTTCTCTCCTCTCCTCAGAGAATGGTGCTAGCCCTGTACTTCCACACCTCTATGGAAGAAATAAGAAAAAGGAAGCATTGAGACCTTCACTCATGCTGCCATAACCATCACTTTTGAGAGCTTACTCTGAGACAGGGAAAATCACTCACGGGCATTATCTCACATAATCCTTGAAACAAAACTATCGTTCCTATTATATAGGCAAAGATACTGAGGTTCAGAGAATTTAGGTAATATGCCATTATCATAACACTACGAAGGACAAGGGCTGGATTTCCAATGCTCGTTTGTCTGATCTCATAGCCTGTACTCTTAACTACCGTGAGGGACTTATTTTTACTGGGGAAGAATAAGAAACTACCGCTTTTGGAGAAGAAACTCAAAAGCGCTGAGAGTCCAACTCACCCTGGCCCCACAAACCAACCTACTCTTCTACTTTATCATCCTTTGGAAACAAAGTTTCTAAGGAATTTTTTCTTTCAAAACCATTCTTAATATAGTCCTATTTTTTCAAACACTTATTTGAATGCTTAAGTATCAGACATAAATTCTGTGTATGTTTGTATAAATCTACTTAACTCTCATGCGGATCTATGAGGTGGTACTGTTATTATCCCCACTTCGTGGATGACAAAACCAAGGCACAGAAAGATTATGAAACTTGTCAAAGGTAACATGGCTACTAAGTGAAAGTTATCTCTGGGGAATTGGGTTTGGGTGGGAAATAAAGAGAACGACTTTCACTTCGTTCTGTCTACACTTAAGTACTCTTGAAAAATTTACAATGTAGTTATATATGTATACTTTCTATAATTAAAAATTTCTCTTTATAGATTTAAATACTTTGCTCTCAATATAGTTTGGGCATTAGCTATAAATTAATGATTTCTAACGAGGGGACTGACATTTTTCCAGAGGATTCCTGAAATCTAGAAAAGATACCAAGTGTGGCCAGGTTATTATGAAGCCAGAGTCTGCGTTTGTCAGGGTCATATGTTCTGCTCCCCACAACCTTTACCCCAGCACGTGGCCAGCAGACAGGGGGGCTCTATGGCTGCATTATGTGGATTTATATTCACTCTAACCAGAGGTCAAAAGGAAAAATGTAAATTTTGGCAGCTGCTTTTGTGGGCACTGACCTTGCGGGACTCATTCTGCCCCAGACCTCACCCTGGGAGTGATTTCCCCACATCCGCTATAATTTATTGACAAGAGTTGTTTCTCTTCCTGAGGCTGAAGGAATTGCCCAGCACAATTTTAAACAAATCACCACACGGGTCAAAGCAATGAACTGAATCATCATTTCCTTGCACCACCAGCCCTGCCCAGGGTAATATCTCTCCCTCCTCTGTCGTTCATTTTTGAAGATGCTGGCAGCACAAATCATCTCTAGACATTTCCCATTGTCCCTTTGTCAGCCTGAAACAAAGGCAAGTCACCATCTCCCCAGCCTTGACCCAGCTGGGCAGCTGTGACCACACGGCATTGTTCCACGGCGCCACAGTGCAATCGTTTGAGATAAGCATTTCCAATAATACATGAGGTTAACTTAGAAATAATATAGGTTCAAATTTCCTGCTGTCCCAAATGTCATAAAATTAAACAGACCGCATCTTCCTACGTTCTGAACAGACTAGTGGAATCACAGGACGTTGTCATCATTATTATTTCCAGGGAATTTCAATGTATGGCTACCTGTCCCAGTTAAGACTGTAAGTTCATTTTGTTCTAATGTGTACTAATGCTATCATTTGAATATTTCTCACAATGTCACTAGGCATTCTGTAAATGATCGTGTTGTCTGATAAATCAAAAGCCCATTATTTCTCACTTGACCCTTTAGGAAGTTGGGATTGTCATGATAACGATTATGTTATTGATTGTTGCCATTCAGTGGAGGCTTTCTAGGTGTCAGGCAGAGGGCTAAGCATTTGTACCCAAAATTTCCAATCTCCATGACAACCTTTTGAGTGTGGGATTATCATTTCCATGCCATAGACAAGGGAGAAAGGGTTCTGAGAAGTAAAAGCTTCCTAAATAATAAATCACTTCATTCAGAGAGGGACCAAATGAGAGTTTTCCTTTACACTATGAAGAGTTTGGGATCAAGCTTTGAAAGGAACAGACTATTCTCATGTTCTCGTAGAATTCAAGGTATCCCACCATCTGGCCTCCTCTCTGCCTTTTCCTGGGGGACAGTGGAGCATGTCCTCCAAGGCTCCGTGGCTGTGGTCACACGGCTCCCTCTGTCTGGAATGCCCTTCCTCTCCCCTTCTGCCTGGGAACCAGATTCATCTCTCAAGACCCAGCTCCAGCACCACATCCTCTAAGAAGCCGTATCGCTGTCTCTCCCACCCACACATCCCTGTAGACTTGACCATGTTGTTCTTTTGTCCCACTATTCTCTACACAAAAGTGTATTCCAAAACCCACGACACTTCATGCTGGTATTTATTTTTATGCCTCTGTACAGTATCAAACTGTCAGCCTTTTCAGACCAGACTATATCATCCTCGTACTCCCACAGCCTGGACTGGGGTCTGGTAATTAGTAGGTAGGTGCTCACCAAGCATCTGCTTCATGAATGGGTGGATGGACAAAGGGATGAAGGTGTGAATACCTCCTAGAATTTAACTAACTTAAAGAAATCGACATATAGGCAATCAACACTGTAATGTGTATTTGCTGTATTATTTGAGAATACTCAATTCTGATAAGAGAAGGCAAGAAAACAGTAAAATGCATGGAACTCATAAGATACATGAGATATACTCGTAGATAATGAATAGCAAGTTGCTCATGAGACATAGACAGAATTTATAAAATGTGGTAGGTATAGATAAGTTAGTTGCTCATAAGATAGATTAGACATGGATGAAGTTATAAATCATGTATTACTGAACATAGAAAAGGCTGGAAGGGCCAAGAGGCAACAAATCTTCAGGAACTTCTAAATAAACACAAGGAATATGAGACACTCAGTATTCATGTGGTCCTAAATTGACCACCCATTCGTGATACCCCTGCTGGCGTCATGTCCCCTTTGCCTAACAAATGTAGATCAAATCCATAGCTGCTTATCAGGCTGATTGGCAAGCCATAGCTATTGGTCAGGGGACTTGCCCTGCGTGTCTCTGATAGTGAGACCTTGTGTTGGCTTCAGGCACCTTCAAGCCAAACCCGCTTGCTTATACCTCCTGTCTCTCATCTGAATACCTCACCATCAGCGGGAAAGGCTGATGAGGCTGAGAAAGACAGGATGTATGAACACTGTGTAACTGAGGATAGATAGTGTGGTCCCTCCACCCCACCTACACCCTATCTTAAGTGTGTTTCCCTACCTTATGTGCCCCCTCTTGCTTCTAGCTGTGTAGTTAAAAGAATTCCATAAACTATATGTTTCGAGCATATGAGTTTGGTATGACCCACTCGGTCTCATGATCTTTGGGATAGCTTGCCTGGTAGCATACTTGTAGGCCACCACTGCATCCAGGAAATTTTCCAACAACAAGTATATTTCCTATAAAAACCGCTAGAGCTTCTCTCTTTAGGAAGCCAAACATGGCTATTCCCTGTCAGACTGACCAATCTTTTCTCCAATTACTACGAAAAAAGAGAAAATTCATCGTTCTAGAGACCTTTATATCCAGAGTGCACAGCAGAAATATTGAGATTATAGACAAACTACACATTGAACTCACCCTGGAGTTGTGGCCCTATTTTTTTATGCAAAACATTTATGACAAATCTTAAAGGAAAATTGCCAGGCTAAGATGCTTTATGATTAACTGATGCAGATGTGAGAGATTGTGAGTTTTCTCCAAGAATGAGTAAGTAATTTTATTTTTCCCTCAAAGTCTGGGCTGTGTACACAAATACGCCCTTGCAGAATTCCTATACCAATAAAGAGTTATTATCTGACAAGTGAGGTATTAGCTGTCTGTGTTGGTTCCTAGTGTGTGATATGATTTCAGACTTTCATTCTTGTTTATTGGCCATTGATAGAATTATAAGTCCTGTTTATTGCTGCTGGTTCACATAGCTCAACTTTATATATAAAAAGTGCTCTCTCTCTCTCTCTTTCCTGAGCCACATTTAAATTTATTCATATTGAGTTCCAAGACTTCCTTTCTTTGGACAAGATCTATGCTAAATGGATCTTTAGTGCCACTGATTCTTTTCCCCTCATCCTATTAACGGTTTCTTTAAAATGGATTTGTTGAGCCTCACATTGTAACTGTGCTCATGAAAGTTTAAAAGCTCATCACAACCAAGATCTGGTTTGGTAACTAAAAAAAAAGGGGGGGGAGTGCGAACAAGAAAAGAATAAGAAACGTCTGCATTTGACCTTTCTATTGAATTTACTTTCCATCTTCTAATAATGGAATGCTATTCAATCTCTGCTAGAAGAGTGCTGTGACATCTATAACTTGGAGGATGTGTAATGGTAGGAAAATAGCCTTATGGGGCCTCAGGGACCCCTGATGTGTCAGGGATCCTGTAGAGCTGCTTATTGGCGATGCATAACACAGTCAGGGCTCGGTTTTATATAAACTGGTGAAAATAAATGGCAGTTGGTGGTACTTGGGACTTTTCATCCTCAGTACTTCATAGGTCTGGAATACAATGACCATGCAATGTCTCCATTTGGAAGCTTTCCCCTTTGGCCTAACTGTTGTCTATTTACAACCCAATTAACATCCCTGGAGCTGGGAAGAAAACCTGCACTGAGCTCCCTGAAGCCAGTTGCTGTTGCAACGTGGAGCCCCAGGGAGCTGGCTCCTCTGTAGACCTCAGGAAGAAAGATTGAAATAGGGTGGCATCGCAACTCAACCTGGACCAGAGCCTGGGATCCCACTCACTAGCTGCTCGCTGAGAGTGCAGCATCCAGACCAAAAGCCAAACCCTGTGTCCTCCCATGAATAAACTAGTACCTGACCCCCAAGGCCTCCCAGGTACCTGGAAATGGAAGTGATGGCCACCTCCTCTTCCCCAGAATCTGCCTAACTGCTCCTCCCAGCTTGAATTCCCTTGGCGAACAGTTTTTCACTTTGCCCTTAGAAATCAGCCTTAAAATGGAAATATGCTGAGGGAGGCAGCCCATTGTCTTTACATCACATTAAGATGCAAATGGTGAGCATCAAATGCCTTCCTGACAGCTGTTTTTTGCTGTGGTGCCCTCTGGGCTGTGTGAGGGAAAGAAAATGCAGAAATGGAAGTCGAGATCCCCCACATAGGTTGAAACATTTAATGTTGCCCTCTTCTTTCAGAAATGCTTTGAGGAGTGTGTGTATTGTGGGGTGAGAGGAGGGTGTAGGAGTCTGTTGGTTACTTACTCTTCCGTGTTTCTAATGCTCTGTTTATGCCATAAATTTTACAGCCTCCGTTTGAATTTCTGCTATCTCTTCGCTTTTAAAGAGGTCGTTTTTAAATGACTGGGTCTAGTGTGCACAGCCTGACGCATTTTCCCCTTAGATGGCGTTTACCTCCCACACCAGTCTGTCTTCCTCTGGGAGTTCTCTTGCTTTGGAGATTTATGGTTGAGATTTTTACTTTGTTTACATAGAGGCTGACATGACTTCTCAGGAAGTGGGCTAGGTCTCAGATCGTCCCTGTTCTAGCAGAGTGTGGGGACAGGAACACATAAGAAGGGGTGAGCCTCCCTCCACTGCCCCAAGCAGGAAAAAGGGGTCTGTGGTCTACGAGCTGAGCTTATTGGTGCATTTCTCAAGGGCAGGAAACAGTAAATGGGTGCCCACTTTCAACTGGTTTGTTCAAAAACTATGGTTTCTTATCTGTTTAAGTTGAAATCAGGACTGCCACTGTAAGCCTCAGCTCTCCAAGACTCCGTGCATCTCCCCCACTCCTTTCTCTGCTTGTCGTGTATCTCCCTTCATCCTTCTCAGACACTCCTTGCCTTGTCTTCTCTTGTCAAATTATGCTCACAGAATAGGATGTGAAACATGTTCGTGTTAAATTATAAATTACCGCAAAGAGCTTCGGCTCTCACCTCTCCCAGGGTATTACATTTTAACAAGGATCAAAGGCTTAAATTAAAAGAATTAATCTCTCCTTGGGGGATTTCAGCCACCAATACAGGAAAGGAGTATTAAGGGGGGGGTGGGGGAGTACCTTCCCAATATCCCGGAAATCATGGACTTAGGAGGTGAGTTGGAAAAAGAGAATTGAAGCTTTGCACTATTACTCATCATTTCCTGTATCTGTGGTGATGTTTCTGACTTCTAATGACTTATAGCCCTTGCTTTCCTAATAAAATCTAATCTAAGCTCCCAGACATTGACTGAACCTGTTCTAGGAAATTTCAGATTTGTTTTTAATCGATAGTTCAAAGATCGTAGAATTCTCTATCTTCCTAGTCTGGCAAGCCATTGACAGACATCCCTAAATACTAGTGAATTCTCCCCTAACATTTCCTCACTGGTCTTTAGTTCTGTACTTGAAGCGTTGTGGGCTAAATCTGTTCTCCCCTGCATGTGAGAGTCTTTCAAGGAGTTGAATAGTTACATCCTCCTTCCCCAGTTTTTTCTTCTACAAATTGGAAGTTACTCTGGCAGAGTGAATTCAGCTAAAAACCCACAGGGAGAATATGCTTCTTGGGGATGCAGTGTTTTTTAAATGACAAAAAAAAAAATCATTCACGTATCTTTTATCATAACATGGGGTCTATGTTTTTTTCCCCTTGAATCTGGACAGGCTTGCGACTGCTTTGACCAATAGAATATGGTGAAGTGATGCTGGGTACCATTCACCTTGCTTGCTAGAACACTTGCCCTCGGAGCTTCAGGCTGCCAGATAAGAAACCCAACTATCCAGAGCTGCCGTTCTGGGAGGAAGCCCAGGTCACCTGGGGAAGCTCCAGTAGACAGCCCCAGCTGAGCCCTCCTCAGGTTGTCCCAGCTGGGAAATTAGACATGTGAGTTAAGAAGCCTCTGGATAATTCCAACCCCCAGTTACCTGAGTCACTCCTGGCCATTCCAGTCCTACCACACGAGGCCTCAAGTATTGTGGAACATAGAAAAATCATTCCTGACACATCTTGTCCAAATTCCTGACTCTCAGATTCTGTGACAATAGTAAAAAAATGATTGTTATTTTACATCTCTGGGCTTGGGTTGGTTCATTACACAGCAAGAGACTGCTGGAATAGAGACCAACCCCTAAATCACCATGGCCATGGCTGTTTCTCCCCTTGGGTAACATTAACACTAAATCCCCTTACTCCTTAACTTGACTATTAATTTATTAATCTTGAATATAAACGACAACTTCCTCCAGAGTACCAGGAAAAAGCAGAAATCTCATAAACTGTGGGAAGTAGTCACAGAAATAGATAGTACCTCAAAAGTCGTGCCAAGGGAATTCAACGTGGTGTCTTTGACCTTACTGCTTTATAGCACACCCCCAATGCAAACTGTTAGTTTGACCTCATTTATTCAGATAATAAACACTTTTGGAATCCTCATTCTACTACCCACTATTAATTATCGTCATCTTCAGCCTCGCATCTTCAGAGAGAGGGAAGCCAACTTGGATGTGAAATCCAGGTAAGTCCTACAGCCTTTTGAGCTCTAAAATGAAAATGATGGTAACGCCCACCTTGCACGGTCCTAGTGAGAATGAGAGATCACGTAAGGAAGCTGTTCAGCCCCCGTAAGTGCTCTATTGCTCTCTGCAGAACTGATCACGTGCCTTTTATGTCTTCATCTCAGTTGTTGCTAGAAGCACTGGACAGGACAGGGTCAGGGCCAGCCCACTACTGGGGACCATCTCGAGCCAGTCATCAGCTTTTTGGATTGTAACTGAACCAGCTTCAAATAAAAGCTCCACAGGGGCAGGGATCTGAGGCTGTTTTGTTTACTGACATCTCACACAGTTCATACTGGCCATAGAAAAGCACGTAGTACATACTCAGCAAAAATGTGTTAAATAAATGGGTGTTATTTCTCTGAGTAGCTCTCACCTCAGCCTCATCATACATCTGGGAAGTCCACACTATGTAGTTCTCTGGCCCAAGGCTGGTCCTGTCTCCCTCAGCCAAGAGTCTCAGCTCAAAGAGGTACAGGGCATAAGGGTCACCTATAGAAAGAACTCAGAAAAATGACAGCTCCCTCGGCTACACTATTTTCCATTTCCTAATTATCAAGATGTTTAAACTGTAACATGAATAGCCACATTAAAGCTATTTGTTACACGTAAAGCAGGGGTATAATACATGGATAATTAAGGCCTCCCTCTGTGCCAACCTACCCACTAGAGGTATAATTAAGTATAAGTGCCTTGTAGTTCGCTAGCCATTATTACTGGGCTTAAACATATTCAGCAAGTTATTAGTGAAATTCTATAGTGTCCTAAGGAACTATTGTTTTAATAAATGGAGTAGGAATTTTCTAGCTGGTACCATGCTTGCTCAGCTGATCTTGGGCAGTGAACTGGTGGTATAATTTTCTGGTGTCTGCATATTCTCCATTGTCAGCATGGGCAACTCAGATCTTGGATGCTATGAGGACAGTAAGAACGGCCTTCTGATGCTCTTTCTGGCTCATACTGGCCATAGAAAAGATGGTTCCTTCTAAGATTTGCTGCTGAGTCTTTACTCCACACAAAACAAGAAATACTTGAGGATTCCAGTTCTCTTCGACTTTGGGTCCAGGGATCAAAGACTTACAACCAAGTAAACAACATGTATTTGTTAAAGCCTTGCCATGTCCATGATCCTGAGTGAGAGCTATTTTGAAATAGTATGTTTTTGACTTGAACTAGCATTATAAACAGCCATATTTAAATATTTAGCTCTCCATCTTATCGAAAGGAGGTAAGAAAGCAAAGACAGTGACAGAGGTGGGGTCCTAATCCCTTATTCTGGCTTCTATTGGAGAATGGAAAGAGTAAGCGTTTGAAATGAAGGAAGCCTCCAGATAGGAAAGGAGACCTGCCCTCCCCCACCCACTCCTGACTGGGATCGCATGCTTTCTCTTCTCAGACCCTCATGCTGCAGCTCTGGGATTGCCCTGCAGGAGGGGCTCTACAGTGATTATCAGGAGACGTGTTTTGAAGCTGCAGGGGCATAGTGACCACCATGATATAAACTTGAATCATTTGCTCGGGGTGACTTGTTTGGGGGGGAAGTAACAGAATATGAAGGAATTAATGGGGCTGAGGCCTTCTCTTAGAACAGCTACTGTAGAGCCCCTGCTGGCTTGGAGATAATGGACCAAGCCACCCATCCTTGGATATCTGTATTCCTAGTGCCTGTTACTCATAGGGGTTCAATTCACATTTGTAGGAGGGACCAATGCCTCATATGAGTAAGAGGCAGCATTTTCCCATCCACTATGTAAGCGCCTTCAGAGATGCACATGTAGATGGCCTCTGTCCTTCCTGAAAGCTCTGTCACTTTGAGAGCCAAAGGGGAAAAGGGTATTTGGGGACAGATACTGTGCTATTGGCTGAAAGGAAATCCAAGGGAGAAGTGCAGTGGCTTAGAAAATAAAGTTTAACAGGCATTGGGGCTGGGAAATATGTTAGATTCTAACAGCACAAAGATGAAAAATATGCACAGAGAGCTTACAACTCCCATAAAGTGCTCACCTGAAGTCCTAATGCTGAGCCCCAAGTCCACTGCATTTGTCAAGGCTGTGTCATGAAAATCAGAGTTGTGACCTGGAAAGATGGAGTCGGAGGCTGCTCACTGGCCTCAGGAATGGTCTCTTACTCCCCCTCCCCCGCTTCCACCAGCCCTCTCAGAGGCTGGCTGTTGTCTGAAGTCTTAACTTCTTCAAATGTTTCCACAATGCTCCACCTCGACAAGAAGCCCTCCCTAATCATTCTCTCTATTGCTATCTTTTCTTCCTAGCGATAAACTGTGCACTACTCCCAAGAAGGATTTGGTTCACGGTGAATTATGTGCTAAGAGATTAATCACTCAGAGGAAGTGGGGTTGAAGGTGAGAGGATACCTTATTATATGGCTGGCTCTGTACTAGGAATTTTACATAAATTATTCTTGTCAACCCTCACAACAATCCTACGTGATAAGTAGCATCTTCCTGACATAGCAGAAAACTGAGGGTCATAGAAATAACTTCTCTCATGCATATAACAAATGTTTGTTGTGTGTCTAATATATGTCAGACAACATGCTAGATCCTGGGGAGGCGACCTTGAAGAAGCCAGATGCAGACCCCACCTTCAGAAAGTGTATGGGCTATAGCAGAAGGTACGGACGGGAAACAGTCCGTTCCACAGAGAGTGAAGAGCACCGTGGAGGGGCCTCGAACACACAGGGGAAGTGATATCAAAACAGACATAAAGAGGGCAGAGTTCCAGGGACCTCAAGGGAAAGATGGGAAGTGTGAAAAGAGGACAGGGGGAAGGAAAGAAGACCTCAGGCAAAGGAAACCTCATGTGAAAAGATCTGCAGGCTTGAAGGAAATGAAAGGATAGTGTGGCTCAACCACCCCTCCTTCCAGAAAAGACTGAGAGGAGCTCACAGGGATATAAAAGCTGGAACAATCAGGCATAAATCAAAGACAGGAACTTAAGGAATACTAAGCACCACAACAAAAAGGATAGTGGTTTCAAATGGAGCCAAGAAGAAGACTTTAAGGACTATGTGCCATAATGATATGGATGCTTGTTACAAGGGAGTCACTAAGCTGAGTGTACACTTCCTAGGAACCAACCCTGAAAGGAAAAGCTGGTCGCCTCTCCAGACAAGACTCCCTCAGGGAAGAGCAACCACTGGACCAGAGAGGCCTACGGCCCTCACCAAGCAGGTCAGGACGCTCTCCACGGATGGACAGCCTCAAAAGCATCCCCATGAGGGGATGTCCCATACATTACCCACGGGACCTCATGCTCTCATGAAAAAATTCAGCCAGTGGCCACGCAACATCACCCAGGAGCCCCCCTCTTGGTTCATGTGACTTAATCCCAGGAAAGATCTTAAAATAACCAAAAGACCTGAAGAACGGCTGATGCTTCCAACAGTTGTCCCTGGCATAGCCTCTTTCTGCCAGATTTTTGGAGTACATTAGTTAGTGACAAGTTACAAACTGTACTTCCTTCCAAAGGTTGGAATTCAGCTCATCTATGTTGTCAATTACATGTTAAGCTACGTGCCTTCACATATCACCAAGCTGAAGGTAGAGTGTGCCTGGATGACAAAGCTCTCTCTCTCTTCCTGCAAGTCTTACCGCAGTGTCATCCTCTCTACAGAGTTGTGTATATTTCCAAACCAAAAATTACTTTTCCATCCCCTACCCTCTCGGCATGTTTTACCTTTTTAAAAGCACTTATCACATTGGGTCTGGTGCTATGTGTGCGTCACCAGAATTTACTTCCTCTGATGGGCCCAGCACAGCGCTATCCTCACGCTCAGGATCAACAAAATCTCATCTAATGACAACAATATCCTCCAAATCACAATTCTGAAAATAACCTATTCCTTCCCATCACTGCCCTTTTATTGAGCATGTGGATTTAGCCATTTATTTGGAAGACATACACGGTGGCCTTTAATTTCTTTTGTGCTATGATTTATGTTGAATCTTGAGCTTCTTCAGTTTGTGTGAGACCTTTTGTGACCTCCCCGTGTACAATGTGAGTTCATGGGTAAAGGTCACATCCTTTGAGGAAATGTAGGAGCAGATGGAATAAGGAACTGGAAAAAAATGTAATGCAGGAAACAGTCTTGACCTCTGGCCCTGACACACAGACTGACTGGATTAGAGATGCTTATAAGGCAACTGGAACTGATGTTGTCTTAAAATTTAAAGGTGAACATTCATTGAGCTCTTGATATGTAACCTGAATTGTGCTAAGCTTCTGAAGAGATTTTAGGAGGCATGAGATATCATTCAACCACCACAATAACCTGTGCATTATTATGACCATTTTTTAGATGTGGAATCTAAGACTCTGAGTAGTTAAGTAAACTACTCAAAATATCATAGTTATAATTTGCAGGAGGACAAGGATTTGATCTCAAATCCATCTGACTTCAAAGCCCAGGCCTCTTCCAGCTAAAGGGTCAAATGCCAGTTCTGCCAGTTGAGAGACTCAGGACATGTTACCTAACCCCTTAGTCACGTAAGCCTGTTTCTTCATCTAAAAACACAGGCATAATACAATACGAATCTTAAAGGATTGTTTTGAGGACAAAATGAGATAATACACATAATCAAACTACTTGGAAAGTAGTAAGGTACTCAATAAAATTTTGTTATTAATATTAGTAAGGTCTACTATCTACCTTGATAAGGAAACTTGTGTGCACTCAAAGTGAGCCATTCTGAGACAGAAAAAAACCACAGGCCGTCAGGGACATGGCCATGGTGGAGGGTATTAAGGTAGAGACCATAACAAAGCCAGTGGAAATAACTTCAATAGCTAATAAAGCCATTCAAGCTGCAGAGCCCGCCAAAACTATCAGCTCACGAGTAGGGGAGAACGGCCAATCAGCTTGTAGTTAATAATTTCAAACTACAGAGAACATGCGCAGTCTGAAGAGATGAGGTAAGCCTCTTGTCAGTCACAGGTGTCAATCAAGTGGTCCCACACCTGGAGAGGAACAGCCCATCCCAGGTAAAACCCCCAGGCTCCTGCAAGCCACGCCCCCTCCTCTTGAGCCTTGCCATTGCTCTGGCAGCTCCAAATCCTTTGGAGTGTACTTTCTCTACTAATAATGACCTTGAGCCACTGCTTTCTGTTCGGGCCCACTTTTAGCTCTTTGAAGTGTACCTTTTCTTCTAATAAACTGCTTTTTCACTACTTTACCTCGGTATCTTGTTCAATTCTTTGCTCGAGAGGCCAAGAACCTGGATATCGCACTGAGAGGGGCCCACTCTCAGGTAACAATTCTAACCAAACAAGAACCCAAAGTCATCAACGTCTTAGAGGGTGTAGTAGTTTGCTAGGGCCTCCAAAACAAAGCACCACAGAAATTTATTTCCTCACAATTCCGGCAGCCGGAAATCTAAGATGAAGGTGTCAGCAGGACTGATTTCTTCTGAGGCTTCTCCCTTTGGCTCGTAGACCACCATCTTCTCCGTGTCTTCACGTGGTCTTCCCTCCATGTATATCTGTGTCCTAGTTTCCTCTTCTTACAAGGACCCATCATATTTGATTAGGGCCCACCCTAATAACCTCATTTTAACTTAATTACCTCTTTAAAGACTGTTTCTAAATACAATCACATTCTGAGGTACTAGGGGTTAGGACTTCAGTGTATGAAATTGGTGGGGACACAATTCAGCCTATACAAAGGGCATCAGTAAAAATTTTCTAAAAATATTTAGTGTTTTCAATTTTCATCAGTTGAAGACATGTGAGAGCACCCTCACCTGGCTTTGAGTGGAAAGCCCATGTAAGTGTCTTGTGAAGACAAATTATTACATTTTTCAAAAATAGCATTGTCAGTAGGGAATACAATGGCTGTTGTTTGTATTTTTATTCTGGAATCTCTGAAATGCCACACTTCCCTGGGGCTGCAGGCTGTTCTTTATGCACACCCTGATAAGAATCATGTTTGCCAGGATCCTTTTCTCCACCAAAGCCAGGTCCAGAATGGAAAAAATCACAAGCAACAGGGAATCGCTTGACAGAGGTGGTTATATGTTTGCCCTGGGACAGTGCTTCTTCCTTTTAATTTTGGAAATAGGAGTAAGATCACAGGCACCCTGCTAGACACACAGTAAGGGTATTAGACTATAGACTGTGGTGCTGTAACAAAGCACAGTGACAGGAGTGAACCGGATTCTCTCCCTGGGCTTGACTGATTGCATTGGTGGCCCAATTGATGGCCCTCTGCATCTTTGCTCTTGGCCTTGTAATTTCATAGTTTCACTCTGAACAGGTCAGGTGTGTGGCTGGTTCTATCCAGGAGAATGCAGCAGAAGTGGCAGAATGCCTGTTTCAAGCTTAGGCCTTAAGAGACTTGTGTTTGCTGTCTTGAACAATTGGGCTTATTTGCATTTGAACTTTGGGCTTACCACAAAAGTAAGCCCAGTGAGCACCCTGGAAAGATGTGAAAGAAATCTATAGAACAAGACCTGTGAAGAAGAGTCGAGGTTCCCCGCCAACAGTCAGATAATTTCCAGAATCAGAGCCACCTAGCCAATCCATAACAGACCACAGGCAAATGAATGAGACTAGCCAAGATCAGAAGAAGCACTTAGCTGAGCCCATTTCAAATTGCTGATCTGAAGAATCTTGAGCTTAAAAAATGATTCTTGTTTTACACAATTAAGTTTTGGGATATTTTGTTATGCAGCAATAATAAACAGGAACAAAATTTGGTATGTATAACTGAGGTGCTATGGTAACAAAATCCTAAAATATATGTGGCATTGGCTTAGGGACCAGACAACAAGCAGAGGCCTGAAAACTATAGGAGTCAGGAAAAATGATGACCTATATTAAATGTTATAAAACAGTTGGTAAAACTATTGCCTGTAGTAAATTGGAAGAGGGAATATGCACCTCATAATCTTTGAGATTTGTGTAATCAGATTTCCAGGCAAAATCTGAAAGTGTCTACTGCTAAAGAAAGAACTGGCTACTTTGCAGCCTGAATGTAGAGAGAATATAGAGGGTACAGAACAGGGTATATGTTCCGTATAGAACATATGGAAAATAAAACTTTCTCATCCTCAGTGACTCAAATGAGTAAAAGATCAAACCCAAGGCACTGCTAGAAAGATATCAGCTTAGAGTAAAACAAACCAAGATTGTGGTTATAAGAAAGAATTAATAAAGTAAATAAAATAAAGAATACTCAGTAAAGAAAACTTGTAAAACACAGGGGAAAAAAAACCAATTTACTTGGATTCCAAGTAAATAAAACTATGATTAATGTTTTGGTAAAAAAAAAAAAAAAAAAAAAAAGAATTGTGGAGAGGTCTCGTATACTTTCTCGATTGGACAAAAGAGATTTTAGGAACTTTAAAGGTGCCATTGCCTAGCAGGCCAAATGCCTAATGTAGCGAGAATAAGTCTAGAGAGTCAGGCATGTCTCAAAAAGAATTTGTCAAATAGAGCGGATCAGATCAAATCCAAAGTAATTCCATGAAATGTTAAAGGGAATTGTAAAGGCAAAAGCGCCACCAGCTTGAACTAAAGGTTCTGAATTAAAATTCTTCAAAAATGTAAAAGACCTCTGGGTCCCTAATGTTTTACAGGCAAGAAGGCTGAGTGTGCTGCACCTTTTTCTATGATCTCCTCAGAAGTGGCTAAGGAGGGTGATGGGAAGGGAAAGACGTCCCAGAGGGCAGAGCCAAAAGATATGAAGAACAATGGGCAGGAGAGCCACTGCCATGACCGCTGCCCAGCCCCCGAGTGTGGCAAGTAGGTAATACGCGCACCAGGGGATTTCAGAATTGTCAAAGACCAGTGCCTAACAATCTTCTCCCTCTTCAGCTGGCAGTGTTTATTGTGATTACTCTGTGCCTGTTTTATCATTGTATGCTGGGTGTGCAGGAAGCACACAACTCGTGGTTTTAGTTCATAGGTCTTTGGATCAACAGGAACCACGTTTGGACCTGATGTTATTCACAAGATCCTAGACTTGAACCAATATCAAATGCCATAATGCCATGCAACATTTGGTGGCCTTTAGGTAGTATGGGTCTATATTGCATGTGACACTGTGGCCAGAGGCTAGCCTACGGTATACTGACTGGAAAACTGGCCCCTATTCTCTACCCATCCCTATATCCAAGCTAGACTTTGCAGCTCCATCTATTAAATCGAATCTGTTTCCCCAACCCATGATCCTCGGTTGGCCTTATTTGTTTTAGCCAACAGACTATGGTGGGAGCAATTGCTCTCTAGGTCCAAGTCGAGGCCTCAAGAGACCTTTTATTCTTCTATTTACTCTCTCTTGCTCCCTTATCTTAGCTATGAGAATACACCTAAACTAGTTTGTTGGAGGATAAGAGACCATTTGAAGTAGAGCCATGTCATCCCAACCAAGGCCATCGTAGCTGAACCAACTCCCGGTGATGTTCAGCTTACCACAGATGTGGCGACATGCTTAGGCAAGATCCGTGTAACCTTGAGTGAATTATTTATCCTTTTTAAGTATTCTTTCCCTTACTTATTTAAAAAAAAAAAAAAGAAAACTTTTTCTAGGGTTCAGATACAATAACTAGATCAAAGTGGGAGCCTGGTGGATGTTAGTTGAAAGTGAACAGCAATGAGGAATCTGTTTGTATGTTACAAAGAGTAGGATATATCCTCCCCCAAAGATGGTTTTGTTGGGCCTACAGACCTTGACTGAAATGATAACTGTACATTTTTGTGCAGAGGTTTTAAATCTCACTTGGTAAGGAATCAAGTATAGTTTTGGTGGGAGTATATCCATCTTCAAGGCTTCTTCTCAGAGTCCTCAGGAAATATTCCAAGTTCCATTACATATAAAGTCAGGCTATCCAGAGGAGTTGTGATGCCACCTACCACCGACAATTGTGAACCAGAGCAAGTCTTCAGGATGTGTGGGCCACTCCCTGACCTCTTTCTTTGCGGTTGAAATCAGAGGCTGAGCCTCTGAAAAAAAAGTGTTCCCACTGAAATCAACTAATCCATTCCCACCAGGTGGTTGTCACAAAGTCTGGGACTTCTAGGTCTCCAGCCTTTCTCCTCTGGGTGAAGTTCCTGGGGCTAATCAGTTTGACAGACGTTTTCTAAGCACTCAAAGCCACCCTCAAAGGTCCCTATTGTTCCTGTGACACCTTGCTGGCATCAGACGGGCCTGCACTCTACTGAGCCAAGGTGGAGGTTGGTTGCCCCAACAAGGAGAGAGTACGTTATGGAAGCTGAGATTATGAGGAAGTAACAAAGGCTGGGACATCTGAAAAACGCTTGTGTTGTTACTACAACAATTCCCATTGTTCCTGGACTGATTGTTTCTCTTCCCCATCTGCATTTCACCCAGAGGGTAGAGCCATTTCTTGCATGGCTCCATTGCCCTCATGCGCTCCACTCTAGTACTCTGCCCCGTCTCACTGAGCAGTACCCATGTCCATGCAGAGCCGTTGGCTGCCGGCATTCAGCCAGGGCCACTCCCTCTCCTCTCTCCTTTCCTCTCTGCTCTTCTGCATCTTTGCTCAAAACTGTTCCCACTGCCTGCATGTCCTTTTCCCTACTCTTCCTGAAAAACTCCCATTCAGACTTAAGAGTCAACTGTCATCACCAGTTCCTTCCTCTGTACTGTATCTCCTCTGTCCTACAGTGTTTCCTTGAAATAAGACCTAGATTTTGCCTAGGTCTTATTTTCGAGGAACACGATAATATATATACCAAGATATATGTCATTTTTCTGCTTCCATTTCTATATCTACCCAGATTAGCAGCTCCAAAAGGTAGGAACTATTCTTCATTTTTTATCCCCAGAGCCTAGCACAGTGTCTAAGACTGAGGAGAAGCTTGTCCAAGTTCACAAAATAACTGAAACAGAGAGTCCAGTTCAGGATTTCCTGCTGAGTCTTAATCATGCTAATCTCATCCTCCCACCCTGGCTCTCAACACTAATGGCATATTGCTTCCCAATAGTGTATTTTTCTTTGAAATGGAAATGGACTTCTAAACAGGAAGAAAAATTCATAAGATGCACACTTTCCTTCATTAGCACCCCATCACTCACTGTGTTGTGAGGGAAATTGCAGGTGATAGAGTAAAGGGGAAGATAAACATTCATTTAATAAATTTAAAATCCAGCTGAAAAGCAAAAACCGCTTGCCATGCCATCGCCTCACGTCAAACCCTAATAGGGCACCCTGCACTATCAGCCGTGTGGCATTCTGCAGTTCACTGCGCGCTTTAACCTAAGCTCTTCTCACTGGATGAGAAAGCCAATGACAGCAGAATTCTGGAGCCAAAGGTCTAAAGTCAAGTCACTGACATAGTGTTGAGGGACGCAAGGCTGAGGGGTACGGCTGGTGTTAGAAAATCTGAGTTTTGGGGAAAATGTGTCAACAATTCATGGCCAGTCCCATTGCAAAATAGTCTGCTTATGAGTTCTTGCTGTCCCCGTTCTCAGAGTCTTGAATGGGAACTAACATACTATCCTACAATAAACGCTATGAGAAGGGTTTTATAGGAGCTTTTGGCACAGGCTACCTGACCCAAGATTGGAAGATCAAAGAGGCCAGGGAAGCTGAGATCTGAAGGCTTAGCAGGGCTGGCCTGGGAGTGTGGAGAGGTGTGTGTGTGTGTGTGTGTGTGTGTGTTGGGGGTTAGCTGGCAGGTGGTATGAATGGGCCAGATCCTGAAAGACCTTGGGAACTATATTCATTCATTCATTCCACAAATATTTACTGTGCTTTTGAAATGCCGTTACAATAACTGTGTCCTTATTCTGAGAGCATGTGGTGGCCCCCGAGATTTTCAGCCCCTGATACCTTCAGCATGGGCAGAACCTGGAAATATGAGGGCATAGCACTCCTGTGTGATTGATTATATCACATTATGCGGCAGAGATTGTGTAGATGTAATTAAGGCTGCTAATCAGTGGTCTTTGAGTGCCTCAAAGTGGAAATTATCTGGGTAGGCCTGACATAATCCTATGAGCCCTTTAAATCTCAATTTGGAGGCACAGACAGAAACTCAGTACATAAAAAGGATTCAGTGCAAATGAACTTCTCCATTGCTGGCTTTGAAGATGGAGAAGAACCTGAAAGCAGCCTGGAGAGGCTGAGAGTGGCTCCCTGCTGACAGCCAACAAGGAAACAGGGACCTCAATCCCATAGCCACAAAAAACTGAATTCTCTTAACCACAGGCATGCGCTTGGAATAGGATCCCCAAACTCCGAATGAGATTGTAGCCTGGTTTACACTTTAATTTTGGTGTTGTGAGACCGTGAGCAGAGGAACCAGGCACACCATGCCCAGACTTCTGACCTATAGAACTGTGAGCTACTAAACAAGTGTCCTTTAAGCTGCTAAGCTGGTGATAAATTGTAACACAGCAATAAAAAATTAACATAGGACATTTCACAACAAATTCAGATTTGACTAACTTTAGAGCATCTCCTATGTGCTAGGGCTAGTGTTAGGAACATTCATGTGTGCTAAATTATTGAATTCTCCCTTTTCTCCTTCATGTAGAGTGCTACTTTAAGTTGACCTCACCAGCATACCCCTTCTCCATCATGAAGCAGTGGGCTGATTGGATCACACTGACGAAAAAACATCCAACCTAAGAGAAAGCTTATAAGAGTTTATTTGAGCCAAACTGACAATTGCGGGGAAGCAGTTTCAACGGATTGAGAAAATGCTCCAGAAAACAGCCGTTTTGCAATTTATTGTATACGTTAGAATCAAAGGAGGAAGGTTACGTGAAATCCATTGGTTGTAGATTAAGGGGGTGGGAGAAAGCAAAGCGGGGAAATCTCTGGGATTGGATAAAAAGCAAAATGGAGAGACACACACTTCTTTTACATTAGGGTACAGGGTAGTTAATAGCATGTTACAGCACATAGAGATGGTATTTGGGGAACAAGATTAACAATGAGGGATTTTGCAGTTTCCTGCCCTGGTGTGGTGGGTTGTGCCCCCTGGGGGGGGTCTGGAAAATGGGATTACTATGACATTCCAAGGGTATGTTATCTTAGATGCAAAAAGACAACAGATAGGCTCACTTAAGGTAAAGACTGACCTTTGTCAAGGAAGCTACAGACTAAGGATGTGACTTCCCACCATGGCAAACCCTAGTTAGGAATTTTTATGTTCACACCATCCTATGTGGTTATTTTCAGTCTCCTGAGCTTGTCAGGTTTAACCTGTGGCCCCTTTTCCGTCCACAATCGAATCCTCAAAACAACCAGTCTAAATCAAATAGCAAGTCTATCCCTCCTGCTACAGTGACTGGTGTAGAGAGGGATGTATGACCCAGGCGTTCAGGCCAAGTGATTGGTTCAGGAGGATATGATATAAGACAGTCTAGTCAGAGAGAGGTCAACGTGATGTGCAAGCTGGGAGGCCTGGAACTGCCACCACCATTTTTTTCCCAAGAGGAAACCAAATGAAGAAGGGCAGAAACAAGCGACTCAAAGAGAAATGCATTTTGGAACGCTGATCAAACTATGCCTAAAGCTTTTGCCACTTACGGACTTTTTAGTAGCTATGAGCTAAATTATTTCCTCTAATATGTAAGCCATTTTGAATTAGGTTTAAAGTTATTTGCAAGTAATACCATCTTTATACATTATTATTTCTATTGGATAGATGACAAACTGAAACTCAAAGAAGCTAGCACGTGGCAGAGTCAGAATTTAAAACCCAACTCTTTAGCCCCAAATTCAGTGCTCATTCTGTTACACAAACTCACAAACTGCCTCACCCAATTTATCTTTGTCCCATCCTAACTGATAGAATACCTTTACTTCCCTAAGAAAAAAATCACTCTCGTCTTAGCGATTCCCCCTCCTCCTCATTGTTAGAAAGGGACCCCCCAGCTTCACGATCTAAATCCACAACTCAATTTCCAGCACCATCCTCAGTCTTCCCAAAATTACTTAAATCCCATAAGACCTGCATATATAAGACGAGAACTCTTTTTTTCACTCAAAGCTTTTTCCTTCAACGGGCCACAACACTGAGTCATTTGGAAATAGCACAGCCCTTTCCGGTTAGGTGGAGAAAACGGCCTTAGGCAGCACAGCAGGTGAGGAAAAGCAACTCACTCTGCTGTCTCTAAACACCCAGGGAGCCGGGCTTGATCTCAGTGGAAAGTCTCAGGGGGTGGGCAGTGAGTAAACAAAAGAGAAAGCAGAGAGATAAATGAGGAGTCCCACTCTTTAGCAAGAAAATGCCCCATTAATCAATGTCAAGACCTCCCCACGGGACTAGCATCTGAAACAAAATCAAGTAACCAAATATAAGTTCCTTCCTGTCAGTTGAACGCAGTATTATTAGTGAATTAGCAAACATCAGTGGTAAGGGAAAAATCAATGGATTTTGGAGTTTTACAAAAACAGGAAAGAGGATAGAATTAGCAGCAGAAAGGGGCGACATCCCTTACAGAGCTTGGTGTTTCCTCCATGGAGATTATAGCACCACCAATTTCACAGCTCCCGCCCCCATTCCCTCCCCACCAGGAGGGGTCTCACCCTCTTTCCGGACACCGCTTTCCTCTATTTTCTGCTCTCTGGAGCTGAGCTGAGAGTTTTTTCATTGCCGGCTTGCGGGCTGGCCAAAGTGCACGAGCTCCCTCGCTCTGGGGAGGCGGGGGTGTTTGTTGGGACATCCCTTTAAAGTCGTTCTAGGATGAGTGCATGGTGCAAGAAGAGAAACTGATCTGAAGGCCCCTGGTGATTTCTTCTTCCAGCATTCCCTCTGCCCAGCCAGGAAAGAGCCTTCAAATGACTAAGGGTGCTGGAGGGGGTTGTCCAGCTTTCAGCTTTGGGAGAAGTGGGACATTTGAGCCATACAGGGAACAGCAACAGAACAGAGACTGAACAAGGACAGGCCCCATCAAGGCCCTGAGCTGTGAGTCAGCTGGTGGACCTACAGAGGGGGCTTTGCTTTCCTGTTTAGTTGGCCTTCTTTCTTTTTAAGAATCTGATAAAAGTTACAGGCCCTATTGTAAAAAAAGAAAAAAAAAATTCTTAGGATCTACACACACTTTGGGGGCCCAGTTACTTCAAAGGATCCCGTCTTAAGAAAAATCACTCCACTCTGGAGACAAGCCCACCTGGCATCTTTTTCAATGAAGTGCAGCTAAGGGCATGAACCTGGCAACCTACATCAGGGCAGCTGAGGTCGCTTTGAACTAACAAAGGGGGGCTTAAATCATGGAATGGAGTATAGCCTCCTTCCGACATCTGGAATTTTAATGAGGTAGGATCAGGCAGACAGAGCCAGAAAGCATGCTTTAGGGCTCAGAGAAAAGAAAACCGAGCACCTTGGTTGATTTTCCACTCTTATAGCAGGCATTCAATAAAGTTTTCTGAGAATGAATTTGTTTTGCTGAATAACAGACCTTTAGCAATGGCTGTTGCTAATATGCCTCCTCCTCTGAGGTTCTGGGAAATGCACTAAATATCCCTGCCTCATTCTACCTATTTAAAGCCTGGCTTAAGTGTCAGGCGAGTGCACAACTTTCAGAGGCTCTGGCTGGTCTGGCTTCCTGGGGTGGCTAACACAAGTAGAGGGGCAGGCACAGCCGAGAACTGCCAGCCACTCACGCATCTCCCCTCTGAGTCCACTTGCCTTTCTGCAATCTCGTTCTGTCACAGGGGACAAGTCAGGAACGGGCCACTTGCCCTGATTCAGCCCTGATCCATCATGACGGAAAGAGAAAGGCAAAAACTCACAAGAACCCATCTCGTCCCTTCTTCAGTACAAGTTCTCACTGAGACACGCCCTCTTACCTCCAAGTCAGCCCTTTCCTCCACGTCCCTCCCTGTGTCCCAGACACTGAATGCCCCTTACCTGAGGCCACGAACCACTTCTGCAGCAGGACTATCCAGTAGGCAGCTCTGCTCGGTTTCCCTTATCGAACCGCCTCTCTCCTTAGAAAAGGCTCTTCTCTGTCCTACAGCCTGACTGGCTCAATTCCCCTCCAGGACTATTTATCCCTAAGGTAATCAGCGCAATGTGAGGGGAACAAAGGGCAGTGGGCAGCCCAGTCGCTCATAATGGTCCCTGAGGCATCCAGGAATGGGGAGAATTTCTGAGGAGCAGGTGCCTAAAAAGCTAAAGAACCTCTCCACTTTCCTCCCAGAAGACCCTCACCCCTGGTTCAACAGGGTGTGTTATCTGGGCTTTAGTGTGTAGGTGACCCTGGTTCCTGGGCCTGAGTCAGGTGCCCTCAGAATGGGTGCTCTTGGGAACTTGCAGTCCTTTCCCTGGTATGGGAACTGCACCCATTCCAACAGTGATGATACAAAGCTTAGATAGATTCAAGATCATGAGACCCTGAAAATAACTCTTGGAAATTGCCTCCCTCAAGGTCTTCATTTGATATATGAGGAAACCGAGGCCCAAAGTAGTTAGGAAAGGAAATGTATTTGCAACCTTTGGCATAACCGGTGTCCTGACGTTTACATGCTTTCCAATTCTGGGCTCAGTTGCTACATCTGGATGTTTTCATTTAAAAAAATGTTCATAATGAGCAGATTTGCTGTGCTGACTGAGCGGTGAGGTAGGGCAATGTAAAAAAAATGATCTAGCACAATTAGGAGACTGGCCCCAAAGAGGAGAGACTGCTGTCTCTTTACCACAGATAAAATGTGGTGGACAAAAGCAGATTATAATTGGGAACATGTTAAAAAGGACAGCCAATTACAATAATTCTCGCTTCAGACACTCTCTGACTGCCAGTAGAGTTTATCATACTCGTATCTTTTCTCAGATTAAACTGAAATCAGTGTCCTTGGAAGTCACTCTGAATGTCGATATTTTTCAAATGGAAACAGTAAATCTACCTGCGAGTAAAAAATGAATGAGCATAGAAATCGGTCCATTCCACCAAGGACAATGCAGGTGGCTATGGTCATTTGGGAGGTGGTAAAAATCTTTAGTTGAGTAAAACTAGTTCTGTGTACCAGTTAAATGTTAACAACAAGCTTTACAAAATTAAAAATAAAATAAAATAAAAAATAATGTGTGATTTAACTAATCAAACAATCTTCTCAAGAACACACAGCTCCCAATTGTTCCTCTCATTCCTATGACGGTGTCATCATCACCACCCAGCCAATGTCAGGCCCAGTACATTCTCTTTGCTCCCACACAGACAGTTCATCTTTTTCTTCTCACTTTACCCACAAATGTTTGTCTCATTCCAGAGTTTTTAAATAACTTCTTATTTTGGTCTGCAGTTTTCCGATAAGACTTTAGCTCAAGATAAATCACTAGAAGTGCAAGGTAAGTTGGTTCTCACTGTCCATCCCCTCAGGATGTAACTTGGGATAGTGGGACTTCTCCACAGGGAGGACTGTGGGCTTTGGAACGTTCTGGCATATGGGAGGAAGGAGACTGCAGCTTCCATCCTTTGCAAGCTTGGGAGTGAATAGAGGCACAGCCAGAGCACAATCCTGGGCCTCCACCTGGCAGCCACAGGCCCCCCACTGCTGTGTTGATTCTCCGCCCTCCTGCCTAGTTTTGCATTCTCATTCTCCTGAAAGGCAACCCTAAGATTTTCACTAATACTGACTTTTAGAAATGAGAGGCCTCAAATGTAATCTGACAAAGAAAATGTGGTTTGGATGCTTCTTTTTTTTTTTTTTTTTAAACAATGTAATAGTTAGATATTTATCATTTATATCCCTCACACAGTGATAACCCCCCTTCCCCAATCTTCTACCCCTCTGACATCACACACAGCCATTACATGTCCACTGTCTCTATTCCTAATGCTGTACTCCGCTTCTTGTAAATATATATATATATATATATATATATATATATATATATATATATATAAAATTATAGTTGACGTTCATTATTGTTCAGCTTCAGCTTCAGGTGTACAGTGCAGTGATCAGGCATCTACATCATCCCTGAGGTGGTCTTCTTAATGAGACAAGTGTCTATCGGATACCCTACAAAATCTTTACATTATTGATTGCCCCAAACTGACTTTCATATCCCTGTGGCAATCTTGTGGTTACCAATTATGCTTTCTAATCCCCTCACCTTCCCCCTTTATCCCCACCTCTCCCTCCCATCTAGTAACCCTCAGTTTTTCCTCTATGTCTCTGAGACTGTTTCTGATTAGTTCGTTCATTTATTCTTTTCTTTCAATTCCACATATAAGTGAGATCATATGGTATTTGTCTTTCTGTGTCTGACTTATTTCACTTAGCATAATGTTCTCTAGGTCCATCCAATCTTGAGAAATAAGAACAAGGTGGGAGGTATAATGATACCTGACATCAAATTATACTGCAAGGCTACAGTAATCAAAATAGGATGGTACTGGCATAAAAACAGACACATAGATCAATGGAACAGAACAGAGAGCCCAGAAATAAATCCATGCCTATATGGTCATTTACTTTACGACAAGGGAAGCAAGAATTTACGGTGGGGTAAAGACAGTCTATTCAATAAATGGTGCTGGGAAACCTGGGCAGACACATGGGAAAAAATGAAGCTGGATCACCTTCTTACACCATATACAAGAATAAATTCAAAAGGGATTAAAGACTTAAATGTAAGACCTGAAACCATAAATTCCTAGAAGAAAATATAGGAAGAAACTTTACAGACATTACCCGGAGTAAGATTTTTACTGATATATCCCCTCAGGCAAGGGAAGTAAGAGAAACAATAAACATGTGGGATTACATCAAACTAAAAAGCTTTTTCACAGCAAAGGAAAGCATCAATAAAACAAAAAGGGATCCTACTGAATAGGAAAAGATATTTGCCAATGATATAACCAATAAGGGGTTAATATCCAAAATTTATAAAAACCTCATTCAACTCAACTCCAAAAAAACAAACAACCCAATTAAAAATGGGCAGAGGACATGAAGAGACATTTTTCTAAAGAGGACATACGGATGGCAAACAGACATGAAAAAATGCTCAACCTCACTAATCATTAGAGAAATGCAAATAAAAACCACACTGAGATACCACCTCACCCAGTCAAAATGACTATCATCAATAAATCAAAAAACAAGTGCTGGCGAGGATGTGGAGAAAAGGGAACCTTTGTGCACTGTTGGTAGGATTGCAGATTGGTGCAGCCACTATGGAAAATACTATGGAGGTATCTCAAAAAATTGAAAATGGAACTACCTTATGACCCAGAAATTCCACTCCTAGGTATCTATCTGGAGAAATCCAAAACTCTAATTCAAAAAAAATTATGCACTCCTATTTTTATTGCAGCACTATACACAATAGCCAAGACCTGGAAACAACCGAAATGCCCATCAGTAGATGACTGGATTAAGAAACTGTGGTACATTTATACAATGGAGTATTACGTAGCCATAAAGAAGAAAGAAATCTTGCCATTTGCAACAATATGGGTGGACCTAGGGAACACTAGGCTGAGTGAAATAAGTTTGGATGCTTGTGAGGCAGCATTAGGAGACCTGCAGGCTCACCCTGATTGCAGTCACTGACTTAATCAAGTATCAACATTTATTTCACACGTGCGCTATACCAGGCACTATAGACATGATTACATGAATGGAACAAAGCCACCATTTTTAAGAGTCTGAAATCTAGTGGGGAATACAGACAAGCATGTAGTTGCAGCTATGATCATTGCTATAATAAAGGATAAACAAAACATTATACCGTCCAGAGCAAAGAACTTTAGGCGGTTCTGAGTGAGGGAGAACATCTGAAGGGGGTGACAC
Organism: Rhinolophus sinicus; assembly: GCF_036562045.2. Taxonomy (NCBI): domain Eukaryota; kingdom Metazoa; phylum Chordata; class Mammalia; order Chiroptera; family Rhinolophidae; genus Rhinolophus; species Rhinolophus sinicus. The sequence goes on from NC_133754.1 coordinate 67,235,176, forward strand.
TTGCCCCCGGAATGAAAGGATGACTAAGAGAGGGTTCAGCAGGCAGAGGGGAGGAGGGTGTGTGTAGAGCAGGGTGTGGACGGCATCCCAAGGCAAGGTCGTAACATATGAACCCACAGAAGCATGACGTGGCACGAAAGCCAGTGTGAGCCCTGAGTCCTCTTCCCCCTCTTCTTCCCCATCTGGCTCCCTCCTACTCATCTTCAGGTTTTGGCTTAGACAACAGTTAATCCAAGATGCCTCCTCTGACCATCCCCACCCCACCTCTTGAGACTCCCTTCTGAATCACTCCCTTCCTACTACCCCAGCCTATTTCCTGGTCTGTGTCCTCGGCTGCTGTAAGCTCCATGAAGACAAATCACAGTTTTAGTTCTAGTGCTGAGCACGCTGGCATAATGAACACGGCATGCAGCAATCTCTCAAGAAATAGCTTTTGTATGATTGAACCAAAATTTCTACAAAAATTGCATTGCATATGTTTTCCGTGAGAAGCAACAACAACAACAATTCAGGAAATGAGTGGCTAAATGCAATCTAAATTATCAAACATTTGCTATTCCCCTCATGCAAGATCTAGCTGAAAAAACATGGTCTCAAGACACAAATCCTAAGAGCAAGTCCTGTCTCTGTCACTAAGGAGTTCTGGAAACTTGAAGGCACCTCCCTTCTCCGGGACTCATTTTCCTCCTCTGCAAAATGAAGGGATTTCAAAATTGTGTTTCACACTCATTCCCACCCTCACCCATGACACTTCACTTGTTTACTGAAGCCTAAGGCAATGCCTGTATCAGAATTTTTAATGCAATTGAAATCACGTTCAACCACTAACACTTTTGGAATCTTCTCTTTGGAAACACCTCCCTGAAACCCAAGCTTTCTTTTTGCGTTTCAAATAAAAGCTTCATATTTCTCTAAGAGAATTCCAATTCTCTAAGAAAATGCAGGACTCACTCTCAGGCATGGCTGAGGATGTGGAAGGAACAGAAATGACAGAGCTCACTTGATTAGCTGAAAGCAGAGGGACATTTGTGACCGTGCCATTGTGTTGTTCCCTGGGATCTTTAGGAGTCACACAGTATGTTTCTGAGGGTAGTATGGAGGGTGAAGCCTACGGGCAAACTCTGGACTCAAGGTACAGTCTCCCAATTCCACTACTGTCCAAAGAGTTCAGGTTTATCTGAACCAACACAAACAAAAGCAAACACTGCACAATGTCTCCCAATTATTGGGGAAATTGTAATTGCATGTGCCAAAACTATAGACATGACCCGTTTAGCTACAGAGCTTATTGATGTTTTAAATTAGAACCAGATTCAATAGATGAAAATTGCAAGTTGAATCGGAGGTGCTAGCCTCCCAATGAAATTAAGGTGTTGGCTGTATTCAGGGTTTTAAAGCTCTGAAATCCAAACAGGGTGCCTCCGGAATGTGGGATGAAGGTTAGAGTACATCACCAACAGGACTTGACACTAACACAAATCCATATAAAATTGGATGGTATTTACCATCTTCTCTCCAAAAAATTTTATTTGCTAAACACTTATGTAGTACTTACTACTATGTGCCAGGCATCATTTTAAGGATTTAATATGTAATAGCTCATTGAATGCTCCTAATAACTTTTGAGGTAGGTAATATAATTATCCCCATTTTATAGATGGGGAAACTAAGGCACAGACATAGTGAGAAATTTTACCAAAGTCCTGTGGCTAGCAAGTGGCAGAGTTGGGATGTGAATGAACTGTGGTGATCTGGTCCCAGCATCCTTGCTTTCTGCCACCACCCTGCCATCTTACAACCGGCAGCTGGAGGACTCAAGGAAGCTGTCAAAAAGGCAAAGGTATTTGCACAGAGCCTTGAGATGGGTAGGCTGCTTTTGAATATGCAGACATGGAAGGAAGCACATTCTTGGCAAAATAAACTGTGAGGGAATCTAGCATGCTTAGAACTGTTGTTTTTCAGTAAGTCAACAATAGTCCTACAGCCTTAGCACAAGTTCAGTGTCAGAAAGAATAACATAAGAATAAAGGGCCTGAATAAAGGGTCAAGTATGAGGGATAAACAGTAGTTGAAAATCTAGCCTTTGGAACTTCAATTTCCATAATTTCCATTAGGTCTCTCTATCCCAATCTTGAGCTGAGTAATTGACTCGAAAAGGAAGAAGGGTTTGATAGGAACAAACTTACATTAGAGCTCTAGATAGAGCAGTTCAAATCATCCTGACACAGCATGGACCCAGAGGCAGGGTAAACCATTGCCCCAGAAGCTCAAAGTTTGGTATTTCCTGATTTACAGGGAGAAGTAAATGGGTCATGTTTATTTCTATATATCCTAGAGCAAAGGAGAAGGCCATGCTTGGAGACCAGGGGTAATGTTCTTTTTCTTAAGAAAAATTCAACCCATTTCAAAAGTGAGATCTATTCTACTGCTACAAAGGCATCTCATGGGGCTTTAAAAGCAACCAAATCATAATGGTATCACTCTTTATGAGCAATGAGATTACTCACCGAGTATCGGCGCTGAGTACTAAGGTTAAAGAAACTGTGATAGATATTTCCTTTAACTGATTCCTGATTTGCTTCACATCCAGATCCTGAGTTCGGACCATGATTAAAAACCAGGAAAACTGAAGAACAGGTATATGAACTCCCCAAAGCTGCATCAGGACAAGTGAATAAGTCTGCCAAGGTTCTGGACCCTTCCCTTCCAGGATGATGTGGGTAGGGGCTGTACTTCTTTGGAGGTGCACACGAGCCTCGGGCTCATGTCCATGGGCGCTGGTGGAAGGCAAAGAAGGTGGTTTGGAGGTGGCCCAAGTATTTCACCCCCGAATATAACACCATCCAAACATCGGATCATCAGGTTGGGCGTCTCCATCCCAAGGGCCTGCCTGGTGAGGAGAGGCAGCCTGTGAGCTTTGCTTCTAGACAGATCTCAGTGTAAATCCTCACTGTACCACATAATAACTGTGCAACCTGGAGGAAGTTCCTTAACTTTGGCAAATCTCCATTTGCTCACAAGGAAAATGGAGATGATGACATGTTATGTAAGGGTATAGGCGCTTTAGCACAGCGCCTGATACTTCATATGTGCTGAGAGGGGCCCTTAGTTCCCTTTCCTCTCTTCTTTTCCGTGATAGATTCTTCCATATCCAGTAACAACGAGCATTCTGAGTACACGTGTTTGATCCACTCCTCATCTGGTTCAATAGGAAGGCAACCCTGAAAATCAGAGACTCAGCCCTTAAAAGGAGAAAAGAACTGGAACTAAGTGCTGAAAGTAGAGTTGAAATTGGAGGCTGTGACAGGAAACCCTGGCAAGAGAAAGACTTTAAGGGTAAAGAACATCATGGAATCAGAAGGGAAAAGAATTCAAGTCCTCCACTAAGATTCCGGGCATTGTCGACCTGCTGAAGTCGTGCCTCTGGCCAACACAGTCCCTAACAGGATCCTCATATGTGGACCCTGAACTCTCCACTTCCTTCATCACGTACCAGCCAAGGAGAGGGACAGGGTCTGATTCAGCAAAGGAGGGACTGGCGGTTGACAGCACACCTCTAAAAAAATTAGTAAGAGGTTCGGGGTTGGTTGCAAGTGGATAAAGGCAGACGGAGGCAGCTACCTCAAACCAATTTCTCGAAGGATTTGCTTGCACCGTCCCAAACAGAACTGCTGCAGCCTCATGGTCTCAGGTCTCGGGGGCGCCCTCAGAGAATGAAGCATGAGTGTGAGCCTGGTATGTGGCAGAACCTCCCTAACAGTCACTCTGCCCCTCCCTCTCTCCTCCAACCACCAGGCGCTCCCCACTGTGAGAAAGTTGGAAGCTGGAGCAGCAACCAGAGGTCATCATCCCCTGCAACCAGAGCCTCTGTTTCAAAAGGGGCAGAAACTCACAGTCAACCTCTGCTTTACCTTTGCAGCATTGTCCAGCTCTCTGAGATAAAATATGCAGAAATTGAAACTGCTGTTTTCCCAGGAGCTTTTGGAGCCATCAAGTTTCTGATCAGTCACAGAGATGTTTATCCCGAACCTGAGGTTAGGACTCCTGGGCTATAATTCTTTCAAGGTTTCTTACACCTAACTAGAAATGCCAGGAGGGCAACATAGTTTAGGGGAAAGTATGGCTTCATTGCACATCTGGCTTAGGAAAGAAAACACTGAATGTGAAAGTAGAGGAAACCCTACTCTAGGTACACTTGGGTGACAAGCACATTCCAAAAGGGCAAGGAAGATAGTCTAATTAAGGGTAAAGCGAAGTTAAAGTTAGAACAAGTGCATGAGCCTGAGAAATAAAGACAGCAAGTTTGAGGCCTAAAAGAAATAACAAAATGTTAGCATAAGAAAAATGACAACTAGGCCGACATCATAAAAATAGCAGCATGAGGTGAGGGAGATACGTTAGGGCTACTGTGTTACAATTCACTTTCCTTTGGTAGTTGGGATATAAAAGGGATGCCAACGGTATCATCAGTGATGAAAAGATGCACTCACCTCTTCCTGTGTGTGATGTGCTCAGGCAATGAGTTTGGTGAGGACAAGAAGAGCAAGTGGGTAGGTTGTCACCAGCATCTAGAGATCAGGCAACTATTGGAGTCTGCGATTAAAGCTGGACTATCCAAGCAAAGAGATGGTGAGGCCAACTCCCTGCTGGGAGGTCACAGGGGATGCAAGAGCCAGGGAAGATGGGTCAGCAGCCAGTAGCCAAGATCCCTGGAAACAAAGCACAGGAGACAATCACCAAGGGAGCCAGTACGTCTTCAGACCAGACCTCTGTTTCTCCATGGCATCTGCCGGTGCTGCCTCAAATATGACACTCTAAAAGTTAGGCAGACGTCAAAAATGGTGGCATGAGGTGAGCCTCTTGAAATCTCCCCTGGAATTTACAAGAAATTGAACAACTATAACTCCTTGTGCAGCAGACAGGCAAGACTAAGAGGCGCACAAGTGAAATCATCCAAAGGTGGGCAAATTGTGGGGGTGGGGCGGAGGAGGGAAGGGAGAAGTGCGGAGATGGGGCCTCAGGCGCAGGACGCAGACCTAGCTTGGTGCTCCGAGCTCGCTACATCCCGGAACTACCACAACTGCGGGAGAGGGAAGAACTTGGACTGCTAGGGCTCCGCTTATGGCCCACAGGGCTGAGGGGACAGCATATAACACGAATGCTCACAACAGAGACCTCGAAGCAAAGACTGAGGGAAGAAGGCTGAAAACGGCAGTTTAAGCCCTCACTGCCGAGCAGAGAACAGAAACCTTAGGCACTGAGACTAGCCGCCCCCCCTTACCTTCCCAGAGCTCGTCCCGCCCCCACCTGCCCAGAGCTAGAAGTGGAACACTAGCAGTGTCAGATCAAAAGAACAGAATATTTGCAGTTCTGAGAACTGTGGTCTGCAAACACAGACTCACAGCCCAGCTAGTTCTGGCAAAGGGGAGGGAGCCGTGGAAGCAGAACTGGATCTGTTGCCATTACTCTGGGCCACCTCTCACTACCCAACCCACCCCTGTCCCCACCTATATGGGCGGATTCCTGCAGGAGTAAACGGAACTGCTGAAACAAATGGGCTCTGAATCTGCTGCAAGAAGAGCTTTGGAACATCAAAAGTTCTCTACATCCCCCCATGGAGGCACCATCCTATGACCCAGGTGAACTGTTCACAGAGGAGAAGCCCACCTTCCAGGGAATCCCCCCATTGTGTGAGAAGCCAGAATAGTGCAGAGAAAATATAACAATATAGTGTGAGAGAGAATAAAAGGCTGCAGTCAGAGAGTAAATAAAACATTCTACCAACACCTACTGGAAAACAAAAGAAAGACCTCTTTCTATCAACCTGTTGCAGAACCCACTCCTGTAGATGTCTAGGAAGAGAAATAATAAATCATTAATTGCCACGAATAACGAAGGTAACAAGAGAGCTCACGAAGAAAGTGAAAAGTCTCCAGAAAATGAACTTAAAGATATGGAAATATGTGACTTAAATGACAGAATTCAAGATTGCAGTTCTGAAAAAACTCAATGATAAGCAAGAACACACAGATAGGCAGTTTAATGAACTCAGAAACACAATCAAAGAACAAAATGAACATTTTACCAAAGAGATTGAAATTTTAAAAAAGAACCAAATAGAATTTCTGGAGATTAAGAACTCAATAGAAGAAATGAAGAATGAAATAGCCAGCTTAGGTAGTAGAGTTGACCAGATGGAGGAAAGAATCAGTGACATCGAAGATAGAAACCTGGAAATGACACAGATGGAAGAAGAAAGAGACTTGAGACTTAAAAGAAATGAAAGAACTCTACAAGAACTTTCTGACTCCATCAGAAAGAGCAATATAAGAATAATGGGCATACCAGAAGGAGAAGAAAGAGAGAAGGGAACAGAGAGTATATTCAAACAAATAGTCAACGAGAACTTCCCAGATTTGTGGAATGAACTGGATCTTCGAATCTAAGAAGCAAATACCTAATTACCTCAATCCTCAAGGCACATTGTATGGAAGCTGTCAAAAATTAATGAAAAAGAAAGAATCCTCAAGGCAGCCAGGGAAAAGAGGACGGTGACTTACAAAGGAAAGCCCATTAGATTATCATCAGATTTTTCAGCAGAAACTCTACAAGCCAGAAGGCAGTGGAATCAAATATTCAAACTATTGAAAGAGAGAAATTATGAGCCAAGAATAATATATCCAGCAAAGATATCCTTTAGCTATGAAGGAGGAATACAGCCTTTTCCAGACATACAGAAGCTGAGGGAATTTTCTAACACATGACCGGCACTACAAGAAATACTAAAGGAGGCTATTCGACCACCATCAACAGGGACAATTTGTGGCAACCAAAACATAAAAGGGGGGAGAGTGAAGGCCTGAACCAGAATATGGGAATGGAGAAAGGAAGCATGCTGAAGAAAATGGAATACTCTAAATATCAAACTTTCTTTTACATAAACTTAATGGTAACCACTTAAAAAAAATCCAGAACTGAAATATATAACATAATAAAAGAAGAAACAGAGGGAAAAACCATAGAATACCACCACACAGAAATAATAAACAAAAACAAAAAGGCAAGGAAAAAATGGAGACACAGACTTACCAGAAAACTAAAAAAGAATGAGAGGAAATCTTCACATATCAATAATCACCCTAAATGTAAATGGACTGAACTCACCGATAAAAAGGCAGAAGTAGTGTATTTGATTAAAAACTAAACCCAACCATATGCTGTCTCCAGGAGACACATCTCAGCTACAAGGACAAACAAGACTCAAAGTGAAAGGTGGAAATTGACACTCCAAGCAAATGGTATCCAGAGAAACTCAGGTGTAGCCATACTGATATCAGATGAAACAGACTTCAGGATAAAAAAGATAACAAGAGACAAAGATGGACATTTCATAATGATAAAGGGGACTATACAATAAGATGACATAACAGTCATCAATATTTATGCCCCCAATCAGGGAGCTCCAAAATATACCAAGCAACTACTAACAGAACTAAAGGGAGAAATTGACCAAAACACAATTATACAGGGGGACCTAAATACATCATTGACAGCTATGGGTAGATCATCCAAACAGAAAATAAAGAAAGAAATAGCATCCCTAAATGACACATTAGATGAAATGGACATAATTTACACTTATAGAGAACTTCATCCTAGAACATCAGATTATACATTTTTTTCTAGGAACATGGAACATTCTCAAGAATAAACCATATATTGGGACATAAAACTAGCCTCAGGAAATCTAAGAAGACTGAAATCATACCAAGTATATTCTCTGATCACAAGGTTTTTGAAAATGGCTATCAACTGGAAAAAGAAAGCAGGAAAAACCACAAATATGTGGAGATTAAAAAACATACTTTTAAAGAATGAATGGGTCAAAGAAGAAATAAGAGGAGAGATCAAAAGATACATAGAAACAAATGAAAATGAAAATACATCCTACCAAAATTTTGGGGATGCAGCGAAAGCAGTTTTAAGAGGGAAATTTATATCATTACAGGCCTACCTTAAGAAACAAGAAAAATCCCATATAAATAATTTCACGTTACATCTTAAAGAACTAGAAAAAGAAGAATAAATGAAACCCAAGGTCAGCAGAAGAAAGGATATAATAAAAATCAGAGCAGAACTAAATGAAATAGAGAACAAAAAGACAATAGAAAATATTAATGTGACAAAGAGCTGGTTCTTTGAAAAGATTAATAACATTGACAAACCCTTGGCTAGACTCACTAAAATAAAAAGACAGAAGACACTAATTAACAAAATCAGAAATGAAAAAAGGGAAGTTATCACGGACACCACAGAAATACAAAGGATCATCCAAGAATACTATGAAGGACTATATGTCACCAAATTCAATAACCTAGAAGAAATGGACACGTTCTTAGAAACATATAGCCTTCCTAGGCTGACTCACAAAGAATTGGAAAATCTAAATAGAACGATTACTAGTAGGGAAATTGAATCAGTCATCCAAAACTTTCCCAAAAGCAAAAGTCCAGGACCAGACGGCTTCACTAGTGAATTCTACAAAACCTTCAAAGAGGATCTAATACCTGTCCTACCCAAATTCTTCCAAAAAATTGAAGAAGAGACAATACTCCCTAACTCATTTCATGAGGCCAACATTACCCTGATACCAAAACCTGGTAAGGATAACACAAAAAAAGAAAACTACAGACCAATATCGCTGATGATTACAGATGCAAAAATCCTAAACAAAATTCTAGCAAATCGAATGCAACAATGCGTTAAAAAGATTATCATCATGACCCAGTGGGGTTCATCCCAGGGCACAAGGATAGTTCAACATACGCAAATCCATCAATGTGATACATACATAAACAAAATAAAGGACAAAAATCATATGATTATATCAATTCATGCAGAAAAAGCGTTTGACAAGATACAACATCCATTTATGATTAAAACACTTAATAAAATAGGCATAGAAGGAAAATGTCTTAACATAATAAAGGCCATATATGACAAACACTCAGCTAATATAATAATTAATGGTGAAAAACTGAAGCCATTTGCTCTACGTTCAGGAACACGACAGGGCTGTCCCCTATCACCTCTGCTTTTTAACATAGTGTTGGAAGTCCTCACCAGAGCAATCAGGCAAGAGAAAGAAATAAAAGGCATCCAAATTGGGAATGAAGAAGTTAAATTGTCACTCTTTGCAGATGACATGATACTATATATAGAAAACCCTAAAGATTCCACCAAAAAGCTATTAGAAACAATCAACGAATACAGTAAAGTTGCCGGCTACAAAATCAACGTACAAAAGTCCATTGCATTCCTATATACTAACAATGAAATCTCAGAAAAAGAAATTTTAAAAAATTCCTTTTGCAACTGCAACAAAAAGAATAAAATACCTAGGAATAAACTTAACCAAGGATGTGAAAGACCTATATGCTGAAAATTATAAGACATTTTTAAAAGAAATTGAAGAAGACATAAAGAAATGGAAAGACATTCCGTAGTCATGGATTGGAAGAATCAACATAGTTAAAATGGCCATATTACCCAAAGCAATATACAGATTTAATTCAATCCCCATTAAAATCCCAATGGCATTTTTAAAGAAATAGAACAAAAAATCATCAGATTGGTATGGAACCACAAAAGACCCTGAATCGCCAAAGCAATCCTAAGGAAAAAGAACAATGCTGGAGGTATCACACTCTCTGACTTTAGCTTATACTACAGGGTAACAATAATCAAAACAGCATGGTATTGACAGAAAAACAGACACACAGACCAATGGAATAGAATTGAGAACCCAGAAATAAAACCACAAAAATATGGACAGATAATTTTTGACAAAGAAGCTAAAAACATACAATGGAGAAAAGATAGCCTCTTCAATAAATGGTACTGACAGAATTGGATAGCCATGTGCAAAAGAATGAAACTGGACTGCTATCTGTCACCATGTACCAAAATTAATTCAAAATGGATCAAAGACCTAAGCATAAGACCTGAAACAATAAACTGCATAGAAGAAAATAGGTACTAAACTTATGGACCTTAGGTTCAAAGAGCATTTTATGAATTTGACTCCAACGGCAATGGAAGTAAAAACTAAAATAAGTGAATGGGACTATATCAAACTTAAAAGCTTCTGCACAGCAAAAGAAACCATCAACAAAATAAACAGGCAATCAACTGAATGGGAGAAGATTTTTGCAAACAGTGCCTCCGATAAGGGGCTAATATCCAAATTATACAATGAACTCATACAACTCAATAACAAAAAAGCAAACAACCCAATTGAAAAAGGAGCAGAGGACCTGAAGAGACATTTCTCCAAAGAGGACATACAAATGGCCAATAGACATATGAAAAAATGTTCAACATCACTCATCATCAGAGAAATGCAAGTGAAAACCACAATGAGATATCACCTCACCCTAGTTAGAATGGCCATCATCAACAAGACAAATAGTAACAAGTGTTGGAGAGGCTGTGGAGAAAAAGGAACCCTCATACACTGTTGGTGGGAATGCAGACTGGTGCAGCTGCTATGGAAGGCAGTGTGGGGGTTCCTCAAAAAATTAAGAATAGAATTACCATATGACCCAGCAATCCCTCTCCTGGGTATCTACCCAAAAAATCTGAAAACATTTATCCATAAAGACACGTGTGCTCCAATGTTCATTGCAGCTTTATTTACGGTGGCCAAGACATGGAAACAACCAAAATGTCCTTCGATAGATGAATGGATAAGAAGTTGTGATATATATACACAATGGAATACTATTTGGTGGTAAGAAAAGATGATATAGGAACATTTGTGACAACATGGATGGATCTTGAGAGTGTAATGCTGAGCGAAATAAGTCAGACAGAAAAAGCAGAGAACCGTATGATTTCACTGATATGTAGTATATAAAACTGAAAACGAAAGAACAAGACAAACAAATGAAGGAACAAAAACTCATAGACAGAGACAATAGTTAGGGGTTACCAGAGAGCAAATGGGGAGGGGAGTTCTAGAAGAGGGTAAACAGGGTGTAATATATGGTAATGGAAAGAGAACTGACTCTGGGTGGTGAACACTCAATGTGATATATAGATGATGTATTACAGAATTGTACACCTGAAATCTATGTAACTTTACTTACAATTGTCACCCCAATAAACTTTAATTTAAAAAAAAAGAAAGAAAAATGACAACTATAAAATCAACATTTGGATTTTCTACTGGCATTTATCAACTGCTCTCAGAGGAAATTTTCTATATTCCTGATGTGAGGACCAAGAAATACTTACAGTGCACTGCTAAGCATTTCTAAAATAACTTAGCTTTTCTTTTATAATAAAGGTAATACATATTTACTATTTAAAATTTGGAAAACATAAAAAAGCACTATAAAGAAAATAAAAATTATGCTTAATTCTAGAAACCAAGATATAGTTGTTAGAATTTTACTCATTTTTCTTCTGCTGCTTCTATGTACATATAGATGTATTTACATAATTGAGATTAGATTATACATAAAATGCTATCACTTGAATTTTAAAATTAATATTTATTTTTCATGACAATAACTGCCTTTTCCAATTAAAAAAAAGCATGCTTTTTGTAAACAATTAAAAAAATAAAAATATGTATAATAGTTCGAGTAAAAATCATGCCATTAATTGGTACTTGACACAGGTGGTATTCCAAATGAAGAAAAATATAATGTATTTAATTACTGGTGTTAGAGCAATTGGCTATTCATTTGAGAATTTTAAAAATTAAATATTTATCTCACACCATAAACACAAAGAAATACCAGATGTATTATAATGCTAAATATTTGTAGATTTACAAAACTACAAATACCATTCAAAGAACACATAGGGACCTATTTATCTGAAGAAGGGAAGGCCTTAAAAATGTTACAAAAAAATCAATAATTAGATTACATATTGCTAAAAATCTTACAAATCATTAATGAAAAGATAAGGAACACAACAAGAAAATGAACAAAGAATAAAAACACTGATTTCCCAGAAGAAATGTCCAATAAACAGAGGCAAAAGTGCTCAATCCTGCCAGTTACCAGAGAAATGGAAATTAAAATATAAAGATATATTTTCCTCCCTGTCAAATAAGCAAAACATTAGATTAGTAATATGATTCAGTGTTGACATGTTGACAGAGAATTACTGAATAGAAAAATGGCATTCTTGCTTAATATTAGCGGGGGAGTAAGTGTCACCTTTGGAAAAGACAGTTTGGCAGAAACCATCAATATTTAAAATGCGTAATTCTTTCACCTGGCAATTCCACTTCAAAACATTTATCCCAAGAATACACACAATGATTACAAAGAAAACCAAATTAGATGTCACTGCAGCATTGCAATTTGTGATAGCAAACAAGTGCAGCCAGCCTAAATGCCCATCAATGGGGGAGTCATAAAAAAAGCCAAAATACATCCATACTAAGTAACACATGCATGTTACAGATTATTGTGCAATATCTAAAAAGAACAAGAAAGAACCATATGTATTGATACGGAGAACACTTCCATATGTATTGTTAAATAATAAAAGCAAATTTCAGAACAATATGTACAGACTATTCCTGTTTTGTTTAAAGAATACACACAAATAAAATTGTGTTTGTCTATATATGTATATGTTTTTACAAGTCCAAAAAGATACACAAAAGTCTGATATCTCTGGAGGGCAGGATTTGGTGGGGTGGGAGGAGGAGGGAATGAAAGGGAACTTCTGCTTTTTATCTACATAGTATTTTCCATATGTTGGAAGTTTATACATTAAGAATGTATTCATACGTTATTTTTGTATTTATGGATATGTAGCTGGGGAGTAAGGAGTTGGAGAAGAGAGAAAGGGAGCACCCGGCACACAGAGCCAACCACCGCCAGTCTTTAAGTGAAATATCTTTCCAGATGTTCCTCTGTAGTACATATACATAAAGAAACAAGATGTAAAGTATACAGAGGTGGAATGCATTTAGTCATTTGTTCATTCAACAAACATTTTTGAATTCCTGAAATGTTCAATATTGCGGATATAGCAATAAACTTAAATTCCCTGATCTTATGTTGGTGGGGATGACAGATAATAAACAAACAGAAAATGTATTATTTCAAGTGGATGTAAGTTCTATGAGGAAAATAAATGAACAGTCATACTAAAAAAGCAATCAATGTAATGATATGGGAATCTTTCCTTTTTGTTAAATGTGGACCCATAGCAATATTTTTAATGGCTGTGCATTTCAGTATATAGATAAACCATAGTTTATTTAAATATTGACCATTAATGAACAGTTGAGTTGTTTTTACTATTGTAAGTACTTTTGTGCACTTATTATGTCCTTCAGATAATTTCTAAAAGTAGAACTGCTGGATGTTTCAGGGATAAAAGAATTTCTTAGTTCTGTACCACCAAGAGCAAATTCTTTTTCTTGAGTCACGTGCGGCCTTACCTGCATGTCCCTAAGGAGTCATGTGTTTCCATCATTCACAAAAGGGACAGTAATTCTGTCAGCCTGTTTCAGCAGGTATAACAGCAATGGCACGAAATTGAAGGCATGGCTTGTATCATTGGATTTCACCCTGTGGCAGAACCAGATGGCTCTTTCATTTGTGGTGTAAATTGAGTATTAAAAACATTATTGTCATGGCGCTTAAGGAAAGTGTCCAGGCATTTGTAGGCTGACATACAAATAAACCACCAATCTTCAAACAGTCAAGCACATCTATAAAATTCAAGTATCTTTGCACCAAAATTCAAACTGTTAAACTATCAGAATATCACATCATCTCACTTACAATTCAGGACCTACAGGCTCACCTAATTTAAGTGATCAAGTGGTCAACAGAGAAAAGAAATCGTACAAGGCAATTTTTGCTTTGATGGCCCAAGGATTTCAAGGAGGATTGAAAGACCAGTACTAATACATGAACAGCAAACACTCACGTTCATGTAGATTCAAAATGTACCATTCAGAATTTCATTTTATTATTTTAAAATTTTATTTTAAATTACAGTTGTCATATAAGATTACATTAGTTTCAGGTGTGCAACATAATGATTCAACATTTATATACGTTACAAAATGATTGCACAAGTCTACCTGAGAGCCATTCACCATTTTAGCTGCTTTTCAGCTATTAACTCACTACATCCCCATGATAACCCAGTGAGGTAGGTATTTAGTATCCTCAATTAACAGACACTAGAAGTAAAACAGAGAAATTGTCTAAATTGCCCAGTATCACACAGCAAGTTTATGGCAGAACCAGGATCAGAACTCAGGCAGTCTGATGCAAAAATCTCACGTGCTTAACCACTGCCTTTTGACATGTTCGGTCAAAGAGGGGTGTGCAGGATTTTAAATTTGTGTTCATTTTGTCAACTGGCCCTTAAACTGAAATATTTTATCAATTTAAAACTTACAAAAAAGGTGCTTGAGAGAGTATTTTCCTAATTCCTCTTCAACTCAGAGTATTGTGTTGTTTTATCTTTGCCAATCTGATAGGTTTTTTAAAATCTCATTTTATATTAGCATTCTATGTAATAAAAACAAACAATTTTTCAAAGGTTTGGTCTTTTTTTAAATGTTATTTCTGGGATTACTGTTTCATATATTTTGTCCATCTTTTATTTCATTGTTCATCTTTTCCTTACTGTTATTTTAGAATTCTTTATATAAATAAATCTTCTGTTTGACACATAAGTGACAAATTTTGCCATATGTTGTCCTTATTTTTTAATCTCGTTTATGGCCTTTTGTTTTGATATTTGCTACACAGAAGTTGAAATCCCAGTGTGTTTAAAAATTTCAATATTATGATTTCTCAATTTTACATTATGCTTAAAAATATTTTTACCACCCCAAATTTTAAAAAATAAGTATCCATTTTTCCTTCTAGTGTTTTCAGAGTTTTATGTTTTTTCTTCTTTAAATCTTTGACAACAAATCTAGAATTTATTTTGATGTAAGGAGTAAGGCAAAGATTTAACTTTATTTTGTTACTAAAGAGCAAGATAGCTGACCCAATATAAACTTATATAAAAGAAAAAGAAAATTATGAAGGCAGAGAAAAAAGACACATTATTTAGTGAGGAGCAAAGGTAAGAATTACAGAAAACTTTTCATAAGAAACTATGCAAATCAAAAGATAATGGAGCGATGTCTTCAAATACCAAAAGAGAAAAGCAAAGTTTTTAAATCCAGAATTCTATATTTAGCAAAAATATCTTTCAAAAATTAAGGTGCAATAAAGACCTTTTCGGAAAAACAAAAGCTGAGATCATTCATTGCCAGCAGACCTGCACAAGAAATGTTAAAGGAAGTTCTTTAGGCAGAAGAAATATAATATCAGACGGAAACTTGGATCTACAGAAAAAAATAATAGAGTGCCAGAAATGATAAAAATAAAAGTAAATGTAAAAGATATTTTCCTATTTTTAATTTCTCTAAAAGATAGAGTTGATTGGATAAGGCAAAAGTAGAAACTATATGTTATAGGGTTTATAACATATGTTAAGAGCATAATGTATGACAACAATAACACAAAAAAACAGAAGAAATTAATTTGAATGTAAACTATTGTCAAGTTACACAATGCAATAAATGAAATATTATTTGAAGGTAGACTGTGATAGCAATGATGCATATGATAAACCCTAAAGCAACCACTGAAAACTTTTTAGAGGTATAATTACTAAACTAATAATTAAGATTAAATGGAACAATAAAAAAATTCAGTTAATGCAAAAGAAGACAGAAAAACAGAAATTAAGGAACAAAAAACAGAGAGACAAACAGAAAACAAATAGCAAAGTGGTGAATTTAAGATCAACCCTACCAACAATTATATTAATTGTCAATAGTCTAAACACACCAATTAAAAGAGATTGATTGGAAAATCAAAACCCAAATGCGCACTGTCCAAAGGAAACTAACTTAAAATATAAAGACATAGGTAGGATAAAAGTAAAAGGATAAAAAAAGATAAACCATGCATATATATATCAGAAGAAAGCTGGAACACTATATTGATTATCACAAAGCAGACTTCAGAATAAAGAATATTACTAGAAATAAACAGGGACATTACTTACTGATAAAGAGCCAATTCACCAAGAAGCTATGTATGTTGAAGCTCTGTTGTTAGGTACATACATATCTAGGTTTCTCACATTCCCTTGGTGACTGCACCAAACAATGGAGCCTCAAAATGTATAAGGCAAAAATTAATAGAGTTAAAAGGAGAAATACACGAATCCACAATTATAGTTGGAGATTGCAATATTCCCCTCTCAAGAACTGATAGAACAAGTAGACAGAAAATCAGCAAAGACATAGAAAACTTGAACAATTTGATCTAACATGTATAGAATATTCCATCCAACAAGAGCAGTATGCACATAAATTTCAAGTGCAACATAGAACATTCACAAGATGCTTTCCTGGGCCATGAAATAAACCTTAACAAATTTAAAAGAATTGAAATCATACGAGTTATGCTTGCTGAACACAAAGCAATTAAATCAGAAATCAATATCAGAGTATCTGGAAAAATCCCCAAATATTTAGAAATCAAACAATATTAAGTTGCCCATCTGAGAATGAGCTATCTCATCATTTACTCAGGCCTTCTTTTATGTCTCTTGGTTTGGTTTTAGTATTCTCTTCATCTAGCATGCACGTACTTTTTTTTTTTTTTTTTTTATGCACGTACTTTTTAAAGTCTATCCTTGGTATTTCATCTGATCTTATTTTATTTTATTGTTATGGTTGCTTTAGTGAATGGGGTCTTTTATTACATTATATTTTCAAACTGGTTATTACGTGACTTTAACATTGATTTTGCTTTTCTAAAAAATACAGTCACCTTATTCAAGTCAGTATTTCCAATAACTTACTTTATTAAGCTTTTCAACTATGTGATCAGATCATCTATAAATAATCATAGTTTCCCTCGCTCTTCAAATATTTATATTTCTTCATTCTTTTGTCTAATTATCCTGCCTAACACTTTTGGAACAATGCTAAATCAAGTCATGGTTCCTGGACCTTGTTTTGTTCCTGGTCTGGAAGGGCACGGTTTCTAATGGCTACGGTGAATGAATGCAAATGAAACTGAGGAGCCTAGTTCTAGGTAGTGAACAAACTGTGAGAGGAAAACACCTCATCTAAAAGCCTCAAGACTGTTCAGGCACAGAAGTACATGGCCATAGCTGTAGCTCTCCAGATAGTTCTCCGTGGCTTTTGGAGAAGGGGCTGAGAACGTGACATAAAGGGTGCACAAACACAGCCTGTTGTGGAGTCTGAAATTCCTCAAGGAGAGGCTCACTTGAGAGCTGGGGCTTTTGTTCTTTGAGCGTCCCCAGAAAAGATCCTACCATCAGCGTTGTCAGCTTTCAGGGATTCTCTGGCAGTAGCTCATGGGGGTGGCAGAGAAGCAGAAAGGCTGGGAAAGGCACTTGCTGCTGGCTGTCAGGATGGGAGAGAAGGTTGCTCTTAGGACTCAAATACAAACGACATTCACTTCACAATGTGGTCTGAGGCTTCCCCATTCCTCCCAGGGCTCAGGAACCTTAGTGAGGAAAGTGCGCACCTCTGAGGATTGCTGGGCAGCTTGATAAAAGAGCCCACAGCAATGTTTGGTGCCAGAAAAATCTGGCCTCTTCTTCACAGGTGTGAACCTTGGGGTCTTCAGCGCTACAGTGGAAATCATAAAATACACTTCACAAGAAAGACATGAAAGTAATTCAATAATACACAGAAAATTCCTAGCCCAGTGCTAGGTACGTAAGTGCTTACTGAGTTGCCCTCCCTTATTGATTAAGGAGGGGGAGAGAAGGATTTACCTGATCCTTGCTTTGTGGTTATGGATCAGGGCCACTGTGGTTCTGGGCATATGTCTATTTTGTTCCTTTGGAGTTTTTAGAACTCTGTACCTCAGCGGTTAGTGTTGGGCCAGCCTGGGGGTAATTTCTAGAGGAATAAAGAAGGATTAAAAATACCTTTTTTTTTTTTTTTTTTTTGCTGCTTCCATTGCTATAGATATAGACTGTGACAAAAACATAGTGGCCAAATCGAGTCATCTGAGACAGTGGGACGATCTTAAATCCCACCTACATGTTTCCCTGTCAACCCACTATACTAACCAGGGGGTTTCTGGGGTAGAATCTCTGTCTCCTATAGTGACACCAGAGGTAAATGACCGAATGGAAAAAGCACATCGTTGGCTTATGCAATTGCTGCCTCTGACCTTGGCCTGATCTTGTTTACAATGGTGACACTAAAATGTACGTGGAAAAAGCAATTGCTGTAGCTGCCCTCAATGTGATGGCACGAATCTCTAGCAAGAGATCATAAATGTCACTGCCATCTTTTCTCTAAAGTAACTTGTTATGAGAGAAGGCTGAGTTCACTCAAAGAGGAGAATCACTAGGAGTGCTGAATGAAACAGTAGACATAGCTGTCCCAGTTTGGGTCCGAGTAATAGAATGTTAGCCCACGAGGGAGAAAATTTCCCTCCATGAATTCCCTGTGCTGTCACTGATGCAGCAGAGAAGCAACCAGGACCAGGTCAGAAGGACGGCCTCAGTGCAGAGGTGGAGGACCCCATCAGTGATGGCTAGGAGGGGACACATCGGTCGACAGTGATTTTGGTGCAGAGAAGCCATAGTCATAAAGAAGAATGTTCTCTCAGGAGGAGGTATGAGCCACCCCCAAAACCCTGGCTCAAGCCAGAGGCTCCCTGAGCGTCCCTTACACTCACATGAGACTGGTATGACCTGAGAAACATCTGGCTTACACATCGTCCAAAAAAGATGGTATAAGCTACTAAATGCCATGCATAAATTCTTAGTTGTATAACTTCCCTGCGAAATGAGTTCCCATTAAAGTTATTGTTACTGTTTTGTTATTCCTACTGTTGTGGGGAAAGAATTTGGAGAGAGATAAACTCTCAAATTTTTCTATCATATCAGAAACCATCCACATAGGAAAGCAAAATCCCAACCAGCCAAAATGTCACATGAAGTTGGGTCACACCTTTCTGACTTGGTTTCCTAAGCTGTTGAGCCCCAGAGTGACAGTCTGTGGGGTCAGCAGGCCTACCCCCTACCAAATGACAAAAAAGGAGATAACAGGAGGCAAAGAGTACAAATCACAGAGTTCTAAATGTGTCTAGAAAGACCTTTCCAGACATACAGAAGCTGAAAGAATTTTCTAACACATGACCGGCACTACAAGAAATACTGAGGAAGACTATTCGACCAGCATCAACAGGGATAAATTGTGGCAACCAAAACATAAAAGGGGGGAGACTGAAGGCCTGAACCGGAATATGGGAATGGAGAAAGGAAGCATGCTGAAGAAAATGGAATACTCTAAATATCAAACTTTCCTTTACATAAACTTAATGGTAACCACTCAAAAAAAAAATCCAGAACTGAAATATATAATGTAATAAAAGAAGAAACAGAGGGAAACATCATAGAATACCACTACACAGAAATAACAAACAACAAAAAGGCAAAGAAACAATGGAGCCACAGTATTACCAGAAAACTAAAGATAGAATGATAGGAAATCCTCAAATATCAATAATCACCCTAAATGTAAATGGACTGAACTCACCAATAAAAAGGCACAGAGTAGCAGATTGGATCAAAAAATTAAACCCAACCATACGCTGCCTTGAAGAGACACATCTCAGCTACAAGGACAAACATAGACTCAAACTGAAAGGGTGGAAATTGACACTCCAAGCAAATGGTATCCAGAGAAAATCAGGTGTAGCCATAATGATATCAGACGAAACAGACTTCAGGATAAAAAAGGTAACAAGAGACAAAGATGGAC
The DNA here is from genome assembly GCF_036562045.2 of Rhinolophus sinicus. Taxonomy (NCBI): domain Eukaryota; kingdom Metazoa; phylum Chordata; class Mammalia; order Chiroptera; family Rhinolophidae; genus Rhinolophus; species Rhinolophus sinicus. The sequence continues at coordinate 67,255,055 of NC_133754.1, forward strand.
ATTTCATAATGATAAAGGGGACTATACAGTAAGAAGACATAACAGTCATCAATATTTATGCCCCCAATCAGGGAGCACCAAAATATACCAAGCAACTACTAACAGAACTAAAGGGAGAAATTGACCAAAACACAATTATACTAGGGGACATAAATACATCATCAACAGCTATGGGTAGATCATCCAAACAGAAAATGAATAAATAAATAAATAAATAAATAAATAAATAAATAAATAGCATCCCTAAATGACACAGTAGATGAAGTGGACATAATTGACATTTATAGACCACTTCATCCTAAAACATCATACTATACATTTTATTCTAGTGTACATGGAACATTGTCAAGGATAGACCATGTATTGGGACATAAAACTAGCCTCAGCAAATTTAAGAAGATTGAAATCATACCAAGCATATTCTCTGATCACAAGGCTTTTGAAATTGGATATCAACAGCAAAAAGAAAGCAGGAAAAACCACAAATATGTGGAGATTAAACAACATACTTTTACAAAACGACCGGGTCAAAAAAGAAATAAGAGGAGAGATCAAAAGATACACAAAAACAAATGAGAATGAAAATACTTCCTACCAAAATGTTTGGGATGCAGTGAAAGCAGTTGTAAGAGGGAACTTTATATCATTACAGGCCTATCTCAAGAAACAAGAAAAATCCCAGATAAATAACCTTATGTTACACCTTAAAGAACTAGGAAAAGAACAACAAATGAACCCCAAAGTCAGCAGAAGAAAGTAAATAACAAAAATCAGAGCAGAACTAAATGAAATAGAGAACAAAAATACAATAGAAAATATTAATGTGACAAAGAGCTGGTTTTTTGAAAAGATTAATAACATTGACAAACCCTTGGCTAAACTCATTAAGACAAAAAGAGACAAGACACTAATGAACAAAATCAGAAATGAAAGCGGGGAAGTTAGGATGGATGCCACAGAAATACAAAGGATCATCCAAGAATACTATGAAGGAATATATGTCACCAAATTCAATAACCGAGAAGAAATGGACAAGTTCTTAGAAACATATAGCCTTCCTAGGCTGAATCATGAAGAATTGGAAAATCTAAATAGACCGATCACCAGTAAGGAAATTGAATTAGTCATCCAAAACCTTCCCAAAAGCAAAAGTCCGGGAACAGATGGCTTCACTAGTGAATTCTACAAAACCTTCAAAGAGGATCTAATACCAATCCTTCTCAAACTCGTCCAAAAAATTGAAGAAGAGACACTACTTCCTAACTCATTTCATGAGGCCAACATTACCGATACCAAAACCTGGTAAGGATAACACAAAAAAAGAAAACTACAGACCAATAACTCTGATGAATACAGATGCAAAAATCCTAAACAAAATTCTAGCAAATCGAATGCAACAATGCATTAAAAGGATTATACAACATGACCAAGTGGGGTTCATCCCCGGGGCACAAGGATGGTTCAACATCCGCAAATCCATCAATGTGATACATCACATAAACAAAATAAAGGACAAAAATCATATGATTATATCAATTGATGCACAAAAAGCGTTTGACAAGATACAACATCCGTTTATGATTAAAACACTTAATAAAATAGGCATAGAAGGAAAATACCTTAACATAATAAAAGCCATATATGACAAACACTCAGCTAACATAATTAATGGTGAAAAACTGAAGCTCTTTGCTCTACATTCAGGAACACGACAGGGCTGTCCCTTATCACCTGTTTTTCAACATAGTGTTGGAAGTCCTCACCAGAGCAATCAGGCAAGAGAAAGAAATAAAAGGCATCCAAATGGGGAATGAAGAAGTTAAATTGTCACTTTTTGCAGATGACATGATGCTATATATAGAAAACCCTAAAGACTCCACCAAAAAGCTGTTAAACACAATAAACGAATACAGTAAAGTTGCCAGCTACAAAATTAAAGTACAATAGTCCATTGCACTCCTATATACTAACAATGAAATCTCAGAAAAATAAATTTAAAAAAATTCCTTTTGCAATTGCAACAAAAAGAATAAAATACCTAGGAATAAACTTAACCAAGGATGTGAAAGACCTATATGCTGAAAATTATAAGACATTTTTAAAAGAAATTGAAGAAGACACAAAGAAATGGAAAGACATTCCGTGCTCATGGATTGGAAGAATCAACATAGTTAAAATGGCCATATTACCCAAAGCAATATACAGATTTAATGCAATCCCCATCAAACTCCCAATGGCATTTTTTAAAGAAATAGAACAAAAAAATCATCAGATTTGTTTGGAACCATAAAAGACCCCGAATAGCCAAAGCAATCCTAAGAAAAAAGAACAATGCTGGAGGTATCACACTCCCTGACTTTAGCTTGTACTACAAGGTAACAATAATCAAAACAGCGTGCTATTGGCAGAAAAACAGACACACAGACCAATGGAATAGAATTGTGATCCCAGAAATAAACCCACATAAATATGGACAGGCAATTTTTGACAAAGAAGCCAAAAACATACAATGGAGAAAAGACAGCCTCTTCAATAAATGGTACTGGCAGAATTGGAAAGCCACGTACAACAGAATGAAACTGGACTGCTATCTGTCACCATGTACCAAAATTAATTCAAAATGGATGAAGGACTTAAGCATAAGACCTGAAACAATAAACTGCATAGAAGAAAACATGGGTACTAAACTTATGGACCTCAGGTTCAAAGAACATTTTATGAATCTGACTCCAAAGGCAAGCGAAGTAAAAGCTGAAATAAATGAACAGGATTATACCAAATTAAAGCCTTCTGCAGAGCAAAAGAAACGATCGACAAAATAAAGAGGCAACCAACTGAATGGGAGAAGATTTTGCAAACAGTGCCTCCGATAAGGGGCTAATATCCAAATTATACAAGGAACTCATACAACTCAAAAACAAAAAAACAAACAACCCAATTGAAAAATGGGCAGAGGACCTGAAGAGACATTTCTCCAAAGAGGACATACAAATGGCCAATAGACATATGAAAATATGTTCAACATCACTCATCATCAGAGAAATGCAAATCAAAACCACAATGAGATATCAGCTCACCCCAGTCAGAATGGCGATCATCAACAAGACAAATAGTAACAAGTATTGGAGAGGCTGCGGAGAAAAAGGAACCCTCATACACTGTTGGTGGGAATGCAGACTGGTGCAGCCGCTATGGAAGGCAGTGTGGAGGTTCCTCAAAAAATTAAGAATAGAATTACCATATGACCCAGCAATCCCTCTCCTGAGTATCTACCCAAAAAATCTGAAAACATTTGTCCATAAAGACACGTGTGCTCCAATGTTCATTGCAGCTTTATTTACGGTGGCCAAGACATGGAAACAACTAAAGTGTCCTTAAATAGATGAATGGATAAAGAAGCTGTGGTATATATACACAATGGAATACTATTTGGCAGTAAGAAAAGATGAAATAGGACCATTTGTGACAACATGGATGGATCTTGAGAATATAATGCTAAGCGAAATAAGTCAGACAGAAAAAGCAGAGAACCATGTGATTTCACTGATATGTGGTATATGAACCAAAACAACAAAAAAATACGACAAACAAATGAGAAACAAAAACTCATTGACGCAGAAAATAGTTTAGTGGTTACCAGAGGGTAAAGGGGGAGGGGGGTGGTAGATAAGGGTAAACGGGCTCTAATATATGGTGATGGAAGGAGAACTGACTCTGGGTAGTGAACCCACAATGTGATTTATAGATAATGGAATACAGAATTGTATACCTGAAATCTATGTAACTTTACTAACAATTATCACCCCAATAAACTTTAATTTAAAAAATAAAATAAATAAATAAATGTGTCTAGATGCGGGTGTGGGGGGGCCGGGGGGCGGGGCCCTGGAGTGAGAGCTGCCCTCAGGGTGGATTGCAGGGAAAAGACTGAAATGGAAAGAAAAACAGTCTTTCTAAAATAAAAAAATAGAAAGCAGAATTAACTAACCCTCCTCCACATGCAAACAAGTTTTGTCCTGCATTGTGGCTGTCATGCAGGGTCTCTGGTCCCACTCCCCGCATTAGAACACAGGACATGGTGAGGCCAAAAGGGAACACCCATGGAGCCACAGATAGGGGAGTCATAGCACTATAGTGTCGCTCGCAGCTGGGTTGGAGACACAGGGAGCAGGCTCCACACGATGTGCAATCCACTGCCCGTTTCTCTGCTAACCAATCCCACTTGCTAGCCACAATCCACCGTCTGCTTCTCTGCCAAACAACCAATCTCATTTGCTAGCGTAGCCACGGCAGTTATATTAGTGGCTAAGGGCGAACTGGTTACAGCTGACAGCCATCTGATCACAACTGAGGGCCATCTACTACCCGAGCCAGCACTTTCCACGTGAGGTTGAGAGCCTGGAAACTGCTCTCTGGGACTCTGTCCCCACAGTGGCCCAAAGGTCTGCCCTGCATTTGGCCACTTCTCTGCTCAGTGCAGGACCCGGTGAGCAGTTCAGAAAAACAGCCGGAGCCAATGCAACCACAGCAAAAGTGGAGACCCCCCGATCAGGTGTATCAATTTCCCTCCACTGGAGATTTACAAACAAGAGTTAGCCTTGCAGAAAACCAGCAAGCTGGAGAAGGAGGCCGGTCAGTCCACAAAGAGAGAGGAGGAGGCAGGTCTGACCAGAAGACCACCTTGTTCAAGGACAGCACCTGAGGATTTTCCAGTGCCTGGATCTAGGTCATGCCCTAACCTGGATTCTGTGAGACACCACTAACCCCTTATAACAAATAACCCCCATTGTAGGTTACAATTGTCTCTAAGGTTACACTTTTTAAAAAATGCAGAAAAACAAAACAAAAAACACACAAATAAAACCTGCTGAGTGTTGAAGTGAATATGAGCCGGGCTTCTGTTGTTTGCCATCAAAAAAGTCCTAACTCAGAAGCCAAAGTCCTCTATCTGACAGCTCACCCATGTGTGTCTGACTTCATGTCCCTTGTCCGTGGCACTGGCCACCTCCACCAGCCACCTCCACCTTTGATGTGGGGGGATCCCCGCATCTGAGTCACCTCTGATTCTGTATGACCTGGGAAGGCCACCTGGCCTCTCCCTATCCGAGCCATTTGTCTCTAAGGTTGCACATAGCTCAATGGCCACATAATGCTGGTGGGAATACTTATAGGCCCTCAGCATCACAGAAGCACATTTTGCATAGGCAGGATTGTTGCACAAATGAACCTAGCACTTACCAAGTTAGCCAGAGAATCTGTTCTTTCACCACCACATGTTGGGACCCTCTGTAATCCTGTTCCTTTCTCAGCACCCTGGCCCAACTAAACAAAAGCCTATTTGTAACGGGGAAGCCTCGTGACCTGACAAGTAGGTGGAGGGCCTTGCCCTCTCCGGTGACCTTGAGCCTATTTACAGGAATTTATAGAGCTTTGAAAGAGAAGAGGGTTTGGAGTCAGGAGCCCTGGTTTTCAGAGCTGATTCCAGCACTTGCTAGAAGCATGACCTTGGGTGAGGTCAGACTCACCAAGCTTTAGTTCCTAGGTCTGTAAAATAAGGGTGGAAATGATTTGCTCTGCTGTGGCATTGTTGAGAGGATTCAAGGGGACAATATTTGAAAGTGGTTTGATCCCTACTTAGGTCATGTTGTTATTAAGTGTTACGGTAGTAAAACTTTTTCACACTACACCCAGATGTGCAAAATAAATGTAACACCTTATTTTTCGTAACTGACCTGGTCATCCCTAGGAGAACCACCTGTCTGGGGAACAGTGGTCACAGCAAAGACACTGATCACAACCTGTCAATTCCAGATGCTTTCTACATACTATTTACTTAGTTCTCACAGCAACCTATGAAGTAGCCAATGCCAGTCCCACTTAAAGAGTAGAAAGGAAACCCAAATTTGCTAGTTTGCATATATCTGAGTCTCTTCCTACTTCAACAGCCTCTTGTCAGGTTTAAAACAGTCCTTTCCAAGGAAATGCTCACAGTTCTGCCCCACTCTATCCTCCTCTCCAAGACGACCTCTGAGTAGTATTTGAGGAAGGTTGCCAAGTCCTGTGGTCACAGAGGTGGCTTCCCGTGCCTGCGGTGCCCTTGTGCTGCTCTGTCCTGTGGGGCACGGTGCCCCTGTCTGACTGGTGCTGCCAACGCCATGGCAAAGGGGTTCTGTTAACTCTTGGTCAGCCAGGCCCAGCATCCCCCTTGCTGACTCAGCCCCATCTGGCTCTGGCTCTTCTGAGGGTCCTCCTAACACTGGCTGAGAACAGTAATGCACCTCCAGCCCAAAGGGTCCTCCTTGCAACCTCCATTGTGGCCACACCCCACATAAGCTCACCATCCCACCCCCTTCATTCATGTATATCCCCCAATGGGGCCCACAGAGACTCTTGGATGCCTTCCAAGCCACATGGGGGCGCTCTGCCCAGAGGCAGTCCATCAATTTCACTTTGATGTTGTCACCCCAGACATATTTATTGAGCATCTACTATGTTATAGGCACTGTTATAGGTTATTAGGATCAGTGAACAAAAGAAAGACTCCCCTGACATTCCAGCAACTCCATGACAGTGGAAGGGCACCTTCAAGGGGCCTCCTCCCAGACTCCCAACGAGAAGTGGAGTAAAAGCCCCTCTCATCTTGGCCTCTCTCTCAACCTAACATCTCCCCTTCCTGGAGAGGGAAGTCTGGGCATACTGGTCTCAGACCCACACTCCAGAAAGCCAGCAGCTATTGGCATTTTACTTTATTGCCCTCATTGGCAAGGACTTTCTGTGCCCCAAACGCTTCCCCTTCTGGGCAGTGGATTGGGAAGGGCTGAGCGCATATCTGTTCTCTCCACCACTCTTCGATAGAGGCATAGTAGGGCTTGGTTCTTAACATGCCAAAGGGAAATATTGGAGATTTACAAAAATTCCTCTCTGTCCATAAGGTCTGACTTTCAAGAGTATTGTCCTAATAAATAGGCAAAGAAACTTTGAGACTCAAAGTCTAGTGGGAATTTTTTGTTCTAGGGGTCCTAGCTTGCACTTCCCTGGGTGTGTTCAGTGTCAGGGTTTAGCATTAGTTTACAATGATGACAGGGAACAAAAGCTTAAAGGGGAAAGTGAAAATATATGGGCAATCAGGGACTAATCAGGACAGAGACATCATTGAACCAGAATCTCATATGCTGACTTCTGTGCTGAAGGTCAGTTATTTCCTGATGTGTTCCTTGTAGCGTTCACTGCGGCTCTTTACAACAATGCTGGTGGAAATTGTAAAAAGATGTATAGCTAGTAAATCCTTGGAGTAAATAAATGACCAATTAGAGAACATACTCCATGCTATTCCCATCAAGGAATAAAGTCTGAGGACCCTAGACTGCAGTCAATTCACAGAAAATGTATTTAACTTCGACCTGACACCCAGCATTGAGCAGCATACACAGAGTCAGCAGCCTGTGGGGACAAAGGGAAGACTAGCACGTATGAAGCAATTACTGACCTATTCATTCAGGGACGGGAGAGCTAAGTGTCTGATGGAATTGGTTGAGCCTCTTCCTGGAATCGTTAGAGACGGAATACGCACAGGAAAGGAGGCAGAGGGCAGGAGGAACAGCAGGCACAGAGCAGGAAGGCAGGAATGGGTGTGCTCAGGGTTAACAGAGATCAGGACGACCAGAAGGAAGAGGGCAGAGGAGGGTGCAGTGGGAAATGTAGCCAGATGGGGAAGGGACAACTTATGGAAGACCTTAACAACCAGATAGAGGAATTTGGACTTAGAAGTGGTATTTTTTAGGCTAGGGTGTGGTAATAAATAGACACAAATATTTTCAAACACAATACAAGTTTATTTCTTGCTGACCTAGATAGAAGGCCAATCTCATTGGTGGGTGTCTTTCTTTCTCACAGTCATTCAGGGACCCAAGCACCTTTCATTTCCAATGCTGCCATCTCCCAAGCCTCGGTGTTGTCTGCTTATAGTTGTTAAGCTCTTCTTCAATTGTTGGTCATTTCACTCACATTCCATTGCCTAGAACTTAGTTATATGATACATTTAGGTACATAAGAGAGGGGGAAATGTAGGTTAGTCATGTGCCCAGGAAAGGACATGAGTTCTTGGTACATAGGTGGCAGTCTCTGCCACATGAGAAGTCCTGGAGGAGCTGCTATAGCAGTTCATCATTTTGTCATCCTAGCAGGACTCAGGGAGATTTGGGGAGAGAAGTACCAGCCAATCAACAGTCAGATCATGCATGATGTTATGAAGTCCCAAAGCTGTCTGATGGCAGCAGAATGCAGAAGAAACGACTTCTGCTAGAAAAAAGAACAATGGAATTTGGAAGGAGGGGACAGGATTGATTTTAGGAAATGAATAAAAGAGTGCTCAGTGAACTTGCTAAATTCAAGGGGACTACCGGGTCTGTGACCTCAGAAAGCAGAGAGGGATGGCACATGTAACAGAAATGTGAATGGTCAATACTAGATTGAGGGAGCCTGTCTAAGGGGAAAGAAGGATAATGAGCTGAGACCAAGTGTATTCTAAAAGTACGAAGAGGGAACTTCAGCAAAAGAGATTAATGCTAATTTATCTCAGTTTCCTTTTAGGGACTGAGACTTCAATCCTTAGGACTATGTCCTCCTGTCCTCAGATGATGAGTGGTGAGGCCGTTGGTCCACAGAGCTTCAGGAGCTGTACCAGATGAACTGGTGCCATCCTCACCTTCAGATTGGTCCTTGACCATTTTAGACATAGGGGGTGCCCATGCTCTTTTTGAAAACAATTCCAGCAAAATAGATATTTCTACTATGAAGTCTAATACCACTCCCCCTACCTGCACATTTCAGCCTCTTCCTGTGTATCCTTTTCAAAGGCAACACTACTGTAAGCCAGCCATGGGGCAACAAGCACACTGTCGTCCATATAGAAGACCCACACTGACCCACAGTTTCTTTTCAGACTATACTTAATAATTGGCTCCATGAGATGGTAGGTCTCTTTGCTCTTTCAGACCTCTTCTCCCTATCCAAATCCCCACGAACACCCTTACATGGCCCCCCTCAGAGAGGGCTTCCTTCTCCCCTGGGTTCAGTGACTAACACTTGATTCAACTGTACTCTTGGCTTGAATATCGTTTTTTTCCTACCAACATATCCACCCATTCTTTTCTCCCCACATCAACCTGGGGATATGACTCACCTATTATTAGCTGTGCCCCAACTCCACCAAGCTCCTCACACCCTGAAAGCCTGACTGGGCTGGAGTGAATAGCACAGGAGAAGCTTAGCAGGGAGGACAAATTCCCTAAGAATGATGGTGCCCATAGCCAAACGATGAAGAGAGGAATGAGCCTGATGTGGGATGAATGGACCTAGGGGAGGGTCTGGGAGAGGAAGGGAGTGGTTGACAAGAAGGATACTTTGATAAGAGCCAAGGCAGGAGGGAAATGTCAGCCTGACTAAACGCTGAGCTCATGAGATGGTATGAGCCTCCTGCATTTTCCACCAGGGCCTCTTCACAATGCCCGGAACGTCCTGGTAGCCTTGGTCCCATGATTCATTGTGTGCATTTTCATGGTGGCAGCACTGGATGATTTGGAACAAAAGGAAAATAAAAAAGAGAACATTCTAAGGCAGCTCTGTAGGATGAGTTGGCCATAGGAAGGTGCATAAAGGGAACTTAGGAGTCACAGTTCCATGAGAGATGTAAAAGCTGTCCAAGTTCTTGTGTGACCTGCCTGAGGGTAAACTTGCACTCAGGACCAATGTCTAAAGGAAAACCGCTGCAGCTCACCTGGGCAGGGATTGCACGGCCTTTTCACGAAACAGAGCCCTTACTTGGCCATAGGGTGACTGTTGATCCCGTACACCATATGCGATCATTCAGCATGTGGGAGCCCTTATTACATACCAGGGACAGTGCTGGGGAGGGTCACACACTTCAGAACCAGAAGGGGCTTGGACACCACGTATTCACTAGGGGTGTGTATACCCCCGAAGTGAGGTAACTTGCCTAGAACAACTACTAGTGACTGGCCAGAAGTAGAGTTCCTATTTCCTGTTTTCTGTTCAGATCCATTCTATCTCACCTTCTGCCAGGAAATTATTTTAAAATAAATAAAACACATTTTCCCAGGAAGCCTCAAAATTGAGAGCAGGAGAAAGAAACTGTCTAGGGGCTGTGCTGTGATTCGGAGGGTCACACAGGTTGACCATGCGCATGAGGAGGGTCGAGCTGTCCTTGGCCCTGACCCTTTCCTTTCTCATTGAACACAAGCAGGACCCTGTCCTCCTTTTCTCCGCAAGACCATCTCTTCCTCAAATTCATTGGTATCCCTAGAATTAAGCAGCCTCCCCCACCGACTTGTTCCTAACAGGGAACAACCACTAAGAAATGGAGGAAGGAAATCTGGTTTCTATTTCCCCAACTTCCTTCTTGTTGCTATTTCCTTGTAGAGACCTCACTTCCCCAATTCCCCCCAATTAGAGGAGCTCTGATATAGCGCAGTGAGCATACAATGGAACGAATTCTTAGAGTTCAAGCCATGACTGAAAGTCAACTTACATCACTCACTAGCCATATGATCGTGAGCAAGTTATTCAATCTCTCTGTTCAGTGTCTCCCTTTACATATTGAAATTGATAATATTCTACTCTTGGAAGTTTTGTGAGAGCCCTAACACATAAATGGGACTCGATACATGAATGGAGCATATAAAGGGAAGCCAATAATACATTAATTTCTTATTTGGCTGCTAATTCCAATCTATCCTGGCTTTCGTTGTTGTTAAATCACAAGGCCAGAGCCGGGGCACAGAGGAAAGAAGGGTAAAGACTACTAGAAGGGAGAGCGCCCTTCCGCAGCCCGACCACTGTGCCTTTGCCAGGTTTCACCCCGGCCTCACCCTGAGCCACCATCAGTGAGGCTGCTTCTTCCCTCACTCCCAGCATGCCCCACGTGCTCCCATCTGTGAACTGGCCCAGTCACAAAAGGCCCAAGAGACTTGTGGCATCTGCATTTTCCTCTGAAGTGGTAATGCTCTGACTAGAGCCCTGCGTGACTCCTGTAAATAACCATTCTCATCTCTGGGCTCCTTTACCTACAAGGCCTACTCAGGAAAGGCTGAGGGCTCTGAGGAGGAAGGCTTTTGCCTGAATCCTGTTCCTGTGTCTACCAGCAGTAACATCCCTTAGAGAGCCAGAGGGCTCTGAGGTTGCCTGGGGACCAAAGGGGTGGTGCTCTGTTTCCCTGAGAACGTGGCAATTGTGCTTTTCAGAGATAGCTTGTGATGATTCATTTTATGTGTCAACTTGACTGGGCAGTGGGGCACCCAGATATTTGGTTAAATATTGTTCTGGGTGTGTCTATGAGGGTGTTTCTGGATGAGATCAATGTGAATTGGTAGGCTGAGTAGATTGCCTTCACAATGGGGGTGAGCCTCCTCAAATCCGCTGAAGGCCTGAATAGAATGAACAGAAAGGCTGAGGAAGAAGGAATTTGCCTGACTGCTGAGCTGGGATTGTAGTCTTTTCCTGCTCTTGGACTAAAATTTACTGACTACAGATCCTGGGACTTCTCAGCTTCCATAACTACGTGAACCAATTCCTTATAATCAATCAATTAATCAACCAGTCTCCTATTGGTTCTGTTTCTCTGGAGAACCCTAATACATACAGCAGCAATAGCTCCCATCCCACTCGCTCTCTTTACTAGGCAACTTTGACAACCCCCATCCAGACGGGGGGAGGGGGGGGGAGGGGACTATATTCCCTCCCTTTGAACCTGGGTGGGCTCGTGACTACAGCAGAAATGACACTGTGTGACTGCCAAGGCCAGGACATAAAAGGTGATACAGCTTCAGCCCAGCTTGCTTTTATTATTGTCATCCTCACTGGTGTAGCTCAAAGAAATTGAGATTCCAAAGGTTAAAGAAAGCTGGAGTCAGGGTAGGGACCAGGCCCAGTACCTACCTCCTACAGCCTGGTCCCTCCCCCTCTGGTAGTTTGCTCAACCTCTAGGCCACCTGACTGCCTTAGGGGCACAATGCTAAGATGACCAGCACCCAGAGGCAGTATGGGAAAACGAAACATCATTCTGGGGCTGTTTTTCTACTGTTCAGACTTACCCCGCAGGAGTGAGGATGTGGTCCTGGTGCTGGGTCCTCCCACCTTCACTTCCACGAGTCCTGCTCGCTTCAGAGCAAGTGAAGGCCCACTGCCCTTCCTCTGACCCGTCATCTGCCAGGGTGCACCTGCCACCAAGGAAAGGGGGAGAGACAAAAATGACCTCTCCCTGGTAGGCCAGCTTGTACATGAGTCAGAACACGGCAGCAATCCACTACAGGGAAGCAGAGATGGAGACAACAGGGGACAGATGGACAGGAAAGCAGAGCCCTGAGGACCAGAGAGGCCCAGGAGATGAATTGGGCTCAGTGGGTACGGATGCAGGGCCTGCCCTTTGCCAGCTCTGCTCTGCACTGAGGGTAAAAAGATGACTGATCCCCTGTGGGAATCTACTCAGGATTTGACCCCTACATAAACAAAGTAAAGTGCCAGCCTGGTGGCTCAGGCGGTTAGAGCTCCGTGCTCCTAACTCCGAAGGCTGCCGGTTCGATTCCCACATGGGCCAGTGGACTCTCAACCTCAAGGTTGCCAGTTCAATTCCTCAAGTCCCGCAAGGGATGCTGGGCTCTGCCCTCTGCAACTAAAATTGAACACGGCACCTTGAGCTGAGCTGCCGCTGAGCTCCCGGATGGCTCAGTTGATTGGAGCGTATCCTCTCAACCACAAGGTTGCCAGTTCGATTCTTCGACTCCCGCAAGGGATGGTGGGCTGTGCCCCCTGCAACTAGCAATGGCAACTGGACCTGGAGCTGAGCTGCGCCCTCCACAACTAAGACTGAAAGAACAACCTGAAGCTGAACGGCACCCTTCAAAACTAAGATTGAAAGGACAACAACTTGACTTGGAAAAAAGTCCTGGAAGTACACACTGTTCCCCAATAAAGTCCTATTCCCTTTTCCCCCCTCCCCCCCAAAAAAAGTCAAAACAATTACATGTGCTGAGTAAACTGGGGGTGGTAAGGAAGGAGGAAGTAAGGGACTGAGCCTGGCTGGCTCAGAGCTCCCAGGAAGGCTGCAAGGAGAGGTGACACTGAGCTGGGTTTTGAAATTCTGTCAAATGTCTTTTCCTGCTCTGCTCTTTGAAGTTTACACGCATCTAACATATTCCTGAGCCCTTGCTCTGTGTCAGGCACTGTTCTGTACCCTTTACTTATTTGACACCATTTAATCAACAAGCCTATAACTGATGTCTTATAATATCCACTCTATAGATGAGAAAACTGAGGCATAGGAGGTCTGAGGTTACACTGCTGGCAAATCACAGAGCCAGGATTTGAACTCAAGCATTCAGACCCCCGGGCGCTTGCTGTAGCCATGGCCCTGCTGCCCTTCTGGAGAATGTCACAGGAGAGTGAGGCTGAGAGGTCCTTGAGAAATCATCTGTCTGTTTCCCACATCACCTGATCCTTTAGATCACAGCGGTGTTTATTGGAAACACATCCCTCTGTGGAGAGTCGGATTCAGGTAATCTAATGTGATAATTTTTCTGGTCAGACACTGACCTAATTCCACCTTATTTACCATTAAATTTTAAAGGTGAGGAAAGCAACTGAGAGGAGTTCAGGGAAGGTCCAGGATCACACAGCCAGTTGGAGGCCAAGCCAGCCCCAGACGCAGGGACCCTGGCTCTCTCCATACCTCGCCCTGTCTACTCTTTGAAGGAAGCCTTCTTCAGAAGGAGCTCGAGTAAATATTTCTCTCCCTGGGACTGGCTTCTGAGGTGAAGCTGAAAAACCTCTGTGCATCTAAATAAATGAATTCACTGTCTATGTTGGCCCCGGATCTGTTGAGTCCACTGGAGCAGGCAGCAGTCCCATAAGTCCTGTGATTTGAGAGTGTCTAAGGGACACTCCCCACTACCCAGCCCACCACGGCGCTGAAATTCCCACCATCCTAGAGAAGGCCACTAAAGTGCACGTGGCTTACCTGGAAATGGTAGGATGCTAAAAGCCATTAGGACCTTTGCTAAGCCACAGATCCAGACTATAAAGGGTTGAGGCAAAGGACAGCTGTGCTGTGACAGAGAAAAATGAGAAGAGGAGGAATAGGAAAGTACGAAGTCTGAGTGTGGACACAAAGGGAGACCCTGACGCAAACTGGTTTTCCAGGAGTGGACTGGGGAGCCACTAAAGACAAATTTTGTCCCTCATAGTTTGACCTTGTACTTCTTGGGACCATCTCTCCTCACCCCAGGTACAAACCAAAGCGGAACTTTACACATGAGGCATCTATTCTCCCAATTCTCACACCGACACCTCGCAGAGAGAGGCAGAGCTGTGAAAACGTGGCACTGTAACACCAGCCAGTGTCAAAAGCACAGCAGCCAAGAACTATTAACCAGAGTGTGTTCTGGTACTTCAGAAATAAATCCCCTTGGGTGGAGATAAAATCGGTCCATCTAATAGATAATTCTCTGCTGGAGTAGCTAATGCTAGAGATTTCCTTGAAAAACACATAGCCTCTGGGAAAGACTGAGTTCAGGTTGTATATTTGGAGAACTTAAGGGCAATTCTAAGCAACCACACATGCATCGCATGGGTGATAACGACCCGATGATATAACATCCTCACTGCAGGTCCATGTTTATTTCTTTTTCTCTGCAGGGAAGGCCCTGCTCACCCACAGTCACCCTATGAAGCTAATTTTTCAGAGTCACACCCTCCCACCCTCTGAAAGGAATGACTAAAACCTGGCCAGAAGACAATCTCTTCCACATCTTTCTAAAAAAAAAAAATCACTGAGTGCCCAGTTCTGAAAAAGGTATCTTGTTACATTCCAGGGAGAAATTTTCTTCATCCTCCCTAATAAATCACCCCGGCTATTTGGAGGGGATGGTAGATTGCCTCACCTCCAAATACTTTCCCAAGATTTGGGTTATCAACTCACTACCCCGATCCTTTTGCTAGAAGGCTAGTGTGTCAAAGAAGGAGGAGGCCTCAGAAGGTATCTACCCCAGAGGATACAAACTCAATGCTCACAAGAGGCAGACAGGTAAAGTACTGAGTGATATGAGCCAGGTGGAAACCTCTGTGACTCCAAGAGTCCATACTCCATCCAAGGGAATGAAGTGCAAAAACATTTAACTTCTAACTCCAAATCCCATGGCCTTTCCCCTTAGGCCAGGTGTATTCATTTCCTAGAGCTGCTGTAACAAATTACACAAACTTAGTGGCTTAAAACAACAGAAATGTATTATCTCACAGTTCTGGAGACCAGGAGTCTAAAATCAAGGTGTCAGCAGGGCCATGCTCCCTTTGAAGGCTCTAAGTGAAAATGCTTCCTGGCTTCTTGCAGCATCTGGTGGCTCCAGGCATTCCTCGGTTCATGGCTATATAATTTCAGTCTCTGCCTCAGTCTTCTCATTTCCTTCTCTGTGTGTCTGTCTCCTCTTCTGTGTCCTAGACAGTTGTCATTGAATTTAGGGCTCACCTAAATAATCCAGGATGATCTTATCTTGAGATCCTTAATTTGATTATACCTGCAAAGACCCTTTTTCCAAATAAAGTCACATTTCACATTCTGGGGGTTAGGACATGGCCATATCTTTTCAGGGGCCAACATTTAACCTACACCAAACAAGAATAGAGTGAAAAGAGAATAAATGAGCCCCTCCAGGACCTACGGGTGAATTTCAGCAATGCAATTCCCTAAGAGCAATTTGCCTCCACTTTGTTCTTTTACCCCTTGTTAGCTGAGTCTCTCCTTAAATCCCTGCATGATGTCAGAGTAGGCGTGGGTTAACTAAGAATCCAGGCTGTCTCGAACGGCTGCAATCATTTTTTTCATTATAAAATACTGATGTATTTATCTTTATTCAGGTGAAATTCACGTAACATAAAATTAACCATTTTAAAATGAACAATTCAGCGGCGTTCAGTACATTCACAATGTGTAATCACCATCTCTAACTCATTCCAAAACGTTTTCATCACCCCAAATAAAACACTGTACTCATGAAGCAGTTACTCCCCTTTTCTCCCTCCCCTTAACGCGTGGCTGCTGCGATCTTGACTCACATTCTTCTTTGATTTCAGCAGCCCTCATCACTTTTCCTTTTTGTGGAGCAGAACTTCTAATTTTCAGTGCGTTCTCCACCCTTCCCTCTTCTACACTCCTCCCACCCCACCCCACCCCACAGCTCTACCAGGACTGTCTCTTCCTCATTCCAGAAGCTCGCCTAACAAATTTTAGCATGCATCAAAATCACCAGGAGGACTTGTTCAAGCACAGATGCCTGGCCTTTTACCGCTAGAGTTCATGATTCAGTAGGTGTGGGGTGGGGCTAAGAATTTGCATTTTTATCCCAGGAGCCACGAGAAGCTCTGCCCTGGCTCAGCACCATTCCTTGCTCTTCTAGTAGTGTTCACTCTTTACTGTTACCCCTTCACCACATCTGCCTTCCTCTGCACCCTGTGGTCACGGAATCCCATCTGCTGGAGATACCACCAAATAGCTGGAGCCACAGTTGATTTAGTTTCCATCTCACTGAAACACTTCACACCTTTGATGCCCATCAAAAACCTTTCCTCCATTCCTCCTCCCTCTTACTTCTCTAAGTCAAAATTGAGGAAACCCAAGTAACTAAGACATATCATCAGAAAACAGGAAAATCTGGTCCCAAGCAAGGGAGGTAGCAGCCTTGGTGACAAGCCTGACTTCAGATACTCTCAATGGACTGAGAAAGTGGGCAGTCTGGAGCTGGCTCCAGTTCGGTCTGGAACGATTACAGAGAAAACATCCAACCCCATCTCCACCCACCCGTCCACCCACGTCCCTTCTGCCCTCACCAGCCCCACGTGCCCCAGAGTACTGCAACCCTTCCCCGGGTGAGTGTCCAGATGCCAGAAGACTGTCTTCCCAGGACGTTGAGCAACACTTGATGAGGTATTTCCAGCATTCATGCACTCCCCAACAGCCTGCAAGACATTTTCTCTAAGGAATTTCAACACACATAACTAGTGCTTTGTGCAGATGTGAATGAGGGTTTGTCTGGGTGCCAGTGTTTCATCACACAGGAGATTAGCAAACATGAGCCGGAGCCTCTTAGCAGCCACATTTCAGTCTCAATGATCTTTCTTCAGATTATGCAAAAATGTCAAACCAGTCTAGAAAAATAAAATGGGAGGAGGAGTCAGTCCTATGTGAAGATTGAATTAATCTAGACAATCTGCTGTTATAAACCCTTTTAATGTCAAGTACCCACTGTCATTTTTGCTAAAGACAGGCTGAGTTAAGGACAGGCCATGTACTTTAGTCAAATCCTGCTAGGAGTGTTTTGACACTCAACAATTCCTCATGCTTTCCCCATGTCCTCACAAATGGAATTTTTTTCAAACTTAGGGCTCAAGGGCTAATGGTATGAGATGGTGTTAGTTCACATATAGCTCTGATGTCACAAGTGAACAGTTAACTGTTCCGATGAATTGAGACCCAAGTAGGAGGGAAGGTCTAACTTGGTACTGGGTTAATTGAATACAAGAGACCAGCTGACGTTGGCCTGGAGCTCTCCTGCTAAGATGGAGTGTCTGTTCCATATCTCAGTTCTTGGTCCTGTGGTCTTAGAAAGCTTTATTGAGGGATCTGCATTGGATTGTTCTGGCTGCCATAATAATTCATCACAGACTGTGTGGCTTAAACAACAGAAATTTATTTCATCCCAGTTCTGGAGGCAGGAAGTCTGAGGTGTCAGCAGGATTGGTTTCTGCTGAGGCCACTCTCCTTGATTTATAAATGGCCTCTGTCTTCCTATGTCTTTACGTGGTCTTCCCTCTATGTGTATCTCAATGCTAATCTCTTCTTGTAAGGACACCATTCCTATCGGATTAGGGCCCACTATATGACCTAATTTTGCTTAACTACCTCTTCAAAGACCTATCTCCAAATACAGTTACCTTCTGTACGGGGGGTTAGGACTGCAATATATGAATTTGGTTGGGTGGGCACAATTCAGTTCCTAACGATATTATCATTCATTTAAACCACTTAACCACATTTCACTGACTTTAAGATGCATGCTTTTCCATATTTTGACAGCCATGAAATCAGGCCACATCCAACAATCTTCAGTGTTCAGAGACTAATTGGTAGATATTTTCTTCTTTAGGTGGTACATAAAATAACGGTGCACCATCCAATGAATGACTTCTTGGATTCAAGGAAGTATAACAGTCCTGACAACACTCCCACTGAATTAGGTACTATTTTAACCTAATTAGAAATTAGAAAACTGAGGTAAATTTTACAAATTAGAAAACTGAGGTAAACAGGTTCACCAACTTGCTCAAGGATGGCAGCTAGTAAAACGGTGGAGCTGGGTTTCAAGCCCAGTCAGACTGATTCCCAGTCCCACCTTCTAAACCACTCCTCTGGACTATCTCATTAGGTTGCTATTAAGCTAAATGAGTTAGTCCATATGAGGTACTTAGTGCCTGGAACAGAGTACACACTCAATAAATGTTAGCAATGATTATTCCTTATTTTAGGGAATCGTAAAGGTCATGTCTCTACCTTATAAGTCACTGAGAACTAGACGTGCGTTCCTAATAGCAAGGTCATCCCCACAGTGACATATGACCCTGATGTCTTCCTTCTTCACGAGCAAACATTTTCAGTCTAATAAAATGTAATGAAAGTTCACCTATTTGTTCCTTTAACCTGAATCTATACTTTCTAGTTATCTGCCATATACAAGTTTGGATGCGCTCTGAAGGATAAAAGAATGAATAAGAAAGATCCTGTTTTTGAGGGATTTAGTGTCAAGTAGGGGGAAAAGATAGGTAATGAGTAAGTACGCATGAAGGTGGTGTGTGACAAATGCCACGGGGTGATTTTAGGGAGTCATAACAAGAGTTGAGAGGATGGACATTGTTCCTGGCTGGTTGATCAGAAGCACGATGTCTCAGAGGTGGAGGCATTTGTGCTGGGACTTAAATGATCAGTAAGATTTCAAAAGGCGAAGAATGGGCCAAGACAGTGGATGGAGCCAGAAAACAATATAGACAAAGGCCTAGAAATGAGAATGTCCCATGGGACGTGGTGGCTTAGTTAATCAAAGGCTATTTGGAGGGGAATAATGGAAGATGAAACTAGTAAGCAGGTAGGGTCAAATTTTGGAGGGCCTTGAATGCCCATTAATTTAAACTAATTAGAAAGTAAAGTAAGTCCTTGAAGGTTGAAGATTTGGGGGCTCAGAAACAAATTATGCATGGGGAAATTCAATGGGAGATAGAGCACAGGTGATGTGTGGAGAGGAGAGGTTGTAGGCTGAGGTCAAGAGGTTGACCTCCTCCTTGCTGCAGTGGTCCAGCTGTCTGGTTCTCAAGCAAACAGGGCCCCTAGATCTGGGTGTGCCCAACAACCCAACTTCCTGTCCACAGCAGGTACTGCCGGGAATATCAGTTGATTCCCTTGCTCCCAAAAGATTGACCTTATACCCTGTTTCCCCGAAAATAAGACTTAGCCAGACAATCAACTCTAATGCATCTTTTGGAGCAAAAATTAATATAAGACCAGGTATTCTATTCCATTCCATTCCATTCCATTCCATTCCATTCCATTCCATTCCATTCCATTCCATTCCACCCGGTCTTATGTTATAGTAAAATAAGACCGGGTCTTATATCAATTTTTGCTCCAAAAGATGCATTAGAGCTGATTGTCCAGCTAGATCTTATTTTTGGGGAAACACAGTATGTTCTGGATTTTATCAAGAGGGTAATTATAACCTAAGCTAAAGAATTCTGTGGGTTCATCGAGCCATCCGCTGTTTGACTGAATCACTCCCCTCAGTCACTATAGCCAAACATAAAGGAGTGGCTGAGACAGTCCCAATCAGGCAGAGGTAAATCATTTATCTGAGGTTTTCCAGGGGTCACATGATCAGACCACCAGAGCGGGTTCAGTTACTGGCTCAGAGCTGCAGCCTGAAACAGACCATAAAAAGATGCGTGGGAAGTAGCCAACTGGCTCCACTCTGGCGCTCCTTTGCTAGCCCACGAGATTCAGCCAGATTGGTAGTCCACCTCTCAGAGAGTATCATAATATCCATAGATTCTATACGTGGAAAAGGACAGGGAGGGAGGGAGCAACTGTCGTCGCTTGCCCCCAGTACCCTATGTAGTAAAAAGAAATAGCCTCATAAGTGCTTGAGAGTGTTATAGGCTCAAAAACAACGTATCATTCATTACTTTCAGTGAATGTAAGGTAAGCACTGAATTTGAAGTTGAATTCATTCAACTACGTCTAAAGGAATCACAGACACTCCCCTGCTTACAAACTTCAACATTTAAACTCTCATGGACAAAGTGTCACACCTAGTAATATCATGTCACTGTGTGCGACCAACAGACAACATCAGTGGTCATGTACGGTTATTTCATTCTCTGTCATTGGCTTAGGCCACTGGGACTTAATTTGCTTATTTTCATTCATTCACCAAAGATTTACTGGGCACATACTACAGGCCAGGCAGTATGCTAAATGCATGGGATACATCAATTAACAGCACCCCCCGCCCCTCCAAAAAAAAATCCCTGCCCTCATGGGGCTTATAATTTAGGCAGGAGTGAGTGTGGAAGTAAGGAGACAGATAACAAACAATTGACATGATAAATAACTAAATTATATAGTATGTTAAAAGGAGGTAAGGGCTATGGAAACAAAATAGCACAGGTAAGGAGCATGGGGGTGATCAGGGGCAACAGCATGCAGTTTTGAATAGTACTGTTTAAGTAGGTTTCACGGGAAGGCAACCTTTGAGTAAAGACTTGAAGATTTTTGGCCTGAGAGAGGAGAAAGCTAGGTTGCTACCAACTGAAACTGGGGAGCCTGGAGAAAAGTTGGCTTGGAGAGAAAAGTGAAGAGCTAAAGTTTGGAACATGCTCCACAAAGTTCCAAGTGGAGGCGACAAGAAGGCAGTTGGATTTTTGAGTTTGGGGTCCCAGAGCAAGGTTTTGGGATACACTTACAAAACTGGGAGCCCTTGACATACAGATGATACTTATATTTTTCACACTTCACGAGATCACCACGGCAGGGAGTGTGGATAGGAAAGAGAAATAAGAAGTGAGAGCCACTGTCAGGAAAAAAAAAGAAGGCTGCACATGACTGGAGACTGAGAAGGAGCATCCAGTGATACACGAAGACAAGAGTACATGGTTCCTGGAAGCCCAATGAGGAGGTTGTTCCCTGGAGGAGGGAGTGGCCAGCCAGCTGTGTCAAATGCCATTGATAAGTCAACTAAGGTGAGGAGTAACACTGATCGTTTGACTCAGTAATGTAGTGGCCTTAACAAGAGCCCCTTCTGATGAGTACTGAGTGTGAAAGCCTGTCTAGAGAGAGTTGAAAGAGAGAATGAGAGTGGAGAGACTGGATGCAGTAAGGATAAACAGTTCTTTCAAGGAATTCTGCTGTAAAGGGGAGCAAAAAATGGGGCAATAGCTGGTGAGGAAAGTGGGATTAAGAGAAGACTTTGTTTATTTCTAAGAGAGAAAAAATAATGATGTGAAAGAGGTGGAAAGTTCTAGAACAATACCCTTGAAACAGCAAGGGGGGATTGGATCTAGTCCACAAACTAAGAGATCCACTTTAGATGGAAGCACAGAGAGTCTGTATGCGGCGGGAGGGAAGGCAGTGTACATGGGTACACATGTGGGGAGGACGTAGGTGACGTGGTAGAGCAGTAGGCAGTCATTCTCTTCTGACTGCGTAAGTCTTCTCAGGAAACAAGAAACAAGGTCATTAGCTGAGAGTGAGATGAGATAGGGGGGTTTGAGGAGAGAAGAGAAATCATGAACTAATTATTTAGGCTTCTGGAAAAATAATGGGCGTGCGCTGTAGTCTGTTTCCCAGGTCGCATTGAAGGCATCACTGAGCATTGTAGTCCAAACTTTAACCTGAGACTAGTGCGGCTGAGGACTTTTCTCCAGCTATGTTCAGTTGCACAGATACAGATGGGGGGTGGGGGCGGCGAGGATGGGGTAGGTGAAGAGCAGGTAGGATCAGACTTGTAGTTCTGTCAAACTAGTACTTTGTAAAAGAGGCCAGGGAGCTGAGGATTTTCAAGGAGTGATTAGAAATAATTAATCTTTGGATGTACATGGATAAGGAAAGGAAAGATGACACCAAGGGCATGAAGAACAATGAACACATGGTAGGATAAGGCAATGGGAGGTTCCAGTAGGGCTGTGAAACTAAGTATGGAAAGTCAGGAAGGGGTGGGTACCTCTGGGCCCATCTCAAACACCAAAGATGGTGAGATAGAAGGCCTAGAGGGGCAAGGTCTTCATTTCTGAGCTCAGGGCCCATACTTAGTACCTGTAAGTGACTCTGAGTACTGTCTCCCTGTCTCCCCTTCGAGCCTTGTATATGAAATTACAAACATTTGGGAAAGTCAGGTGTTACGCCAAGATCAACTCCTCTTTTGACTTCTCTCAGTGGAGAATGCAAGCTTTATTGTTTTTTAGGGATTTTATAAATAGTATTTACCCCCACCATATTTGATATAATAAAAAATATTGAGTGTTGAAAGTCTTGGGAAGAAGAGACAGATTTTTTAATGAAATGAATATAGAAATAAGAATATTGAGAGTGATGAGAAAATGTCAAATTTTGCTTGTTTTGAGACAGTTTGTACTTGCAAGGAACTAGATTTAAGAACTACCTTAAAATGCAAGTGGAGCAGTAGTGTCCAGCAGACTCTAACCAATTCTCCTCTTATTTTAATAAATCTTCTATATTTCTATCTGAAAAAAAAAATGCAAGTGGATTACTATCCCCTTCTTTGTCTCTTGTTATGGTCTTCGTTTTAAAGTCTATTTTGTCTGGTATAAGTATTGCTACCCCAGCTTGTTTGCTTGTTTCCATTTTCATGAAATATCTTTTTCCATCCCTTTACTTTCAGTCTGGGTGTGTCTATCTGAATTGAGTCTCTTGTAGGCAGGCTATATAAGGGTCTTGTTTTCTTATTCATTCAGCTCCCCTATCTTTTGATTGGAGCATTTAATCCATTTACATTGAAAGTAATTGTTGACAGATATGTAATTATTGCCATTTTATTATTCATATTTTTGATTTTTGTTTATTTCCATCTTAAAGACATCCCTCTAAGATTCCTTGTAATTGTGGTTTGGTGTTGATGAACTCCTTTAGCTTCTTCTTGTCTGGGAAGCTCTTTATCTGTCCTTGATTCTAAATGATAGCTTTGTTGGGTAGAGTAATCGTGGTCCTTGCTTTGCATTACTTTGAATATTTTCTGCCAGTCCCTCCTGGCCTGCAAAGTTTCTGTTGAGAAATTAGCTGACAATCTTATGGGGGCTCCCTTATAGGTAATTAACTGCTTTTCTCTTGCTGCTTTTAAGATTCTTTTTTTGCCTTTAACCTTTGGCATTTTAATTATGATGTGTCTTGGTGTGGGCCTCTTTGGGTTCATCTTGTAATAAGTCAGAGAGCAAAAGACAAATGTCATATGATTTCACTTATAAGTGGAATCCAAAGAACAAAATAAACAAACAAATGAAACAGAAACAAACTCATAGATACAAATAACATTTTGATGGTTGCCAGATGGGAGGGAGGTTGGGGGTGGGTGAAAAGGGGAAGGCATTAAGAAGTATAAATTGGTTGTTACACAGTAGTCATGGGATGTAGGATATAGCATAAGGAATATAGTCAATAATATTGCAATAAGTATGTATGGTGTCAGATGGTTACTAGATCTATCAGGGTGCTAGATGGCAGGGGTTGGGGGCAGGGTGAAAAAAGTGAAGGAATTAAGAAATACAAATTGGTAGTTACAAAATAGTCATGGGGATGTAAAGTATAGGGAATATAATCAATAATATGGTAATAACTATGTATAGTGCCAGGTGGTACTAGTCAGGGGGATCATAATTTAGGAATTTATGTAATTCCTAAATTACATAAATGTCTAACCACATGCTATATACTTGCAACTAATATAAACTAATATTGAATGTCAACTTTAATTGAAAAATTTTGAAAGGGGGGAAAAGATCAGTAATATTGTGATAGTGTGGTACAATGTTAGATGGTTGCTGGATTTATCATGGTGATCACTTCTTTAGCATAGGGAATACAATCAATAATGTGGTAATAACACTGTATAGTGCCAGGGGGGTACTGTTGAATAACTATGATATACACCTGAAACTAATATAATATTGTATGTTAGCTATATTTTAATAAAAATCTTTTTAAAAATACAAAAAAATAAATGCTAGTGAAATAGTGGTTTTCAGGGGGCTAGTGGGGAGGAGGAAACGTAATCAATGGGCATAAATTTCAATTAGGCAAGACGGATAAATTCTAGAAATCTGCGGTACAATATTGTACTTATAGTCAACAATCCTTTGTAACTTAAATGTTTGTTAAGTGTTTTTACCATAATAAAATACAATTTAAAAAATAAAGAATGATCTTAAGAAGCTAACTTGTTTGGAAGTAAAGAAGTTTCAATATACTCCGTAAATTCACTAGTCAATATTCTCAACATAATGTGTCCTGCAAGTAAGATGCAGATAATATATCATAGCTTTATTGCAGGTAGCTGAGCTTTATTCCACATAACTGTTGACTCTTCTGAATTACTTTTTAATGCTAATACAATCAAAGGAAGAGAAGAAACCCTGTCTGAATGATAAAATTCTGACCTCAAAGCACTTATTGTCAGATTTGATACAATGATGGATCTAAAAACAGGGCCCAAGGAAATCATCT
This sequence comes from Rhinolophus sinicus, assembly GCF_036562045.2. Lineage (NCBI taxonomy): Eukaryota > Metazoa > Chordata > Mammalia > Chiroptera > Rhinolophidae > Rhinolophus > Rhinolophus sinicus. The sequence goes on from NC_133754.1 coordinate 67,279,893, forward strand.
ACCCCCTTCTTCCATGTTATAGGAGAGTGTACCATGATACTTAATCACATGTCATCTTGTGAGATCTCAGTTGTCTTAGTCTGTTCAGGCTGCTATAACAGAATACCATAGACTGGGTGGCTTATAAACAACAGAAATGTATTTCTCACAGCTCTGGAGGCTGTGAAGTCCAAGATCAAGGTGCCAGCAGATTCAGTGTCTGCTGAGGACCCACTTCCTGGTCCACAGATGGCCATCTTCAGGTTGTCCTCACATGGCTGAAGGGCAAGGAGGCTTTCTGGGTCTTTTTATAAGGGGACTAATCCCATTCATGAAGGTTCCACCTTCATGACCTAATTACCTCCCAAAGGCCCTACCTCCAAATACCATCGCATTAGGGGAATAGTTTCAGTATGTGAATTTTGGGGGGCAAGAAACATTCAGAATATAGCATGAGTTTACACATGCATCGCTATTTACTTTTTCATGTGTTTACATTTTCACCTTTGAACTTACTCATAAACTCCTGGAGAGAAAGTTGTCCTTTGTATACCCACAATGTACGATAAACATTTGATTGTCTACGATAAACATTCGATTGTCAATCATACTGATCTGATCTCAATCCATAAACTCCAAGGGACGGTCTGAGTTTTCTTACCCTGTAACTTCATGCTTCCAGTCTGCATGTGTAGAGACAGCATTATTTGTCAGTTTTACTCCAGACTCCCTGCTTATCATTTGGAGTTTGTTGTCTTCAGGCCATTTCAAAGGAGATTCTTAAAGGATGTGACTAACCCCGCCAACCAGCAGGAGCCAAGGTGGATAAGAGATGGAGATATTTCCTTCCCCCACATTTTTTTCCAGGAGTGTCGCCCCCAGACCCTCTCCCCACCCCGCCAACCAGCAGGAGCCAAGGTGGGGAGAGGGTCCAGGGGCCACACTCCCTGGTGTGACTCTCCTTTGCCCATGTCATGGTATCTCTTATTTAGGTAAGATGTTCAGATCTGTGCCACCTCGAGTACAAGGGACGAGCACCACAGACAGGCTCCAAGGGGCTGAAATGTCCCTGGGAAGCGTGGAAGGAACAGTGGGTATCCTCCCTTCTCGGATTTTTGAAGTCTTACTTACCCTTCAATGTCCTGCCCTAAGGGAGCTTCTTTTCTAAATTAAAACATTACTCCCCACTCCCAGCCCCGGGCTCCCACAGTCTTAGTGTCTCAGTGCACGCCTCTTGGGGGACAGATCAGTCAGCCTCCATTGCACCTGGAATCATCCTCCTCCTGCTGTGGATCAGTGCAGCTCTCTGTTAGAGTTTACCGTTAGCTGAGGGTCATTTTCTGCTCTTTTTAGAATAAAGTGTGTGTGTGTGTGTGTGTGTGTGTGTGTGTGTGTGTGTGCTCACGCGTGTTATTATAGACTGCAAACTTCTTGAGCACAGATACTTTGTTTTGTTATTGCCTTTATTTAAATGAGTCTCCTACCCCCAACTGTTTGTTTAGGAAAATCCTGTTTCTCTCTCAAATGTTACTACTTAGACACCCCTGGCCAAAAATAGCCCTCTGATTTACATATCTCACAATGACATTGATTAATGTCATGAATCTATACATTAATAGTGTCATAATTTCTGTAGTTACAATTCTGTTATCTCTCCCTGAAAAGTTGAGACTTTGATATTAATATTATTCCTCTTTTTATCTCTAGCTCTTTGCCTAGTGTTTGGCACATATTAGGGGGGGGAAAAAAGGAAAGGAAAGGAAAGGAAAAAATGCTTATTGACCCGAACTGAAGAGATGTCACAAGCAGAAGCCCAAGTAAATAAGGTCAGAATTACACTGTGTAATTTAGGAGGCTGGGAGATATTTCCTTCCCCCACATTTTTTTCTTAATGTCCTACCAGGGCAGGAAATTACACCAGAAGGTCTTGGTCCCTTTAGGCTTAAGGCTTCGATTGTGTCACAGTGCCACTTTCCCAGGATGGGGTTTTGTGTAAAGCCGCCCCATCCCAGGAGACCTGAAGTGTCACGACGACCCTGAGCATTCAGGGGTTCTGGTGCAGGATATACCGTGTCCACTGCACAGTGTGTGCAGGGTCTTAGCACCAACACCATGGCTCCCCAGAAGCAGCCAAGCCCGTGGTCGGGAAGGACGACAGCAGCACAGACTGCCCGAGCAGAACTCTTTGGTGGAAGGAAATAGGCTACAGAGAAGATAAGAGAGCAGTTAACTCCTAACTGTACGATTAATTGGCAACTCACGTTACACCAGTTCTGTTGTTTAAGTCTGTTGCCCCATCATTTATAAAACGAAATCATTTCTCAACTTGCAGTGCACTTAACACACATTTAGGGGAGGGACTTAATGTTCTTTAATGCCAACTCTCCTTTCACAATTTAGAGATAAAACTCAGAAACCAATCTCACCTTTGACAGAGTTATGCTGATTGTTTTGGGCAGAACAAGAGTAGGCTGTCATGCCAGCAATAAAGTGAAGCCAACCTAGTAATAGGGAATGAGCAAAATAAATTCTATGCTGTCCGTATAGAGGCAAATGCCACTGGTGCTCCATGGAGACTGACACACCATTCAAATGGTGACAACAAAGGCGATTCAAGAGGTAATAACATCTCTGTGAAGACAGTTGACTCCATTTCCAGGGTCAGCGGTTAATGACCTGACACTAAGAGGAGGTGCTGGAATTTTCCTTGATAGCTTTGTTTGCTATAAGAATCTAGTACTGCGAATAAAACACTGGAACAGTCATGGTGCTTTTCTATTTTTTAATGTTTTCCAATAAAAGTCTTTTCTAAATCAATACCTTTTGATTAATTTTACAAAAAGGAAATTCTCAAGTATTTAGTAGGATATTTTATCTTTTCTCCTCCTTCTTACAAAGTCCCCACTCCCAGCCATTCCCCAATTTTGATAGCAAATGTTACTGGCTCAGTGAAGAGAACAAAGAAATGATGGATAGCGGGTGTTAGGGATTCAACGGCCACAATTATTTGGTAAACTCTTTCCAAATATTATTTATCAAAGACCCTCAATGTGTCTGGCACACTATTAGGTGCCGAAGGAGGTGCAAAAAATGCAGGTGCTCTGCTACCTGTCCTCAAAGAGCCACATCCTCCTTAGAGATTCAAGGCTCCCACACAGAAAACAAATGCAGCATCTGTTGAGTTTAAACAGTACTTTCCATTGGCCTAGCCCTTCTCAGAAAGTTTCATTAAAAAGGGTACAACACCCAGAGTCTTTGGTGGTTCCACCATTGAATCTTATTAGAACTCTGGGGGCTGGTTAATTTCTCACGTGATTACCGACCTTCACCTTCTCAACACTGCACAGTGCAAGCCCTTCCTAAACATTCCATGCCTTATTCTGCCAGATGACTTCCTGGTGGCCACTGTCCCTTTAGTCCATGAAATAAAAAATCATTGCTCCAGGGGGCTGGCTTGGTGGCTCAGGCAGTTAGAGGTCCGTGCTCCTAACTCCGAAGGCTGGCGGTTCGATTCCCACATGGGCCAGTGGGCTCTCAACCACAAGGTTGCCAGTTCGATTCCTCGAGTCCTGCAAGGGATGGTGGGCAGCGACCCCTGCAACTAAGATTGAACACGGCACCTTGAGCTGAGCTGAGCTGCTTCCCAGATAGCTCAGTTGGTTGGAGCACATCCTCTCAACCACAAGGTTGCCGGTTCGACTCCCGCAAGGGATGGTGGGCTGTGCCCCCTGCAACTAGCAATGGCAACTGGACCTGGAGCTGAGCTGCACCCTCCACAACTAAGACTGAAAGGACAACAACTTGACTTGGAAAAAAGTCCTGGAAGTAGATACTGTTCCCCAATAAAGTCCTGTTCCCCTTCCCCCAATAAAATCTTTAAAAAAAATTAAAAAGTCATTGCTCCAGGTATGAAGTTTCTGCTTTTCCCCCAGATACTCATCCTCAGCGACCTAGGACTTCCCTCTGGAAGTACTCAATGCCTTATTCATCATCATTGTTTCCCACACAATATTGCTTCTCTCAGAGAAAGTTGTTTTATGGGGAAAAAAGTAGGGCGATGCTCAAAGGATTCACTGGTCTTACTTACCATGTGCTTTTCATCCAGAAACAGTGGCCTCATAGAATGGGGGCATGGCCCACCAAAGTCCAGTTACAGTGCTAGCTGGGAACAATGACTAGCAAGGTTGTGGGCTGTGGTATATACTCCAAATCAGCAACAAATAAATGGTGATGTTTTTTTCCATAGCCAGAATGCATGACCATAGGAACTAAGCAGCAAAATATCCCTCACTCCAACATCTGATGACCCATTAGCAAAATATCTGCTTCCTGCTCTTGAGACTTTGAGCTCTGCAGCTTTAGAAGTCATCATTCACCAGAGGACACAATTTATTGTCCCATTGAACTAGAAGTTGAGACTGCCATCTAGCTACTTTGGCCATCAAAACAAAAATAAATTTAAAAAAATTATTTTATAGTCAGAGTGATTGGTCTTGTTCATCAAGGTGAAAAAAACATGTTGTTACACAATAGGGGCAGGAAGAAATATGTCTGAAATGCAGGGGTTCCTCTAGGGCACCTCCTAAAATGGTCATATCTATGGCAACAATTAACAAAATCTGTAGCAACCCTGTACAGGCAGGACCGTCATGGGATAGACTCCTCAAGAATAACTGCTTAGGGCACCACACTAAGTAAAGAGTCCTGAGCGACTGAAGTATTGCCTGAGGGTAAAAGAATTGGTAGTAGAGGGAAGAAACTATAACTACCAACCACAATCTTGCTTGACCATTTGCAGACATGAGAACCGTAATAATTACCCATACTTTCTTCCATTCTCTCCTCTCTCTCTCTCTAATTTCTTTTATTTCTCGCTCTTTTACTATTATATTTGCAATAGCTGCCATTCTAATTTATTCCATAGGTTAGAAGACAATAACATTGGATTATAAAGGAACCAGAGGAGGAATAAATTACTAAGAGATGGATGTTTTGATCAATTAGACTTTTGAGGAGAGGGTAAGTGTATGTATGTGTCTGACCACACATGAGCCAGTTATGATTAAACCACATGAATTTGCCATTTTTAGGTCAAAAATTTAAAACTCATCCATTTCATGAGATCCAACCTCACACCTTAGGTGAGGCAGGGACATCTGCCGTTGCTGTCGCTGTTTGGAAATCTAAGTGAACAGAAGGATGTGGATGAATGTTGATGACCAAATGTGGTGGATTGTGGCATTACTGGGGATTAGCTAGCTCAATCCCATTCCAACCTTCCTGTGGATGTTAGATTTCTCAGACTCCCTAGTAATGAAGATTCTGGATATGATTTAGGCTCTACCATTCAATTGAACTTGCATTTGTCTTCAACTGTGAATTAAATTAGGTAGGAAGAAAGTGTGAGCGGAAGACATTCATTTTTCTGATGTGGATCATGGTAGAGAGGCATGCTTCCAGAGCCATCAATGTAGCTGATGGCTCTCTGGTTTGGCTTCTGGGTCTGGTGATTCCCTGATCATATTAAAGGTGATGTAATTCTGGAACCAACACTATCTCACCAGCAGAGGCAACAGACCCTTTGGCAGTTCAGTTCTGCAGTGCGGTTTGGGGAGGTGCTCCTGGGAGGTCTGCTTAGACTCAAGTATGGTCATCAGCCCTCTCCATGATCCTATGAGCTATGCATACCCTTCAATGAAATTCTCAATGCTTAAACGCGTTGGGGTGGAGTCTGTTATTTGCATATAAGAATCCTGTCTAATATACACGATATCTACCACTTAAGCCCTGAGTTTTGTCCCAATGTTCCCAAATCTTTCCATCCACAATGTATGAGACTCTGACACCCAGAAGAAGGGCACCCACTGTTCTTCTCTCACTTGTTATTTATCGGATTCCTTCTCCCCACATAGCAACTTCATGCTTGACAAGGTTAGGAAAATGAACTCCAGTAATCTAATTACTCCAAAAATTGATCTAAATATAAATACATATTTAAATTAATAATTCATGAATAAGTAATTTGAATATAAATAATCTCATTATTTCGTTTAGTGAGCTTCAGGCTGTGTACCTGAGGAACCTAGGAGAGCAGTTGCAGGAGTTTCCCATGCAGTTTCTGCATCAAATGCTAAAGATATAGATCGCCCCGTATACCATTTGTTAAAAACCATTTACCATGTTGAGATTATACTGCAGATTTTCTTTGAAAAGGAGACTTCTACCATGAACACATTTTTGAGCCACTGCCCTAGCTACAAATTGCTGCACTAAAAGTGAAGGTGACACTCAGAAATGGTTAAAGAACGGCTCTGAAGCAAGGACCGTGAGGCTCATTACTTTATAGACAGATGACTCACAACTACGGATGACATTGGTTCCTTTAGTACATATCAATCACCAGCCTCACACAGAGATAGGTACTGGGGACACAAAGATAAACCATATATAGTTCCTGACTTAAGGAGCTTCCAGCTTAATATTTTATATTTGGAAATTAAAGCTATATTGAGCTTTTTTCACAATGCTTAATAAAAGTGCTCTGTTTTTTCTGAAACCCAGTGAAAAGAGCTCTAGCTTCACAGCCAGACCTGCTGCTGGAAGAAATTCCCTTTGTCTCTTCATATCTCAGCTTCTCATTGGTGACATGCAGCGAATAACTCACTAAGTTACTAGGAGAGGCAAAGGACAGAGGGGATGTTAATTCATTCCATAAATGTTCAAGTGCGATACAAGTATAAGGCATTCTGCTTATTGTGACTTGACTCTTTCTTTGAAGAGTCCAGGACAAGACATTTCAGAGGGCTTCAGGGCGTATCCTGATGTCCTCTGAGACCAGTAGCCACCTTGCTGTGGGATGAGGAGAACAGCAGAGGCTCTGACATAACTCCTAACTTTGACTCGACCCTTTATTACCTATGTGACCTCAAGCAGGTGAATTCCCCTCTCTGAGCCTCAATTTCCTCATCACTAAAGCAGGGCAACATTTCCTCCTTAGGAGGCTGCTGTGCAGATAAAGTGAAATAATGCATATTACGTGCCTCATTCAGTGCCCAGCACACGTCGGTTGTGGAAAAGAAACGTCAGCTGCCAACTTCCTCTGACCCTGCCACCTTCTGCCATAAGGCTTTATCCCATGCAACCTTCTAAACAGTCACCCACTGCACTGGGGCAACAAATAAAGAAGGGATTTTAGGCTTCGCAGTACACTTTCAGTATCACTTCCATTTAAGTCAGACTTACTACCACATGGAGAATTTTTGTAAGTGGGTAAATGATCTCGGAGCTGTTCCATTAATCCAATTCACTCAACAAATATTTATTGATTGCTCTCTGTGAGCCTCTCCCAGGCACTCCTAGAGTGAGAAAGACTTCAGGAAAGAACGAGTCACTATTATTTCTCTGGCAAGAGCTATAGAGCAATGAGAACACACTGTGCGTGATAAGCCTGTCAGAAGACAATTGTTTCCAGAGCCAAGTGATAGGAACAAAAAGACATCTCAAGCCTCAGCCAGGGGGCACTGGCTGCCTCCTGGGCAGCGGAAATAGCTTGCCAACATAGCACTGATACAAGCAGGAAGCCAGCTCAGCCCATCAGACCACACTAAGGTTCTCCGTATGCCAGGAACATGGGCCCTTGAATGAAATCCAGGCCCTGTGCCTGGATGACAGAAGGCAATGAGCGTGGTCCCCAGGGCGCTAGCATCACTCCCTGTCATTTGCATTTACACAGTTTGGAGAAGGGTGAGTTAGGCTAGCTGCAGGCTGTGGGAAACACTGGAACTACCTTGGGAGAGAGAAGGAAGGGACAGCGTCCCCTGTGCTTAGTCTATAGGAAATGTGCTGCCAATTCTTTGGAGGACACTTGTCAGGCAGCCATCCATCCTGGGAGCATCCTACCATGACTGAATCAACACTGCCTATTCTCTGTGGCCAAACTGTGAGCACTCCAAGCCACTGGAAAAGGTTGTGTGATGACAAACACAGGCCCACAGGCTCAGCCAGACTTCACAGCTGACTCCTTGAACATCAAGGACCTCAAGGACGCAGCTAAACAATTTGCAAGGTCAGTGACTTAACTCTGGAAGGATGACTTGGCACTTGAGCTTCCTATATCCTCCCGCCCCCCCCCCCCCCCCCAAAGAATCTAAAGACATTCAAGGCATCCTTCAGAATTTCTGTGAAGTTCAGGTCCCTCGTCTCTTATGTTAGCAGTAACGGCTTTAATAACTCGAGAAAGTGTCAATTCTTACAAAGAGCCAAGTGCAAATAGGGATAAAATGAATAATCCTTGATCACAGCCATCACCTTAGTTTTAGTCCTGTTTAGTCAAACACAGACAAGTTAAAACCCTCTCTTAAGTTAATGGAACCATTAAGTTATTGAGGGTTTCTCAGCACAGTTCTAGGCCAATCCATTTCTGCAGAAATCCCTTGTGATCATTAAATATCACATGAAGAAGATGAAAAAAACTGAATTAGGCCATGGGAGTTGGATCTAGGGGGCAGAATTACACAACAGGTTCTGTTGGTAATGGTGAAATCTTAATAAATAATAAATTGTTCTTTTTTTTTTTCTTTGAGTCTCAAGCAACAGTAAGTAGCTCCAACTCTAGAAGGTGACAGATTTCCTGACATGAAATGCTATGTTAGGCAACCCATATTGAACAGGAAGCACCCCCAAACCTGCCCAGGCTGTCCTCCACTACCAGTAAGGTGAGGTTATGCAGTGGGTGGTTTGCATGATTTAGGAGCATAATCAGCTGGTGAGTAGGAATGAGGTCACCAATTCTGCTATCTCATCATCCCTTTCGTTTAGGTGAAACCCTCTCCAAAGCTTCCCCAAGTGTTTCTCAGAGCCCTCTGGGACTGTCTTTCATGCCTATGAACAGTGTTCCCACTGAGCTCTGCTGGGGATCCACCTGGTCTCCTCTGGGGAAAGGCTGCCCTGCCCAGGACCTATGTCCCTGGGCCCCCAAGTCTGCCCTGCCAATGCTGCACATCAGAGCTGCATCCCCTCCGCCCCCCCCCCCCAACCTGGAGCCAGCCTGGTTCCCTGCAGAAAAACAGAAACGGGAAGTATGCTGCCCACTTCCGAAGGGGTTGGGATGGATCCCCTTCCATTGCTGCCATCTCTTCCCTCTGCGCTGCCTCTCCCCTGCCCCCCCAAGGGTCTTAGCACCTAAAATGTTCTACTCCAGGGTCTCCTTCTGGAGTCTCCTGCCATGCACAGCAGCTCATCTCAGGACACCCGGGGGCCCCCACGTGCCCATTCTCAGCTCAAGCCCAGCCAGGACCACTCTGCTCTAAGAAACCTGAAAAGTTCACAAGACGAGGCAGACATTTCAGAGAAGGGTAACAGATGAGGTGGGACTTAGAGGGGATTTTGAAGCCAAGGAGCCAAATAGGTAGAAAAGAGGGTAGAAAGATGTTATAAGAACTCAAGGATTTTCTGTATCTGTTGAGCCATCAAGAAGAGAGAAGAAGGGATGACCAGTAGCTCCTGGGAGCCCAGCCCTGAGCAGGTTCTTTCCACAGGTATTATTTTCATTTAATCCTCAAATAACCTTACTAGTTCCTTGTCTGTGTTTACAGGTGAGAAATCCAAGCTTTGACTGATCCAGTGACAGCCGCAGTTACACCGTGGATTACTTTGGGAAACGCTACTCCAGAGGAATTCTCAATCGAGGAGTCAGGATTCCAGAAAACTCACAGGGTAGCTCTAAGCATCTCTTTTCTGGGAATAACGGGGTGAGTGTGGGCTGGAAGAACAGAAGCAGTTGTCTTTCTGGCTTCTTGTGCACGTGGCTCACCCCACCAAACTCCTTTGGGCGTCACTACATCTGCAAGACCATATGGTCATTTCACAGGCCAAATGAGGCACAAGGTGCCAAAACCAAAAGAGGGGTCATGGGATTGAAAATATATGACTTTCTTCTTCTTTGAGCAGAGGAGCATTGGAAGAAAATGAAGCCACTACCGGTAACAGCTCTGTTTCTAAGTATAACCATTTTTACACCTCCCTTGGAGTTGGTTCAGAGGACACCCCATTCCATGGCTTTATTTGGATTGGGATATCTAATTTCAAACGAGAGGGATTATTCAAAGCTATTTAAAGTCCTAAACCATGAATAGGAATGGAACTGCAATGCAGGGGATGAGCAAGCAGGTAACTGGGGTCCTTAGTCATCCATGCTGACAATAGTGTACTAAGTACCTTCTCTGGGCAACGCCTTTCTGGGTGCTGGGCTAAGGACAGGGACAAAATGCAAAGACAAGTAACTCAAGGGCCCTTCCTGAAGTGAAAATCAGTATCTCTCTGTCTGTGTCTCTCTTTCTCTCCTTGAAATAGCTTTGTTCCCTCCTCAATAAACAAAGGAGCTGATACAGTGATATCATCAGGGTATCGTCCCCAATTAAAAACACTCAGCCTAGGCCCAGCTATACCCTCAACATTTTCCAAACTCACTCCCAGTTCCACTCCTAGACTCAAGTTTTAAAAATATAGGTCTACCAACGGGTTAAAAAAAATGCCAGTGATGAAACAAGGAAATACTGTGCTGGAATTTGCAAATCCCAAACACAGTTTTCTCTGTATACAAATGAACACGGAAGCAGGGATTGGAACAAAGATGACCCTGTAATACAATCCCCTCTGTGCACATAAGAATGTGTGAGTGGGGAGGTGTGCTCCATGACCCAAACCTTTGTTCAGGGGAGTCCGGTCATGCCTCAGTCTTTCACCACAATTTTGTTGAAGGTCAGCAGCATCTTAAGGCCTGAGTAGCAGAATGCGCTACTAGAAAAGAACTTTCCTAATGCAGACTCAAAATCAAGGCTGCTTTTTTGTGTGGCAGAAAGTGAAGAACACTGAGCTCGGGGTCAGAAGGTTTAAATGTGAATCACAGCTCTGCAGCTCACTGGCCATGAGTTCCCAGGCAATAAGCTCTTGGAGCCTCAGTTTCCCTGCCTTTAAATGGGAGCATGGGCGGTAATACCACCAGTCCTGATGATTACAAAGTAGAACTGTGACATTCTAAAAACATAATACGTTTGAAACCATGCTGTAAGCTGCCTAATGTGTCACAAATACAAGAGTTTCCCATTATTATTGGTATAATGGTCTCCAGAAGAGTATATTTAAAAAACTCAAGCAGTCCAATTTTGATTCTGTTTGTCTCCTACCATTTCCCTTCCGCAGAAGTAAAAAGTAGCTACCTGCTAAATACTAGAAGGCATGCCCAACGAAGAGATGGGCAAATTCTTTGTGAATTCTATTAAGAGTCTAACCATCCTGTCTCTACCTAATGTCATAGAAATGCTAGTTATTAGTAGGCATGCTGCTTGCAACAACAATCTGGACTCAATTTTCATTCTTGCCATAAATCTGTCTTCTTTTCTTCTCCTAGAGGTAAAGGGGTCTGAAGGAAGGAGGCCCCAAGAGGCCAGGGAAGAAAACGCAAAGCTTAATTGTGTCCCTGCACTGTCCCACTAATATCACAGAGAGCCCTCGGCGGTGGGAGCTGCCCCTAAGCCCCGCCAGTCCCTGCATGCTTTGCCCAGGGCTCAGGAACCCCAATGCCTGGAGCAAGGCTGGTGGCTGCTGTGAGGACAGGCCCACTCGGCTCACAGAGGGCTTTTAGCAACTCCACACTTCCTATTTTATGTTTAATATCTCACCTTCAGCCTCCAAAGAGCAGACAGGAGCTAAATGAATAAAATCCTGATCCCAATATCATACCTGTGGTTTTCTATTGTCCAAAAAGAAGCTAATAGCTAAAAAGAAGCTAATACCTAAAAGAAGCTAATAGCTCTCCATCTATCTATCTATGTATCTACCTACCTACTTATATATCTGTATCTATCTACAGTTATGTATCTATATCTCTATATCTATTTATACGTATATATAAATATAATATATTTATATGCAATAAATATATATATAAATTATATCTATCTCTCTCTCTCTCTCTCTCTCTCTCTATATATATATATATATATATATATATATATATATATATATATATATATATATATATATGGGAAGGAGTTATTCTGAGTTCCAGAGAGACACACTGATATAAATTGTATCTGAAACAGGATACTGATTTATGTATTGATTGACTCACGAACTTATTCACATGCAAAACATAATTGTTCAGCTGTTACACATATACTTTCAATGTGGGCAGAAAAAGCTCTTGGCAGCATTATCTTCTCATAGAGTCACTATTTCTTGTTAAGGAAAGTTGAATTTTAAGCTGCTTGTTCAAATTGTTCTGACTTGCAACAGTCTCCACTCGCCTCATAACTTCTCACGTACTCATCTGTTTTTCACAGTTTGATGTTATCTTTCAGTCAGTTGGAAGTCCTCTTTCTGTCTTCTTGGAACTCCTGATTTGTTTGTGTCCACATTCAAATGGTCAAGTAGCTACAGGAGGTGCCCAGCTTGTGTGGATTCTCCTGTCACAGCCACGCTCCAATTTTGAGTCCACTCCAAACACCTTTGTTAATTCACATTCTCATGCTTTCAATCTCAGATACACACTCAAATGCCTACTGAGCAAAATTTGCTGTAAATAACGTCTTCAGTTGGCTACTTCCCTCGGTGACACTCCTCTGGAAGCTGATATCTGAACACCATCAGCTTTTGCTCTACTTAGACAGCTCCTCGCAGATGTCACAGCAAGACATGGCCCCCCTGGACTGCGTCTCTGGTGTGTTTATGACTTCCACCTATCTTGTTACACTTCATTGCCTTTGTCGTCAAAATCCCACCTCCCTTCAAAACCCAGCATAAAGCCCTCTTCCTCTGAGAAGCTTTCCCCGGCCACTCACAGCCGTATTGGAAGTAGTACAAGGAGCCACGGCACTGACACTGCCTGCCCTGCTTTGGCACTTAGTGTACTTCTAGCTATCTGTTGTTATTCTTTCTCCAGTAAGGTGATCGTGCCTAGGAGGCAAGGACTGACTGTCTCTACCCTTGGTGAACACCTCACTGTGCATTTATGGGGGAAATGACACAGGAGTCCTGCAAAAGTGAGCCGCTACAATGAAAAAGAGCTACATGGAGAATATTTTGTGAGTGTGAGCTCTCCCATGCCGTCCTTGGTGAGGAATAGTAGTTCTGGAATTCCAGAAGAGATTTGACCATAGAATCCTTCACAAGAAAGCTCTTTGGAGAATATAAAACCACCTCATTTGTACAAATGAGGATACGAAAGCCAAGGTAAGGGTGACTGGTTCACTTTCATACAACGAGTTAACAAGGGAGCTGAAACTAGAATAAAATGAAAAGCCACAACAATGCTGAACACGTAGTCTAAAGCTCATTTCCTTACTGAAGCATGTGAAGAGCCAAAGAACATCTTTCTTAATACTGACAATGCTGCCCTCAGCACTTACTGTGTGCCTTCCACCCTCAGGGCTCTTCTGAGTCAGGTCATGAAGGGGAAAACCTTTTGTCAAGCAAATCCATCCCTAACTCGACAACAGGAGCAGAGTTATTACCGCAAAGAGGCTGTGCAGAGATCAGCTGAGGCAGCCGATCCTGGAGAAGCAGCACGAACAAGGGGAAAGAGAACCGGGGTGGCATTCGGGATCTGTTCCAAACCAGCTGTGCCATCTTGGACCAGTCCTTCGACCACTCTGAACCTTGGCTTTCTTACCTACAAAATAACACTGTTCTTGCTGGCTTGCACATTCTGAGACTGTTTCTCCTTTAGCATATTGACAATAAGACCTCAACCCCTTTATCCTCTGGCAAAAATTAAATGCCTGATGGAACCAACCTCATGCCTCTGTGTAGCTGATGTTTACATGAAAGCCCCTCCATTCTAGGACTAAATAACGATTTCTGAATGTGAGGAAGGAGGCACTCATTCATGTCTCCCTTGCCATTCCAAATCTTGGCTTAATATAACCTGCTTTTCCCTGGCCCTGGCTCTTATTATTTTTCAGAGGGAAGGGAGGTGCTGCAATGCAAAAGGTTGCGCTCATATATTTCTCAGTTCATACCACATTATCATCATCGGGCTCTCAGTAAGGTCGCTTCTCCTGTCTAATGTGGTGATTTCTTGTCCTTTAGTTACTTCCCACTCCTGTTCCCCACCCCCCAGAGCAACCATTATAATAGGTTTAATATGTATCATTTTGCTTTAATGTGTTCTTGCAAAGGGTGAGTTTTTGCTTTGTGAGCGTGTATTTTTAAATTTCTGTAAATAGTATTGAGTTGTATATGTCTGCTCTGCTGCTAAAATGGGCAAGAGGGTTCCCACCCCGGACCCCTCCGTCTCCACCGCAGAGCACCCAGAGTAGAGACCTGCTAATACGACTCTTTCCCAGTGTGAAAGCGCACGTATCATTCATCGTCTCAACAAAAGGAAGGCAAACAATATAACGCAGTGATTAAGAACACAAGATTGCGAGTCAAACACTCTTTAGCCTGATCCTGTTTTTCCACGTTTATATGGCTATAGGCGAATTACTCAGCCTCGCAAAAATCTCCATTTCTTCATCTGTGAAGTAGGAACAAAAGTAAATCGTGAGGTAGCGTGAGGATTAAATAATATAGGCTTAGAACAACGGGGGTGGCATAAATTCTAAATGGATGACAGTTGAATTCTTAATAAATACTTGTTAGAGTGCTCACAGATGCCAAGCCCCACATGTCTCATGCAGGCAAGAGAGCTGAAAATGAGGGACAAACAGAAAGGTAAGAACTTTAAAGACATATCTGAGAACACAGAAAATTGCACAATTAAAATGTTGGCATCATCCAGTGAAGATACTTACAAGTGTCATAGCTGGTTGTTTTCTACACTAGCATGAAGGACAAAAAAAAAAAAAAGGAAAAGAGTCACCTTCCATGGGTAGAACTTCTTTTTCTTTTAAAGGTTAAAATATGTACTTTGAGGCATGTGCTTTTCCTCAACTTAGCTTCCCCCACCCCCAAATGAGAGTCTCGAACACATGTAAATTGTCACCTGTCTGGTGTGAACTTGGTCAAGACTGTTGGACCAGGGTAATTTTTCTTCTGAGATTTACTATTCAAGAAAGCTGAAAGTTCTAGAAAGTTGGTCTGAGCTTGGGAGATCCTTAGAGAGCATGTGCTCCACTCATCCTTTACACATGAGCAACCTGAGTACAGTAAGCTTCTGTTATGTGAAATGTTTTTGTGTGATGTGTTTCAACAGACATGCAGTGATCAGACAAATAACCCCTGTGACTGATAACTAGCAAGTTCATAGTCCCCGGGCACCTGCATAGAGACCGCAGTGGAGGTGATGCCTGACCTTTCCGTAGGGCAAGAAACACTCCAGAATGATCCCTGGAACCAGAATATACTAGGGAAGAATGCATCCTAAATTTAGCAAGTCATATGTTCCTGAGCCCCCGCGTCTGTCCCATCTCCCCACCAATTTAACCTTTAAAGGCTATGCCTTGGGGGAAACAATGATCTCAGTCATTGCCCTTCAGCAATGTGAACTCTGGACCGTGTCTACAGCAGGCTGAGCCAGGTGAGTCAGAAAAGTGATGCCGAAAGCCACAGTGATTGTAAGAAGATTATGAAAACCCCGATCTGCTGAATTAGCTCAGGGAAGCAAGGTGAGTGCTTCCTTAAACAAATGCCTTTCGACGAGCCTAATGATTCATAAGGGATCAGAAAAGATGGTATGCTTCTATTTATACTTTCTATCTAAACTAGCTTACTGCCCTTAACAATGGCCATGTGTTGTTAGCACATGGCAAAGATACCTATTGAGTTTTTACAGAATGATTGATACAGCTTATCTTTTCTCTCTGGTTCTCAATGTAATAGCTGTGTTGTTACTTTCAAATACCTTCTGTTAAATATGCTGTCAGCATCCACAGATATCAACCTACAAGTTGAAATTAGAAAAGTCAGTATACCCATAATCAATAGTAAATAGCTATTTGTGATGGACTGTAGTCATGACCGGTGTCAAAAGTTTAAGAAACAGCAATTTGACTTTATACTGTTCATGTGAAAGCAACCAGAAAGAACAAATATGTGGAATCTCGTAATTCCAGAAGTTTTTAAATAGATACACTTTAGAGGTTTATGTGCCTCGGCACTCTGCCTGTTCTAGATAGATGTAGAAAGTTCCCCAAATTTATCATATTTTTTTCTGATCAGCTTCAGATTTTATAAAATACTGCTTCTCAAATAAACTGCATTTATTAGGACATAATTAAGCAATTTTCACATTTTAATCATCCAAGACATATATAACTACAATCACAGCTTCAGATCAGCATAATAATCAATGTTATCAAACTGAATTAATTTAACTCTAATCAAAAGGAGAAATACGATGATGTTGCAGTTAATTCATGCAGTTTTATTTTGAGAAATGTGCAATTTCTGTTGGACTTTTTGAAATAATTAAAATAATTCAAGAATCCCTCTTGCTTTCTTCAAAGACCCCCAAAGGCTCAGGTACCCAGTGAGGGAACCACTGACTTAGGGCCTCATAGAGGGCTCAGTAGTAGAGGTTATACAGCCTTGAATTGAAAAGAAAGACCTGCCTTTTCATTCCAACTCTGTTCTTCATGTAGGACCAAGACATGAGCACAATGCTTACTTTTCCAGTGCTTCAAGTTCCCATGTGAAAAGTGGGAATAATTAACAGACAATTAAAAAGACAGAAAGGAAGGGGGAGGAAAGGAAGGAGAGAGGGAGGGAGGAATTGAAAAATTTGCAACTCAGGGCTAACCCAACACTTCTACAGAGAAGAGAACTTTGGGTGCTCTGAGTTCAGAGAAATCCTTGCAACACTGAGGTTCACCACTTCTTTTTAGTCCAACATAACCACAACCTGTTTGAGAGTTTTTCAAAAATTCCAGAAACTTACCTAGACCAGATTAGCTCCATTTCAAGTAATTTGAAGTAAATATTAAGAAAAAGAGTACAAGACGAGAGGGAGAAATTATTTTGAATTCTGGACCAGTGTACGAAGCCAAAAGTTTTGCCTGAAGATGATACAGGGTAGCTAGTATGTCCCTAGGTAGACAGGGAGGTCCCTGGTGGAATAAACAAAAGACAGCCATATCCTAAAACTTCAGGTTTTGAAATCACTCCTTTGCTCCAGGACATAATGTAACAAGGCCTGAGGTTAATCATAAAATTCATTTTGGCCTGACAAATGGAGCACATCTGATAGATAAGAGTGGGTTACCTTGCTAATTCCTTTAGGATGGGCAAGTAGAACAGACCTGGTAGACGAATTTCATTAGAAGGCGCCAGTTCCCTTCTTCAAACAAGTTCCCTTCTTCAAACAGCTCCTCTTTCCCAAGCAGGCAAGGGAAGGTATAAAAGTAAGTTTTTGCCTCAGTCAGGGGGCACCCTCATTCGGGACCCCCTCCCGCGCGGGAGCTGCAACCTCTTCTCCTGCCTCTAATAAACTATCCTCTTTTTAAAACTTTTTGCCTCTCCCTGGTCTGTGTTTCCATTCTTCAGCTTCATGAGACAGGATCCCGGCCCACACTCAGAAACTGCAGGCAGATCCAACATCACCTACATCAAAGAGATTCAAATTTTATTTCTGTTGGAAATAAAAATTTGTTGAATTATCTTCACATCTTCTTCTACTGCAGTTCATATCATAGCTATTTAGGGTGATTTTTCTTAGGAAACAGCCAGTACCTTGATAGTTAAAGGGAGCCTTTAAAAAAGTACACTAACTTCTCTAGAACAAATTTACTGAGACCTAAATTGATTGACTAGAGTAGCACGGATGAAGAATGAAGCCAATTCCTAATTAAATGGATCTAACAGACCAATTATACGTTCTCCGTGCTCTTGAGTGTACAGTAGGCTAAAAGTTCACTTCCAGAAGTTAATGAGAAGATCTGCATACAGCTTTCCAGTACATACAGTGTAGGGTCCTGAAGTGACAGGTTCTCTGCTATTATTATCATGCAGAGCGGTATGTTGATTTGCTTAGCTGAATGTAGGTGAGAGCAGAGGAGAGGACAGCGACAAGGTCAGCTCTTTATAGCACAGGGATCACTTTTGCTGTCCATCGTAGTGACTTCTTGACAGGAATTTACAGAGCCTAATTTAATGTTAAGAGCACCTTCAAATTTCAGCACTAAAGTCTTATTCCAAAATCCCATTTCAAACTGACCCTGGGATCAGAAAACAAAACAAAAGCAGTTCCAATCATGCAGTATGCCTCCAACTATTCATGTTTGTCATCCCGAAGCATGTTTACTGACTTCAAATCAGGCGCTCAGTCTGACTGGTAAGACCAGCCCTGTACGTGTAAACAATACCCTGGCAGCCTGGCACCTGGGAAGTGAAACACACATCGGGAGGCTGTTTGCTGGGTATGCTGCCGAAGACGATAATAACTATAGGCAACAGTTATGGAACACTCACCGCCTGCAAATTCTTAGGCTCCACCCCAAATGCTGACCCAGGACGATTAAGGTAGGACCCAGAGATTGGCATGTTTAACAAGCACCCCAGGTGATTCTGGTTAGAATTCCTTACCCACATTGAAAAAAATACTGATTTAAAGGGACACTCCTATTTTGGCCCCTATGAGGCTGAAAAAAACCTAACCTCTGTCACTTTGGGACTAAATGGAAGAGCAGCAGGGATTCTGATTTAGTATGTGCCATGCTACAATCTTCATCACCTTATTTATATGTTATTTAATGGAACTTTTAAGAGTGAATATAGTAGCAGAGGTATTGTCATGTGGACCACAAAACCACCAAAAAACTCAGAAACTGGTGGTTTCCAGTTACTTCGGAAGTGGAGTTAATGACTGAAAATAAAATAGTTTTAGTTAGAAGGAGTCCCCTTTGGTATAGTAAAGTAAGCTACTGGACCTGCTCTTCCACAGATAATAACTATAAACTTTGAATAACATTAAAAAAAAAAAAACTCTCTGAAGGCATTGTAGAGTAAATAAAAGCAGGTGGATTCTGGAGAGGGGAGTTAGCATTTGGAAGAAGGGAAAGGCACAGGGTGGCAGGGTGAGCCCCCCCCCCCTTGTTTTTTCTTTAGATGGAGAGAAGATGACCAGGTGGCATGGCTAAAACTCCATTAGAGGCCTGCAGTCTTTCTGGCCTGAAGAATCAGACAGCAGACAGAGGTCAGGGCAACCACAGCCAATGGAAAGTGAAGTCCTAATATTGGAAAGGTGAGGGTCAGTGACAGGGAGCCACAAACTACACGTGTAAACTCTGACCAAAAAAATATCTGGGTGACTCTCAAGCTACACACATGTACAGGGAAAACTGCCAACAGCTCAGCTAAAGGTACGAGAACTAAAAGATTTGAGCTGCCATCCCAAAATCAGAGTTTCAGTCGGAATGCAACTGAAGTAATTGCTTACTAAAACAAATAAATGGAAAAAGACAGCCCTCTTCCAGATCATCCACAACACAACATTCACAATGGTTGGAACAGAATTCGAAATTATCCAACAAATACAGACACAGGAAAATGGGACTCATGCTCCAACGAAAAAGTAATCAACAGAAACTGACCTTGATATGACCCAGATGTTTAAAGTAGCAGACAAGAGCAGACAAGGATTTTAAACATCTACGAGAACTATGTTCAATAAAAGAAAAGAAAAATATACTCTTAATGAATGAAAAGGTAGAAAATTTCAGCAGAGATATAGAAACTATAAAAAAAAAAAGAAATTCTAAAACTGAATGGTATATCTGAAATAAAATATCCACTAGATAGAGTAGGTAAGAGTAGATGGAGATAACGGAAAGTGTCAGTAAACAAGAAAATTGATCAATAAAAATCATCTAATCTTAAGAGCAGAAAAAACAAAACTACACATCCGTTCCTGTACTCAATTCAGCCAGATGACTGCTCTCCCCACCCCACCCCAGCAGAAGGCTAAAGGTTATTCTCTAGAGAGCGTACAACAACAGGTCTCTGGATTGGGAGAGCAGGCGTAGTTTGGGGCATGGGGTGGCACAATATTGAAAAAAGAAAGATAAAGTAGAAATTTACATACTGAATATGGAGATGTTTCCCCCAGTACTCCCTACCCCCACCCACCCCAGCCAACTTTCTCAAAAATGTTAGCAGCCGGCCTTCAGATTTCTAGTCTCCAAACAGGATAGAATGTTTTGCATTAGGGAATCTTACCAGCCCAGGAGGAAAGACCCAAGGATGCTACCAGCCGAGGTTCTATTCCCCAGCAAAGCCACCCAGCCAGTTCCTATGTAGGAGAATACATGCCTAGATGATTGCATTCTGGGAGCAGGGTGAGCAGAAAGAGATGGGACTTCCATTACTCAGCATGCAAACTTTCATAAAATACCCCTGGTTTTCAGCCCCACCCTTTGCTGTAGAGCCAAATACTCCACCAAGGTAGTAACGTGGATGTCTGAGAAATGAGGGCCAGAGTGGGGCTTACCTCTACCTACATTCTGTTTTGTAATTTTGGATTTTTAACATAAGAATACATTATTCACTCAGAAAAAGAAGACATTAATTTTCAAGTGTTCAGTAAAGGGGTTGACCGATAAATATGAGGAAATACCCACCGCCCCAAAAGTACAACTAAAGAAAAAGAGACGATAAATAGAAGAATATAGGTAAGAAATTTAAAGAATAAATTCAGGAAGTCTGACATCAACTAATAGTTCTAAGAAGAGAATGAAAAGGAAAGAAAGGAAATTATCAGAGAAATATTAAAAAACCCAGAACTCAATAATATGAGTCTCCAAATTGAAAGTAACCACAGTGCTCTGCACAATGAATGAATAAACAATGAATAAAGTATGCCAGGCACCAATGGAAGATACGAAGAGCATTCAGGAGAGAACAAAAACAGTCACATACAAAAGAAACGAAACCAGAAAGGCATCAGAATTCTCAACAGCGACACTGGAAGCCAGAAGACATCAAACCAGGACTAACTTCAAAGTTCTGAGGAGAATTGTTCTCAACCTTGAATTCCGTTACCAAACGATTGAGCAAGTGTGAGGAAAAAGGAAAGACATTTTCAAATACACAGGAAGTCAGGAATTTTACCTCCAATGCACCCTTTCTTAACAAGCTTCTAGAGGACGTGCTGCAGAAAAATAAGGGAGGAAAATCAGATGAAGACGTGGAGCACAGGAAAGATATAAGGAATCAGGTGCAGGCCTAGGCGGCAACAAGTCCGGACTGAGGAGGACAGAGGGCTGCGAGGGCTGCCTTTTGGCGCCCAATGGAACTGATCGATGATCAAAGATATTTGACCATTTAAAAGTAAAACAGGAGGTGACAGAGCTGAATGATCATGGGGCAGGGGGAGTACAATTTAAAGAAATTTAAGGAAATGAAAAAACATGGCCATGAATTATCATCAATAAAAACAAAAATTTCTAGGGATATAAATGATAAATGTCTAACTATTACGTTGTTTTGTGCACCTGAAACTAATAAAAAAAATTTCTAAACCAAGCAAAACAGAATTTATAGCACATCACTTGATGAAATAATATATGCACAACGATAATAAAGTAAACGCCAAATATAATGTAACCATATTTTTTGGGGGGTCGGATTAGAGAAGATGAGAAAGGGGACAAAAGCTTTTTTGTACAAAAGCTAAACTTGACTGCTACAATAGAAATGAATAGATAATGTCTAAAATTCATCAATCAAGAAATAGCATTATATGCATATTATTTAGAACCTAAGAGGTCAGAATAATCAGCGAAAAGAAGAATAATAGATTGGAAGTTGACTGCCTCTGGACAGCAAATCACAGCTTGGTTATGGAGATGGGGAATGCTGTTTTTCATTATTACCCTTCAAATACAATTTGATTTTTAACCAGGTTTTGAATGCCTTTGATAAATATAAAAAGTAGATTAAAGTAAATAAGTACAATAAAAAGAGGCAGAATTGTCACCCATCAGGAATATTCTAGAGAATGATTCTGGGAGGAGTAACAATGATGCTATGACTTAAGCCCTGCTCTCTATCTGCCTGTGCAATGTACTGCTAATTGCCCCTTACGGGGAGATATGGCAGCAGGCTGCTGAAATGTCTTCTAACTCTTCTTCCCCTTCCTTCTGTTTTATGCTCTATTTAGAGTTAATGATTACAGTACACTTGAAATAAGCTTCAATTTTTAAAAATATTCAAAAAATTATTTCATTTGCAAGAATTTTTTAAAAGTAAGCATTGTGATGACTATAAATTGTATAAATTATAAAATGATAATTACCCATTGTATAAAATTTATTTAAAAATCAGAAAAATAGAACAGATGACTCTTCTCCCCAGAGGTTCAAGTTTAGCGGATCTCTGGAATCGGCAGAGAGGTTTGAAGATCGTTGAAACAAAGACCAGGGGTTTACGGAGCTTCTGTGGCATTGGAACTAGTTTGAAGCTATTTATATCTTGAAACATCACCATGAGAGCAAGGTCGCAATTTTATATCAACATCCTCCCCGTGTCTAGAAGTATTATTTTCCCATGCACAGGCAGCAGACCAATCATACTAATCATTTTGCAGGAAGAGTGGGTACTAGTATCATCACTGTCCCAATTATCTTGATCCTGAGCTACCTGGTCAGGAAATCCCAGGCAACACAAGCTTATTGTAGTTCCCCACCAGATGTTCCCCACCAGATGTTTGCAAACAGATGCACAGAGACCTCAAGTCGGCATATGCTAGATTGGTTTGTCAGCAAGCATGGCATTTTTTCAGATTCCATATATAACAATGTTCTCTTTCTCTCCTAGATCCGCTGCCAACATGGCATCCTCAGTAAGAGTCCTGAACTCTAAGAAGGCTCATGAATTACTGTGGTTTCTCACACTGTATGCCATGTAAAAAGTACCTTTCGGAAAAAATACCTTAATGCTCATGTATTGAACACTGTGCTCACACACAAATCCACTTGCTGTTTACCATAAGCAAGAAGGATCCTATTATTATCCTTATTTTAAAGATGAGAAGACAGATTCAGAGAAGGTAAGTAAATTGACTCAAGTCACACAGTAGGATCCAAATGAGTGGTCAAATCCAGCTAGATTCACAGATTTCTCCATTATCCAAAGTGTTCTTGGTTTTTCTTGTCTGCAAGAATAAAGCTAGAATATACTTAGACTATTCAGACCTCTGGAATCTTTTTTAAAGATCAGATGTCCCTTCTTCATAAGTAGGTGCACGGGCCTTGGCACGAATCATTACTTTAAAGAATGGTTTGAGATGTATTCTGAAGCACAGAATGTCTTGTCTTTCGTTAAAATCACATACACTAAAGGTCAGTCTAACATTACGAGCATTGTAGTGGGGGATTTGGAGAAGGAGGGGAAGGGTGGTGTTTAAATCATTTGAATTACCTCTTAAGTTTCTCTTAGTTCCAACATAATTCCTTAGTGACTTGATGGTATGTCCAGCTTTGAAGGTTTCTTGCATATATTTGATGTTCTGCAACTTCCCCTTCCTTTGAAGGAAACATTAGTTATCTTCTAGATGGCTCTGGGAACATTTTAGAGATCTATGCATCTTTGGGGGAAAAAATGGTTTCTTCCATAAAATATGGTTTTAAGCATTTAAAGCTGGCTTTGTTAATCTTCCTTTTCCTAAAAATTGGGTCATCACAGTGACATTACATGACAGCAGTTGTCTGTAATTTGCACAGCTAAATCTGGTTTCCGGATTGTCAAATGTGCAAGTGTATTGTTTAGAATAATAGTTAATCATAGTTTCCAAGCAAGTCACAAAGAGAGCCACTATCATTGAAAAGCTGGAGCCAAAATGCAACTGTCTCTCCAGAGAGATAATGAGTGGATGAGGAGGACCTCTTTCAAACCAATGAACAACACTAGCATTCAGAGTGGTCTGTGCACCCACTACCTTGAACTTCAAGTCGCTAACCCATCAAAATGTGATCACTAAGAATAGACCCATTACTGCCTTTCCGCAAGGGCTGGAGAGGAACAGCTGGCACCGGTATCTGGGTTCTGCAGGAAATGATGACTGCAGTAAGAACAAGGTCCTGGGTTACAGAGGTGCTGTTAAGAACCAGGGCAGGCTGTTGGATTAGGAAAGGGAGTGAGTTAAAACCTCGGAGATTCTAGGGCATCTAGAATAGCTCCTTTGATGCACTGCCCAGAAAAGCCTTCCCGGATCCCCCAGCACAGGTTTTTCACTGGATGTTCTCCATCTGTCCCACAAATCCACTCTCTGTTATTTTCTGCTCTGCACTGTATCCTAGGAGGCTGACCTCTAAGGACTTTACCCACACAGCTCCCGTGACCTCTGGCTTCCTGTTGGTTTGGGCCAGTGGGAGGAACCAGAAAGTGATCAGAGGATGCAGAGAGAATGAGGAAGGGGTATTTAGTCCCCAGATTTGACGGTGGTGTGTTCCCCCTGAAGCTCAGCACACCTCCTTCAACTACGGTGCCCCTTTCTGTCCCCTTGGCCCTCACACTCGGGGTGGTGATCAATGGCTTTCTGCTTTTGCTGGTCCTGGAGCTTCACTTACTGCTTTTCTCTAAGCCTGCTTTATCTTTGTTAATGGGCCCTCCATTGGAACTCTTCCATCACGCCTTTTGAGTGTGTCATCAGTTTCCCGTGAGACTATGACTGATGCCCTGTTCCTCCTTCTCTTCTCATGTAGCTAAGAGAGGTTGACTCTTGGAATACAAAGGTTTCAGCCTTTGGAGCATACAGAGGTTCGTAGGATTCTACATATTATAACCAGGCAGGACACCTGACACTCAGTCCTGGCTCAGCTGTTAGCTCTCTACATAAACTTGAGCAGCTCATCAAAACTTCACTGTCTGGATTTTAAAGCTCTGGATATTCAGGTCCCCAATTACACATCCAACTTCAAATGCTCCAGGTCTGCCCCCTCCAGTCAGGCCCTTTCCGGGAGCACACTGTCCTCAGTCACTACACGTAATCTCCCACGTAATGCCTTACCACTCCAACAACATGATACAAGCTTTGCCAGCAGATGCTACATCTCCTCCTTATTCTGTCTCTGCCAAAGGGCAGAGCACAGTTCTTAGGCCATAACAGCTTCCCAATTCTTATTCATTAAAATCCTGGGGAACAACTCAATATATGTAAATGTATGTCAATAGCAAAATTCACTTATCCATGTATTCTATGACCAGTTTGCCTCCAACAGTTATATACTGTTGTATTTTTTCCCTAAGGCCTTTGGAAGTATTTAAAATGGAACATATAGCACATCCTGATACACACACACACACACACACACACACACACACTCACACACACACACACTGCAGGTGCCAAAAAATGGATACACATTTTAAGAGACGTAATCTATGTATTACTTTTCGAAGTTGAATTGAATTATGGGAGTAATGTGTAGTGTGACGTTTGCTCAAAAATGATGTTTTGGGAATGATCGATTTTACTTCCAACAAGTATTACAATTTTAATAGTTTTTTCCTTTCTTAAAATGTGTATACATTTTTTTTGGCACCCTCTGTGTATATATATTCGTGTGTGTGTGTGTGTGTGTGTGTGTGTGTGTGTGTGTGTGTGAAAATTGTTAATATTTGTTTAGGGATGGGGAACAGAGGGTAGAGCCATGATATAAAAAGGATACGCTTTAAAATAATATAGTTCCGTGTTTCAATTCCAGCTCATGCCACTATGTCACGGTGGGCAAGTTTCTTAGACTCTCAAATCCTGCTTCCTCTTCTGTAAAAGTGGTGATAATCCCATCTCTGTGGCAGGTTATTTGTGAGGATTAAATTCTTTATTTTATGTAAAGCACTTGACACATAGAAGGTGCTTAACAAGTGTTCACTTCCTTCCTCCTAGAATTATGGCTGATAAACAAAAGAAATCCTGAAATTCCATAAAAGTTTTGTTTCTTTTTCCGAGAATCCTTGATTCTTTGAATAAAACTACCCAGGACCGGGGGCAGCCCCCCCATTCGGGACCCCCTCCCGCTCGGGAGCTGCAACCTCTTCTCCTGCCTCTAATAAACTGTCAAAAAAAAAAAAACAACCAACAACAACAACAACAAAAAAACTACCCGGGACCACAAGCTCTGACACTAGAAGTTTTACACAGTGACAAAATAAGCTTTCTACTACAAATACCTTCAAATTAATCTTATCAAAGTCCCTTGAGGTCAAATATTTAATCATCAGAAATTTAGGTGATTAATAAGACTTAGTAGTAGTGAAGCCTTAGGTTTTGGTATCTACCTCCTGGCTCTTAAGAAACTAGAGAAGCTTCAAAGAAGTAACCGCGAGGGTGTAAATCACCTTAATGTTAGGTGTCTTTAGCTCGACTCATAAGTCTTCTGTCTTAGTAGCTAAGAGGAAAATATAGAGGCAAGAAGAAACTAATGAGAGTGGTGCATATATACTATATATACACAATTATATATAATAAACTGCATATATACGCAGTTGATTATTGTATGCCAATTGTACCTCAATAAAACTGCTTTTAGAAGTCACACAAAGAAAATTTTACAAAAGAAAAAAATGACTGGCTTGTACACTTAGGTTTTGTGTATTTTACCGTATATAAGTTATACCTCAATAAAGGACTGTTTGCGTGGAAAATGAAAGCAAGGTGTCAAATAGTGAATATAGTATGCTATCTTTTGTATAAGAAATAGAAGGGGTATAAGAATACCTATCTTTATGTGTTGTTTTCTGCATAAAACTCCTGGAAAAATAAATAAGAATCTAATAACAGTTATCATCTATGGCCCAGGGAGAGGAGGATGAAGGCCAAGTAGGGAATGAGGCTTCTCAGTGTCTACTTTTTAATATCATATGCCTCTTTGAACTGTTTTTTGTGTAAAAACAAAAAAATAAAAGTGTCTAAAGGAAGATGAGTAACCAGGTGATTGGGGTGGGGAGTTGAAGCAGGGAGAAGAAGAGGCAAGATGGGCATTTTCTAAAATCAGAAACACCTTGAAAGAACAAAGAAGCAAAGCCCAAACTGGAAGATCTGCAAAGCTCAGTGACAAAACCAGCCATGGTTTGAGGTCAGTGAGTAGACGTGAGCTGCTCGCCACGTGACTCATCTCCTGCCCAGCAGTATGAAGATATTGCTATACTCGAAACAGATTTGCCAGGAATATTTAAAATTAAACCGAACAAAACCATCCTAGGATGTGATCTTGTTATGATACCAAATCACCCAGCCAGTAAATGTATATGGAGAGACAGTACCTGCCAAGCACACTCTGTCACTGACAGGAACCCAGAGCTAGGTCCCGGTAAGCTGAGCTGCACCCCCTTAAGGAATTCTGATCACAGGGGAAATGGCAGGGGCCAATTCTGAATGAGGAGGTGAAAGTTCAAAGGAGATCAGATCAACCAAAGATGACTTCAGCTACTCAACTTCTAGGCTTTAATTCTCTGCCCCCTGCCCGCCATGCTAAGCCCCACAGTGGCTGCAAAGGAAATGGGCTCTGCTATGATCAGCTATTAATAGAAAGGGGCCCACCCACTGCTTTGCTGTTCCCCTTGCTCACCTTCAGGTGGCCCAGATGAGCCTCCCGAGGGCCTTCTCCCTGGGTGCCCTCTCTCCTTCTTTTTCCATCCTGTCCCCTGATCCTGGCTTCATCCCACCTCTGCTTCCTCAATTCCAGCTAACAAGTCCCATTTGCCCTATGTATTCGTTTTCTAGGACTGCCATAAAAAAAATGCCACAGACCAGATGGCTTCAAACAACCCATATATAGCCTCACAGTTCTGGAGTCTATTAGTCTGAAATTAAGGTATTGACAGGGCTGCCTGCAAAGCCTGTAGGGCAGGATCCTTCCTACCCCTTCCCAGCTTCTGGTGGGCCCAGGCCTTCCTTGGCCTGTGGCAGCATAACTCCAGTCTCTGCCTCTGTCTTCATAAGGTATTCTTCCCTGTCATGCTTTCATTTGTGTCTCTTCTCTTCTTATAAGGATGCCAGTTATATTGGGTTAAACTTGTATCTTAACTTATACTTGGATGAAACTCATCTTAACTTCTATCTTAATTACATTGACAAAGACCCTATTTCCAAACATGGTCACATTCAGAGGTATCTGAGGTTAGGATTTCAATATATTCATGTTTGGGGCAGGGAGAGGGGTACTATTCAACCCCCACACCCTGGTTCCCCATATTCTACTGAGAGGGATCCCCACTGAACCTACAAATCTTTTGTATCATTTGGATGCTATCCCACAACAAACTGTTGAGGATGATTACATTAAAAAGCCTCTCTCGGGCCGGCCCGGTGGCTCAGGCGGTTAGAGCTCCATGCTCCTAACTCTGAAGGCTGCCGGTTCGATTCCCACATGGGCCAGTGGGCTCTCAACCACAAGGTTGCCAGTTCAATTCCTCGAGTCCCGCAAGGGATGGTGGGCAGCGCCCCCTGCAACTAAGATTGAACATGGCACCTTGAGCTGAGCTGCCACTGAGCTCCCGGATGGCTCAGTTGGTTGGAGTGCATCCTCTCAACCACAAGGTTGCCGGTTCGACTCCCGCAAGGGATGGTGGGCTGTGCCCCCTGCAACTGGAAACGGCAATTGGACCTGGAGCTGAGCTGCGCCCTCCACAACTAAGATTGAATGGACAACAACTTGACTTGGAAAAAAGGCCTGGAAGTACACACTGTTCCCCAATAAAATCCTGTTTCCCTTCCCCAATAAAATAAAAAAACAAAAAACAAACTAACAAACTCATTTAAAAAAAAAAAAAAAAGCCTCTCTCCCCACCACAGGGGAGGATGGAATTAACAAAGGGGTGAAGGAGATAGAAACCCACTTCCTTCTACCTTGGATAGAATGAGCAAAGATGAGGCATAGAGATGGGGTGCAGAGCCCTGCCTTGTTTAAAGTTCTCTGGTGTGATGCTGAGTTCAGGGACGTGGGCTGCAGGGTGAGACAGCTCTGCTCCGCCACCACCTCTGATAAACTGTTTAACATTTTGGATCCCTGGTTTCCCTCATTGTAAAACAAAGGGGTTAAACTCCACTGCCCAGGTCCTTTTGAGCTTGCAGACGTCCCCATTTCATGGTGACAGTTGGGGATTTCCTGCCATCACTGACTCTGGGTTAACCAGAGGTAAGTGACTCAGGGTGTGGCGAGCAGGCCCCAGGCCTGACTGAGTCTGCCCTGCGGCCCTCAGCATTCGGCACAGCCTGGGTTTGGAGGCCAGAAGCCCGGATTAGCGAAAAGGAAGTGGGGGGTGGAATGCAGCTCTGCAGGACTGCTCCAGGTAGGGTGTCATTTGGGTTCCTTCAACTCCTCCTCCGCTGTCACTGTCCCTGCTCGCTGGCCCCTCCCTCACAGCCTTGCTGAGCAGGGGACCTAGAAAAGACCAGTTAGACTTCCTGCCTATTAGCACTTGATTTAGAAGGATTAGACCAGTTAGATTTCCTGAGACTTGACCTCCCAGCCTCTCCACCCCACTGGCATCCTAGCCCAGCTCACCCATTGCCCTCCCATTCTCCAGGTGCCCTTTGTAGTTCCTGTGTGCTCTTCTGTACCCTTGGGTGCTGGATTCATTCACATAGACATGCATTCATGTATTCAATCAACAGGCCGTATTCATCACCTACTGTGTGAATCAGATACCCTTCACGGTTCCCAAGGGTGCCCCCCTCCCCAGCACAATAAAAGTAATTTGTCTCTGTTCTGCCTGGACCTTCATAGGGAGGACAGGGGAGCAGAGGTTGAGGGGACACCTCCCACACTGTGCTTCACAGATTAGAATTTGAACGCAGGCCATTTTTAGCTTGAAGGCCTTTGTCTTGGAGGATGGAGCAGTTTATATTGAGAGTTCCTGCCTTCGGTGGAAGCGTCACATCCCTTAGGCCATGTCTAACCAGAGTTAGTGAATATCCAGCCACTGGATGAATGTGCATCCATCCATAGCCCTGTCATCCCTGCCCCTCCACCCTCCAGCAGCCCCCCTGGGTCAGGACCATCTCAATCATGTGCCTGCTCCATGGTCCATGTCGACACCCAGGGCTTACGATCACTCTTGTTTCCCTGAGATTACAAAATGTTTTCCACATTGCAACACAAACTTCTACTCAAGATTGATCTCTTCCCTCCACTGTTACCATTTCTCAAGTCTTGTTTTTATACTGATTTCATCCTAGCAAATTTGTTTCAAGTGGATCCAAGCAGATTTCCTCTTTGAACTTAATTCGGTCTTAGGGGAAACTGGTCTTCAGTGCATTAAAAGAGCTATTTACCCTTTTGAGCATTGAGAATGCACTTTCTCCTTCTTTTTGCCTGAGTGTCCTCCAACCCCAGTCCACCTCTTCTGTGTGCTCTGGTACATGCCCTGATATGCCTTTACCCATAAACTGTGAGTAGAGGGGTGACAGGGTCATAGGACGCCTGCCTGGCTCACCTGCAATTCACTACTTACATGGTACTTCACAGAACTATCATTCAGCCCCTATTGTTCTAGTTGTGCATTTCTGTGAGCAAACCCTCCAAAGCCTAGTGGCTTAAAACAACAATCATTTATTTATCATATTACCTCAGAAGTGTCTAATTTGGGCAGGTCTTGCAGGGAAGGCTCAGGTCGGCTTCACACAGTGTCAACTGGGGGTTGAAGGATCATTTCTAAGATGCCTTATTCTCATGTCAGGCATGTGGGTGCTGGGTGATATGATGGGAAGTCGGGCTGAGGACGAAGGGCCTCAGTTCCTTCTCACATGTCATGGGTGAGTTCCAAGAGCGAGTGTCCCAAGAGAACACGGCGCGTTATGACCTAGCCTCAAAGCTTATAGTCTCACTTCTACCATACTCTGTTGGTACAGGCCTACATAGTTCCAAGGGAAACGAGACCCACACTGGGCGGGAGGAGTGTCAGTGTCACATTATAAGAGCATGTGAGGTGAGATATGTTGTACTGGAAGTCTGGAAAATATCACACTC
The DNA here is from genome assembly GCF_036562045.2 of Rhinolophus sinicus. Taxonomy (NCBI): domain Eukaryota; kingdom Metazoa; phylum Chordata; class Mammalia; order Chiroptera; family Rhinolophidae; genus Rhinolophus; species Rhinolophus sinicus. The sequence continues at coordinate 67,310,777 of NC_133754.1, forward strand.
TTTAGCCATAACAATTCACATCTATCCCACACACAAAATACACTCAGTCCCTCCCATGATGCCCCAAAGTCTCATCCTGCTATGGCATCCTCTTGGGAATCCAGGACCTCATTATCTAAATCCAGTCCATGTGCGGATGAGGCTACTTGGGTTTAGTTCTTTGAGATTAGCTTCTTGGAAACCGTTTCTCTCTGCCTGAAAACCTATAAAGACCTGTGAACTAAAGAGACAAAGTAGGGCCGGCCCAGTGCCTCAGGCGGCTAGAGCTCCATGCTCCTAACTCCGAAGGCTGCTGGTTCGATTCCTCGACTGCCGCAAGGGATGGTGGGCTGTGCCCCCTGCAACTAGCAACAGCAACTGGACCTGGAGCTGAGCTGCGCCCTCCACAACTAAGACTGAAAGGACAACAACTTGACTTGGAAAAAGTCCTGGAAGTACACACTGTGCCCCAATAAAGTCCTGTTCCCCTTCTCCCCCCCCCCCCACAAAAAAAAGAGACAAAGTATTAGGCCCTTCCTCCCCCACCACCCACACAGCCAAGATACAATAGTAGGATAAGCACAGGGTAACCCCTATGGACTCTCATTCAAGAAGGGGAGAAATGGAAGCACACAGCATTCTCCGGTTTATAGCAATTCTGAAACCCATCCTGCCACACATGGTCCGTTGCTTGATTAGGGCTCCCCACTGCAGCCTGGAAACTGCTCACTGTGGTTTTGGCTATGCCTTCTAGGTGCCGAGCTCTTTCCTCTCAATCATCCTTTTTCCAAAAAAAATAAAAGGAAGCCTGCGTTGCAGCTGAGTAGTTTTCTCAACCTGCTTCCAACAAGTAGCAGTTTGGGGACCCAAGAACCTCTTTTAATTCTGTAATCTCTCTCCCTTTCAGTTCAAGCTGTTGTAAATTTTGTTTTGTAGGTCAATTTACAAATTCATACCAGTAGATAAAGGCCCCATTCACAAACCTCTTTTCAAGAAGTTCTTCTCTATTTCGGACTCCTGGTGATGCTGTTGTGGGACAAAGCCTTAGGATTTTCCCGAGTCCTATTTCTTTCATGGATTAAACCTATGAAACGTGCCCTTAAGATCCTTACAAAGCCTTTTGTCTGTCTCAAAGTTTTTATGAGGCACTGCTTTATATCTTTCTCATGTCTTAACAAAGAATCTTAGAGGTCCACCATGAATCTGATCTTTGTCTAGAAGTCATTTCTTAATTTGAGAATCGTTTGCTCTCTGGAGAAGTTGAGGATAAGAACATTTTCTTCTTTAACCCAGAAAGGCCTGATTCACTTATATTTGCTCTAGATTTTGCTTGACAATTGAGCAGCTTTTTTTTTTTCAGCTCACTTTTCTCCATTTGAATTTCACTAAGACCAGCTAGAAGTCTGGTAGCATCTCCAGTACTCTACCCAGATATCTCTTTAGACAGTGCATCAAGTTTATTAGGTACATTTCCTATTTTCCAAATTACTACAGGTGACAGTGTTGCCAAACCTTCCACCACTACTTAAGTAGGGTTCCCTTTTCTCTGGCTTCCAATCATATTTTCTCAGCTTTCCTTTAAGCCTTCACTAAAATCCTCTTTCAGGCCTTTAGGCATTGACCTGCTGCTCAGACCCCAAGCTGATGCCACATGTTTTAGGATTTGGATTTAGCAGTAACCTGTTCCGAGGACCAAAATCTCAACCCGTTATCTACTGTTCCATAACAAACCACCCCTATACCTAGTGGCTTTAAACAACCATCACTTATTTACCTTACAAATGTGCATTTGGGACAGGACTTGACGAAAAGCTTTATTTCTGTTCTATGTGGTATCAGCCACAGTACCTTGACTAGTGGTTTGAGAACCACTTCCACAATTATTCATTCACATGCCTGACGCGTTGGTGTTATTTCCTGAGAACGCAGCCGGACATAGGTCTAGAGGCTTCAGTTCCTCTCCACCTGGGCTTTTCCACAGGCTGCTTGGTTTCCTCATGGCAGGGTAGCTGGGTTCTAAGAGTGAGCATGCCAAGATAACAAGGTAGCATTACATGGCATTTTTACGATCTAGCCTTAGATGCCATATAGCATCACTTCCCCCATACTCTTTCAGTCAAGGCTGTACTACAAAGACCCACCCAAATCCACCTGAGTTCAAGGGGAGAAAATATAAACCTACCACTTGACAGGAAGAATATAAACATGACATTGTAAGATGAGCATCTGAGATAGATGGATAGACAGATGATAAATAGATAGATATGTACGTATGTACATACATAGTCTTTGGGAAATACAATCTGCTCTACACAGGAATGTTTTCGAAAACAATATGTACAAACAGCTTCAAGAGACTCAGACACGGAGTTTTACCTGAGGATCTAAGGCCCATATTGGATGTGAGTTCTCTATCTCTGAACTCATATTGCTGTCTCCTCACATGAGGCACATGCCTGCTCTCTGTTTATTTTACTCCACAATCTGAAACTATCTACCACTGAAAACCCACTGGACCAACAGTAACCATAATGTACTGTCTCCCGCCATCTGCCTGGCTTCCTTGTTTTCCTAGCAAGTCTTGCACCCTCCTCCTAGACTTTTGCTTGTGCCGTTTTACTGACCTGAATTGCCGTCTTTACCTTTCCTCCCATTTATTCACATTCTTTGAGGATTAACTCACGTATCAGTAGCCAGCACAACTTTACTAAGTGCTTCCTGTGTGCGCGGCCTGTGCTGAGCAATGGGAGGTAACAATGAAAGGCATGGTTTCTGACCTCGAGGAATTTGTACTCTTCTGAGGAGACAGGGACCAAAAACAAACAAATGAGAAACTATAACACCTGAAGATAATTGCTATCATGGGAACTGTATACTCAAGGAACCCAGGAGAAGAAACCCAGGCCACTGGAGAAGTGAAGGGAGACTTGACAGAGGAGGCAGCATTTGAGCTCAGACTGGAGAATGAATGGAAATTTCCAGGCTGTCAAAGCAGTGGGGGCAGATACGTGAGGGTGGGGTGTACACTTAGGAGATGAGAGGGAATAGGGCTGGGGTGTGTCTCTGCCCTTCCCCACTCTGGGACCATGCTTCTCTAGCAGACGCTGTGGGTCTCCATGTCCTCATGTTCACCCTAGTCCTTTGGAGCACAGCCAAAAACAGGAGTCCAGAAGCTGGTGGTTTCATGGTCAGATCAAAGATGAGAAACAATTATGTGTAGTTTATGACCACAATGGCGCCATTAGCTTCTCTGGTTAGTTTAAATTTATGGAAGGCTCTCCCTCACAAGGACCTATTTCCATTTAGGTTACATTTATAGAAGGTTGTCACTCAAAATGAACTCTGGTCATTGACTCTTGGGGGTCCTCCAAGCGTGTGACACAATCGCTCTCCTAGTAACTAGCAAGGGGGTCAGAGATGGTGAAGGCAACCATGGCTGGCATGAGGAGGCATGGAAAGTCTAGGCCTGGCTACCATTTACAACATCGGTTAGAATGCAAGCAAGCAAGGAGTTAAAATAATCACAGGAAAGAATTTTTCAGTTAAACATCCCTGTTCTTGCTCCTTGCTGAAGCTTAGTTTTCTGATCCATAAATGAAAGTGTCACACTGTCTCTGAGGTGTCCTGCCACAGGGACAGTGTGTAAGCCTGTGACTCTCTCCCCAGCTTAACCTATTCATGCTTCAGGTGACTCTCAGCATTAGCTCATAACCGGCATGGCTCCTCCAAGAGTGTTCACAATTTAAAGAATACTCTTGAAATCCAAAAATCCTCTCTGACATAAGGAATGGAACAAAGATGGTGGAGTGACTGCCAGCAAGGTCAAGGTCAATAGTTTGGGGAAGAGAAGCCAACCTAACAGACTTTCAACGGTTTAGCTATAGAAGCCTACACTTAAGACCAGTTTTAAGGGCACAACACATGGAATTGTGTCAACCTCTGGATTAGACTGCGAAGGGAGCAGCCAAAGAACTGGAAGGACACCAACAGACCCATAAAATTGCCAGTGTCTTTGTACAGAGCATCGTACGGGTTTCCATCCAAGTATCATTGAGAGCAAGGGAAGGAACGCATCCACCTTAAAAGTCTAGATGTATAGCCTAACACAGTCTCTTACAAACCCAAAATATCTTATAACTTTTATTTAAAATGTATAGGAAGATTGCCTTTCATGTCATAATATATGCATGTTTGCTTTAATATGAAAAAGAAAAATCCCGTTTTTCTCCAAAATGTTCAAGTAATAACACGCTCCTGGGAGAGGTTACCCTGTGAGCTATAAACACCCCGGCGCAATACCAGATGCCTACAGATGTTTAAAAAGGAAGGCCCCGCTGGAAATGGGGAGCACCTCATCTGACCCGTACCTAACATGCAGTAAAGGCTAGTAATAACTTTCACCATTATTTAGTAATAGTAATGCTCTAACTGGCTGGAAAATGCTGAACGAGGAGATGGCAAAATAATTCTCGCTGATAGGTCCCACCCAGTAACTTACAAATTATATATATATTTTAAGATAGCTATTTCATACCACCTGGCTTATTTACCTTCTGAGAAGCATAGCCCAACTGGGAAAACACCAGGAAATGCTTAGAAGCTTTACACTTGCAAGGTGTGATTAACATTGGTCTCTCAGATGTCTTGTTATCAGCAGCAGTGCCACCTTAACCGATACATAGCCTATAACCCCTCTTTCCCAAGTTTCTCTTCTCTAAAAACTTGCTGTTTCCATAGAAAATTAAATCCAGTAAGGACTCCTAGCTTTTGTTTCCTGGTTGGTTTGTGAACGAAGGTTTGGGGCCGAAACTGACATCCCTGAGATGTTGGCCTCTGTGGCAAGACCTTGGAGGGCGAGGGTACCTAATCGGAATTGCAGCGGGGAAAGAATTTGGAGCAACTCGGGGCCAATCCAGGATGAAGTGAATGAGGCCCAGAGATTAGGGAAATGAGCCACGGAGGATGGCAGAAAGCCCAGCATTCCATGATGGGGGTTGCATCTCATAAACACCCCAAACTTTGAGTAAGTTCTACTAAAACTTGGGGCATGCTCAGCGCAAGGGAGGTCCTAATGGAAACCAAGTGGGTGGGTCTCAGTCCTCTGTGGTCCAGCTAAACAGAGGCAGAATATTCAGCTAAACCAGGGGGGCCAGCAAAGCCCTCGTGACACCTGATGACATGCACAGACTCATTTTCAAGTTTGATCAGAAATGGTTTAGATATGTACTCGAGGTTGCTTAGCACAGGTCACGATATCTTCAAAAGTCATTTCCTTCCACTTTTGCCAGTAGTTTCTCCATGCCTTACCTGCCAGTGTCCTGCTGTTTCATGCCAATAATTTCTTTACTCTCTTTGCAGTGGCTTAGCTCTACAGACTGCCTAATTTGAGGTTTGGCTAACTCTTAAGTATATATAATTTCACTGTATTTACCAAGGGAAGAAAAGAGTGCAGAACCAATTAAGGCATCAAAGACAAGCTCATCCATGCTCCCAAGGCAAAAATGAAAGGGCCAGCTGAGGACCTCCTCTCTCTGCTGGCCCTCACTTACAGTGTTAACGCCAGGACTTTCTGTCAGCACTCTGTGCACTGCTGGGCGGGTTCTTGTGGTGGTGTCAGTATTAAGAGCAGCTGTCCTGCGATTTGCTGGTTGTCCTCAGGGAGTTGGAGCTGAGTTGTTGGACAAACTGCAACTGATTAGTTTAAAACGAGAGAGAGAGAGAGAGAGAGAGAGAGAGAGAGAGAGAGAGAGAGCTTTTGAAATAAATAATGAACTCCAAATTGGGTACACCAGTGATCCATACCCTCAAGGGTTAATAGTTTAAAGGTGACTGGGGGTTTCTGGCCACAGGGAAAGCTGCCAGGAAGAGTCCCTCTTCCTAATATAAGCCCCCGCCCCATTCTTTTAATACACGACTTCCTCCAGCATTTCCTCTGGCTTGGGGGAGAAGGATGCAAATTCATCTAACCTCTAAAAAAGCTTGTGGTGTGTGCAGTGAGTGTTTCAGGCAGAAAGAAAGCAAAGAGACCTGAGGCTGTTTCCGCCCACACGCCTGAGCTCAGCCTCCAGAGAACACCATGTGGTTTGTTTGGACTCTCCCTGAGTCTCTTCCAGATGCTGTTGGAAAAAAACCTGGGCAGCAAATGTCACAGCCCAGATCTCTGCCCAGTCAGGCAGTGGAAGCACAGGGACAGGGCACCTACCAAACCAAATGGGTGCTGAGCCCTGGGTACAGGCTTCTGCTTCGTGCCACACCCTCTCTCCTTTGAATCTCTGAGCAACTTCACTCAGCAAGGGACAAGGAATAACTAGAGATCCACCACGCTAAAATGCATGGTAGGAAGCCCAGAAGTGACTGATGGCTGCTGGGCCTGCTACAGCCACACGCATACTAGTGACCTTATAATAGGCAAAAATCACCCCACTTACCCAGGGTCTCTGGTGAGAAAGGAAACCATTTATGGCAGCCTTTGTGCAACGGGCCATTTACGCAGATGGTCACTAGGGGCCTGGAGTTCAGAACATGCCATTTCCAATTTTGCCAATTATTACTTATTTCAAGACCCTAAAATGGTCCTCGTTTATTATTTAAATTTATTAAGAATGAACTGGCTGGTTCCACTGCAAAGAATCTGACTTCAGCCAATCTAGTCAAGACAAACTCTTGCTTCTGCCTTCCTCCCTCCACCCACTCTCCCCACCCCCACCCCCACCCCCAGCTGACCCCCCAGGCCCACTCTGGGGGGTAGCTTGCCCAGGTGTGGCCACTCTGCAGAATAGGCTGTGCTAGTAGGGGGCTAGGGCAGCCAGGGAAGTTCTTCCAGGCAGGAATGTGACCAGCTGTGCCCATCAGCATCCCCAGAGAACTACAAAAATGCAGATTCCTGGGCCCCACCCCACTCCAACAACACTGTAGCATCTCAGAACCTTTATCAGAAGCAAGCTGTCCAGGTACTTTCTATGCAAATCTGAGTTTGAGAACTACTCTTTCACCATATTAGGAATTCACCACATGCTTGCGGAATAAATAAAGGCCAATTAATTTCTGCTAAGGTATGAATGAATCCCTTCCAACGAGGGTGACTTTTTTTTTTTTAAAGGAACTCTTAAAATTCAAAAACTAAGGTTAACTAATAGCAGGACCGTGGGTGGGAACTCAAGGTGGAAGCCCTGTTCCTGTCCCTTCCAATCACTACATAGGCCCTGTACACACAGGCGTGGAGTCCCATGAAGAGAGATGTGGTGATGCTGAGTGCTAGCCCTTTTCTCTTCACTTACCAGGTGCCCACTGGGCACTTTACAAACATTATCTCAAATTTTTAATCAATGTGCAAGGTAAACTGGGGCTCAGAAAGGTTAAGGAATTTGCATCCTCATATGGCTACTAAGTGTCAAGGCACAGAATCAAAGTCAGTCATTCAGGCCCAAAAGCTGCATGGTTCTGTCATACTCAATAAAATATATCTAATAAATTCCAAAGAGCATCAGCGGATCATGAATTATCAGGTCAAGCAAGAACCTCCAGGCTTATCGAGTCCAACCTTCTCAAAAGCAGGAAAGAGACAAGCCAGTGTAAACCTAAGTTTCCCTGATGTATTTCGTCTGGCCTGTTTAGTGTTGCGAGGAAACTTGAACTAGTCAACATTAAAAACTCTGGAGATTTGACATTAAAATCCAGGCATTTCCTCTTAAAAAAGTAGACTTTACGAGACCCATTCCTGGGTCTCATAATGGTTAACTGTACAGGTTTTAGAATTCACAGACCTGAGTGTGAGTCTTGGCTCTAGGCCTTATTGGCTGTGTGACCCTAGGTAAGTCACTTAACCTCTCTGAACCTCTTTGCCTCAACTGTAAGATAGATATAATAGTCTCTATCTCTTGGTTATTGTGAACATGGAATGAGGTGATACACGCTTAGTGCTTGTACTTAATAAATATTAGTTAATATGAGCTTAGAGAGGGCAGGCCTTGACCATGGCAGCACACCTAATACACAACAGAGACAAGCCTCACATCCAGATTCCGGATTCTGCAACATTCCACTATCCACCCCCCACCCCAATTCCACCACTCCCCATGAAACACCCATGTCATCATGTAGGCCATGAGAAAACCTGAGTTTTCCAAATATCTTATACAGCGCTAACTAGATACAACATTTTACCTCAAAAGACAAAGTGGTCATGGTACACAAAACACTAAATTGAGGTCCAAATTGTAGTCTCAACTGGCTTATTGACCCCTAGCAAGATACTTGTCCTCACTGGGCTTCAGTTTCTTCATCTGTAAGATGGGAAATACCTGTGTTATAAGCTAAATTGTGTCCCCCTAAAAGTCCTATGTTGACATCTCAACCCCAGTACTTCAGAATGTAAACCTATTTGGACATAAGGTCTTTGTAGAGGTCATCAAGTTAAAATGAGACCCTCAGAGTAGGGCCCTAACACAGTGACTCATGTGTTATAAGAAGAAGAGGCGCCAGGGGCCCATGTGCCCAGAAGCCAGCCATCTGCAAGCCAAAGAGACAGGGCTCCAAGGACACCAGCCCTGAAAGCACTGCGATCTTGGACTGCCAGCCTCTAGAACTGTAAGAAAATCCATTTCTGTTGTTTATGCTGCCCAGTCTGGGCTTCTCTTGTTATGACACCCTAGCAAACTCATATACTCTGTGTCACAGAAGAACCATTGAAAAGCCTGGTATACTGTAGGTATTTGACAAAGGTTAGCTACTGTCCTTACGCAATTGGAGCAGAGGGCGTGGGATCTCCCTGACTGAGGCCTTTTTGGCATTCTGAGACTGCTTGTTGAGCCAGCCTTCTCCCCTAATGCAGTCTGTCCACCAAGCGCCTGTAATGCATACACCATCTGGCCAGAGCACCCTTGACAAGAACACCCTCTGCCTTGGACAAGAATGGAAAGATAGCAATAGCTTTGTCAACTCTCCTTCAAGCCATCACCTTCCTGTTAGTACTTGTCATTGCAACACATCTTTCTTCATTCGACATCTTTCTTAACATGCTTCATTCTCTAAATACCTGCTCAATCACCGAGACATCCTTTATGATTACTCTTAACGTCCAGGTGGCTACCTGGGCTCGTCAGTGAAATATCTCTCAAAGTAGAATGGATGAGTCATAGGACATCTTCATAGTTTTTCACACCCCCTAGTATGTTGATTTTGCTAATTCTGGGGCATCTATTTTTCCATATCTGACGGCCCTGACCTATTCCTGATCTTGCCTCATTAGTCTCTTGTAATTCATAGGCTCTTCATCTGATCTTTTGAAGTTTAACTGAACCTCCAGCCCGTGAAAGGAAAAAAGACTATTCATATTTTCTTCTTGGCATTACTGTGCATCCTTACCAGTATCTGTCAGATTGTTTAAAGCAGGTATTCATCCAACTCCAAAATACTATACAATACTCTTGAAAAAGCAATAGATGCTGATTTCTCTTGTTTCTAAGACGAGGACACCCATTCATCTATTGCAGAGTAACCTCCATGACTCAATATTACCATAGAGCAATGTCATTTTGTGCTATTTTTGAACAATTAAAAGACTTTTTTTAATTAAAAAAAAGGCATAGACATGTTTTCCATTATATAAAACCACTCTGTCCACTAGCTGCATGTGGCTATAGAGCACTTGAAAAGTGGCTAGTCTGAATTCAAATGTACTTTGAATATAAAATACACAACAGATTTCAAAGACTTGATATACATAATAAGAATGTGAAATATCTCATTAATTTTCATGCTGATTATACCTGGAAATGATAACATTTTAGATGTACTGGGTTAAATAAAATATATTCAACTATTAATAACTTCACTCTCTCATTTTACTCTTTCATGTGACTCCTAGAACAGTTTAAATTACATGTGAGCTCACATTCTATTTCTATTGGACAGTGCTGGCAAAGAAGAAAAACTGAGGCACGAGAATATTTTAAAGTGACTTTCTCTAGGTTCCATAAGGGTCAGAACTGAAATCAATGTCTGACCGCCTGGGCAGGACTCACCCATTAGAAAAGCATAATCGCATGAGTAGGAACGTCGCTGTTTGGCATGATTCTTTGACAATATCTCCCCGAGATAGTCACTCATCATTTTGTTTCTCTTGAGAAGGAAGTATGTGGAGATAAAGTCAGCCCAGAGGGCGAACAGAGAGCCATCATCCTACATGGGTCTTGAAGGGTAAATTGAATGACCTAAGAATTTTCCATCCCTTGTGTCTAGAGTAGTCATAAGAGTATTTTCTACTCCCACTACCACATCAGAACATGCATGACTAAGAAAAATAGTGACAGACTCATATGACCAATATTTTCACTGTTTTCTTCAGCAGCAGCAGTTATGGTCACTCAACAAATCCCCAAATTATGTCATCTAAGGGACTGAAATGATCATTATCTTGCATAGGGACTCACCTGAGTATGTGTATTGCATCTAAGTGAAAAATATGAGGCAAAGATAGGACATCTCAACTGATTTCGTCTCAACTTTGAGGAGAGACCGGCATGCATAAAGACAACCAGCGTCCAGGGTGACAAACTTCACTGAGTTTGGGAACCAAGCTCCCAGCAGAAAGGCCTTTGGCCCATCCAAATCTTGCCCATGCCCTTAAACCCTCGAGCCAGTCAGGGCCATTCAGGAAAGACCCCTGGCACACCCCCTCACAAAGTCTAAAATCCATTCCTAACTGGCGGGCACTGTGGGACAGGCAGGAAACGTGATGTAAGAATAAAACAAAAACAGGTCTGGGAGCAGTCTAAAGAGCTATCAGTAAAGTTCATAGGAAACTCATTCGGTTCTTTCCAGAACTTACTTATTCTTACTTTACATATGACTATAACAAAGCAATTTATTAGTTTCAGTAGAAACAAGGGGCAATAAAAAAGAAGAAAGAAATACTTCCAGACTCCAGAAAGATGTCAAAACTCAAGAAAGGGAAAGATGATGAAAAATGACGCTCAAACTCAAAAAAGCATAGCAGCTTAGAGCTGGTTGGTATATCTCTACAAGTTTCCATCTATCATTCGTAACACCAAAATAAAAGAATAGCTGTGATAATTCATTATATTTAGAAATTGATATTCATATGAATGACCCAAAGGCATCCATGGCTGTTCATAATTTGTTCCCAGTTTTCTGCTTTCAAAGGCATGAAGATCTGTGATACTTAAAAATCTTTTGACTAATTTTTCTTAAATGTTTAATCATTTTCAGGGGTGAGCTTCAGTTACTGTTCATTTCCCCAACAATGCCCAACAAAAAAGGCTTTGTTAGAGAAAGGATACTTATGATGTGCACAGAACATATGTCTCGGTAATCCCCGGACAGAAGTCAGTTGTCTCACCCTCAGAAAGGGCCTCTAACAAACCTCCCTGAACCCTGAGTGTGTCATTTGTTCAGTGGCCGTGGGGGCCAGCATCCTGGCACGCAGCGACGCTCAGGGCAGCGCAGGCAGGGCCCTGGCTGGCACAGCTTCCTGCGTACAGCACACTCGCCTCTCCCTGAGCAGATGGGCCAACCCTCAGGGAAAGGAAGCTCTTCTGAGATCCTCCTGTCTTCATTCTTCCCAAATGGGCTTTGCTATAAAAAGCAAATTAAACAGCCATTGTTCCTTTCCTCCATGAAGCTGGCAAACTAACATCCTGCCTAATACCAAAGGCTCCCGGATGTTTGCTGCCGGCCTGCTGACGCCTGCTACTGCTTAAAGCAGTAAGAAAAGAAAAAAAAAAACACGTCTTCCACTTGGGAACAGATACATCTTCAGTTCCGAGCCTTCCTTTTTTGTTGGGTGTGTTTTTGTGAGGACATATAATGCACAGGAGAAGAGGGCTTTCTTTTCACTCTGGCATTCTTCTCCGAGCCTGGATGAAGCACTCCCACGGGCTTCACAAAGAGTCTGAGAGTCAAGAGCCCACAGAGATCCTAAAAGACTGGCCCTTGAATCGCCGCCTACCTGCGGAAGTGTGTAACATTTCTCAGTGAAAGACTTATTTCACTGTTTTCAGGAGTCCTAAAACACTGAATGGTCAAAAAGGTAATTATGTGTGGTGATGGATGCATCAATTAACTTGATTCTGATAAATATTTCATAATGCATACGTATATTAAATCATCACATTGTACACTTTAAATATATACAACTTTATTTGTCAGTTAGATCTCAGTAAAGCTAGAAATAAAATTTAAAAACTAATAAAATAAAATACAAAGTAGTCACTCCACCCCAGATCAGAAGGAAACATAAAATACTTTCTAAAAAGACAAACGGCTGAAGAGTAAGATAATAGAGATATACTGAGTAACTATAAAGCATGGCCCTGAGTGGCAAAAGAGGAAGTAAAACATGTCATCTGTCCTCAAGCAGCTTTTGGACTCTGCAGAGAGAAGAAATATTGGGAGAAGATGGAGAAAAAAGGAGAGAGGGAGGGAAATTAGGAGAGAGAGAAGCAACCTGTATTTCTCATATCGTAGCACTTACCGTGCTGTAATATAATTGCTTGTGTAATACTCTCCCCCTTACAACATACACTCCAGGATCTACAATTTAGGCTTCTGTTTTATATGCAAACTTTACTTCAAACTCACTGAAATCTAATATTTATCAACAACTCACTGAAAGCTATGACAGCCTGAAGTGACCCACAAGGATGGTCCTTAAGGAAGAGTGCCTCAGGGACCATCCCAAGATAACTTGGCACTGGCTGAAGATTTATGACGGGGCAGTGCCATACCTATCCAATCAGCTGAGATCCCTCTTTTCACGCTTTTAAATGATCCGAGGAGTGCCATTCAGTGCAGATCTCTCTAGCTGATGTAATTAATAACTTAGAACAAACAACTCAAACATCTGATTCATTACACTTCAGGAAACCTTCAGGCAGAGTTTCAACATTTCCAATAAACCTCAGGGGAGCTCCAGATAGAGGTGCTGAAGAAGGACAGAGCTATGAAACTGAGTCCCAGGAGGAAAAATATGTTTGAACAACAAACTTTTAGCCCAAAGGCTAAAATTATTCAAAATATTTATTCTTCCATCTTTTAGAGTCAAAGGCAAGAACAGGTATTTTAAAGACTAGTTTCTGTCGAGCCAAGTGTACCATTGGGACATTTCACACTTACTCATACCCTAAACCATTATTAAACTTGGGGGGTCACTGAGGTTTCTGACATCAGCGCTCACATTAAGATTTTCAAAATGAAACCTTGGCACGTGTTTCCTGAACAGCATCTCTTTACATGGTCAAGTGGACTTGTTCTCAGAAAGGGAGAGACAGTTCTTGTAAATAAAGGACCAAAACAGGAAGTGAGCCCGTGACAATACAGTAGAGTATGTGCATGGCGTGGAAGGATAAAGAAGGTCCCATGGTGATTCAGCTTCTGCTCCTCCTGGCAGAGCTCCTCAGAGGCCAGGTCTTCTCCCCGCAGCCCCCCAGCTGTGAGAGTCGTGCATGAAGCTGCCAGACAGTACCTCTGTGTCCTCAGGGCCTCATTTTCAGGCACATGACCTCTATTTGATGCTACATTATTGACCAAGATAGCATTGTGGGAGATGCAAATTGTTCTAGATTCCTATGGCTGCTGTGACAAATTATGACTGACTTCGGGGCTTAAACAATATGATCTTACAGTTTTAGAGGTCAGAAGTCTGACATGGGTCTGACCAGGCTAAAATCAGGGCTGTGTTCTTTCTGGACCCTATAGGGGAAAATACATTTCCTTACCTTTTCCAGCTTCTAGAAGCTGCCCACATTCCTTGGCTCATGGCCTCTTCTTCCAACTTCAAAGCCAGCAAGAGCAAATTGAGTCCTTCCATATAGAATCACTCTGACCTACTCTTCTGCCTCCCTCTTCCGCTTTTAAAGACCTTGTGTTGATGCTGGGCCCACCCAAATAATCTAGGATAATCTCCCTATTTCAAGGCCAGTAGATTAACAACCTTAATTCCATCTGCAATTTTAATTCCCCTTTGCCACTTAACATAACATTCACAGATTCTGGGGATTAAGATGTAGACCACTTTTGGGGGCCATTATTCTGTCTGCCACACAAGCAAACCGAAAAGAAAAGGATATAAAATGGGGAAGCATGACCTTTAGATTAACACACATGAAAATACCTTGAAAACACCAGTAAATAAATGCAAAGTAATAGGTCAAAAGTAAAGAACAAAACACAACATTAGTTCAGGGCCAGAAAGCTCACTGTGTGTAAGAGGTCATCAATCAAAACAGAATGAAGCACCCAAGAGACTTTTGATCAATGAGAACTGGTAGGAATCTCAAAAGGTGAAGTGGTTACCGTTACTGGTCAAATGTTTTGATGCAACAGGTGAAGATATTAAAAGATGCAAACCAACACTAAGGAAGTTGTCAACCACTGCAGCTTTTGACGTTGTCTTTACAAGTATCCATGGGTTTCACACTATTCACTTAACTCCTGACCCCACCCCTTTCAATTCTGAGTCACTGTTGAAAAGAACTCTTTGCAATCCTGACAGCTAAGGAGGCAAATTCTCACATGTCCCAGTAAAAACATGTTTTTTGTTTTGTTTTTTGGCAAGAGCTTGCTTGTAGCAATTGAATCCCTATTAACCTATGTATTGAACTGGGTGTTGGAAATCTGACAAATATCTGGTACTTATTAGGGTAACAATGTACAAGGGACATCCCTGGGAAGGGCTTGAGGAATGAATACCAATGTATCTTTGCACACTGATGGAGGCCCAGGGACCTCTTAAGTGCCAAGTCAAATCTTCTCTCATTCCATCCTCCCAGCAACACTTGATGTACAGTGTACAGCGTCCCTGTTTGGCAGACAAAGGAAATTGAAGCTCCAGGAGAGCTGAGATGGAACCTGGTCGGTCCAACCCTAAGTCAGAGTTTTTCTGCTGTGTTTGACCATCACCCACCTAATCATCTCTGATGGCTCTACTATTTCTATAACATCACGGAGAAGATGGCTTTCTTGGCTGTCGTATTATAAACAGAATGTATATGTTATTCAGATAAGAAAGTTCGTGTAAATATATCTTTCTGTCACTTCTTTAAATTTTCCCAAACACCAAATTTCACTATTTTTAGTTTTTCTATGAAATATTTTTTCAGTAAAACGTTCCCTCTTTCTTTCTTTGCTTCTGTCTGTCTGTCTGTGTCTCTGTCTGCCTCTCTCTCTCTCTCTCTCTCTCTCTCTCTCTCTCTCTCTCGCTACCCCTTCCTTTCCTTTGGAAATTCAGTCCAGTGTGTCACATCCACTTTTTGTAGTCAGAAAGAGACAAGTTCTCTTTCATCGCAGATTTTTGGGGACTTCCTCACCGTAAAGCACCCCATTGATTTTGCTCTATCTCTCTCTAGCCAAAGAGTCTCAGGATGAATACACTTCCCTTTCCTAATATGACTTACAGCTCTTCTTAGTCTCAGTGCAAACCACTGGTCACCTACACATCAATTCAAGGTCCCCAGTTACTCCTGCCTGGGTGAGCTCTGCTTGATTCTTCTTCTTCGTTTGTTCACTTCATCCACATTTTTAATGCCCTATTCACAGGTTCTCTGGGAGAAAGATTGTTTTGCCCAGCCACCCATCTACTCCCCTCCTCCCCTTCCCCATCTGGTAAACTCCTCTCATCTTGCAAAATTTCCATCTGTCCTGCAACATTGTCACAACTGCACTGTTCTAACAAATACACATTTTACTCTAGGATGGTTGGGTATGTGACTAATACTAGGTAGCAGCTTTTCAAATAAGATCCAGAGAAATGGGCTGACATTATAATTCACGAATGTCAATTCATGCAAGAATGGGAATGTGTTCATCAATGGAGACTCCTTCCCTCTTCCTCAGAGGGGTTTTACTCTGCCAAAGGAAAAAGAACAAGTCATATCCGCATACTCAATCCACTCAATTCACTAAGCTGCAGAGGTTTGTAATACCTCTCTTGTGAGAGTTTTTGCAAAGAAGGAGCTTTGTTCAAAAGGCTTCTAAGCTAGAAAAAGTCTGAAAGTTCAGAAGAGGAATTAAAAGAAGTTGCACAGCTAAGACAAAGCAAGAAGAGGAAGGAACTGATCCATTTCCCTAGAGAGGCAGACAGGTGAGGGAGGAAAGGGTTTTGGTAAGATCAGAGGATATGGGAGGCAGTGCCTGGCTCATGTGGAAACCTCGGTATAAAGGAGAGGGACAGCACTACAGTCTTGCCTCAAAGTTTACTCTAAACTGAAGTGTTTTATCCTATTGTCTGGCTGTTAGCTTTACATTTGAGACGACACCAAAAGATTTTACTGTTTAGAAGGACAAAACTATTTCGTTTCCATCTTTAAATGCTTGGGGAAAATACCAAATGGGAAAACTGGACCAGAAAAAGAGTTGAAACAGATTCCAGAGGAGGCAAGAACTTTATTGACCAGCCTCTGGAGAAGAACGGACAGCCCCAAAGTGTTTGGAGCCACACAGAAAGTCTAGGATTTTCATGATACCCAAGAGGAAAATAACTCATTTATTTAACAACTGTTACATGCCAAGCACGGTAGCTCTAAAAATTACTGTAATGTGGCACAAAAAATTATTTTATTTCCATTTTACAGTTGTAGAAATTAAAGTTTTACCAACGAATAAGTTGGTAGAGCGAGGGCTCAAAATCAACTCCACCTGATTCCAAAACTGACGTTCTTTCTCATTTTAAGGGAAGGAGAGGACCATATCTGTTACTGTGACGTAACAGACTCCTAATAGGCAGCCCACCTGCCCCTTCCCACCTTTAGGAATTAATGTAAATGACAGTCCTGATTCTAATGCTTTGCTCTCTTTGAAAACTGATATTGTCGAGCCATTTTTTTTATTGTTGTTGTTTAGAAAGTAAATGCAGATATTTAAAGATTATTAATACTCAGAATGAAAACTTCAACTGCCAAAACAGAAGAAAAGATTCTTCAAAAGAGAGACGCTGAACTGACAATTTCTGGTAAGACTTTTGATAATCACTTGTATCCATGGTTAGCAATCCTGGCTGCACGTCAGAATCACCTGGGGAGCTTTTTAAAATAAATTCCCAGCTTCATGCCTAGAGATTTTGCTTGGTGGGTTTGGAGCAGGGCTCAGCAATCTGTACTTTAAAAAAATCGCTCCGATGATTTTGATCTGCAGCCAGGGATGGTACCCACGGAAGCGTGGTAAAGCAGACTTCAGATTTCCTCTCCGTTCTGTCACTTGCAAATGCAAGCACAATGCAATCAAAGAAAAGTCGCAAATCCTTAATCCAGAAACTCTTCCAAAGCAACACAAAGCAATCACAGAATAGTTTTTTTTTTTTTTTTTTAATGAAGGCTAGAACCAGCATAACTAGAGCGGGAAATCACCAGATGTGAATATATTAAGCTTTATTTTAAGAGATCACAATTGGAAATTGTTTAAATACTAGAGAGAGTGCTGTGAGCTGACAGATGGTGAGCGGCACCGATGAGGAAGGCAGCCTGGTCCAACAAGCTCTACCTTAATCCTACCCCACCTCTCTGGTCCCCATTCTGGAGATGCTGGATTACGTCTTTGGCGTGACTGCTCTCTGGCTGTACTGGAACCATTCTCCTTTAATCCAAACTTGATCCTTTAAAACAGACCAGGTTTCAAGTGCTACCATGTTTTAGAACTATAAGTTCAACAGTAATACTCCTAAATGTATTGTGCGTTTGTCCCATGTTGGAAACTCATCGTCATCCCCGATCGCCATGAAAGCCATGAGTTTTAAACCCCAGCTAGCAGACTGCTGGAAGAAAACAATGGAAGCATTTCCCACAGGCCATAAAACGTCAAAAAGAAGTGTACACTACTCCTGTTGTCTTCACGTGTAGCAGTCCAGGACCGTTTCCACACCAGGGATCCCCTAAAACGAGAGCTCCATCGGTCTGCTACAAAGCATGGCGCTCTGGGATCCACTAGGTCAGTCCCAGAGGTCTTTTAAAACATTTTTTATTAAAGAACAGTTGGCATATAATATTATATTAGTTTCAGGTGTTCAACATGATTTGACATTTACATACCTTACAAAATAATCACCACGATAAGTCTAGTAACAATCTGTCACCATACAAAGTTATTATGATATTATTGACTACATTTTTACTATGCTGTACATTACATCTTTGTGACATTTATTTTACATCTGGAAGTTTACAGCTCTTATTCCCCTTCACCCTTTTCACCCATCTTCCTAAGTCCCTCCTCTCTGGCAACCATCAGTTTGTTCTCTGTGTTTCTATGGCTGGTTTGTTTCGAATTTTTTAGATTCTACATATAGTGAAAATCACACAGTATTTGTCTTTCTCTGTGATTTATTTCCCTTAGCATAATATCCTCTAGGTCCATCCATGTTGTCCCAAATGACACGATTCCATTCTTTTTTATGGCTGAGTAATATTCCATTGTATGTATGGACCAATTCTTCTTTATCCAATTGTCTATTGATGGACACCCAGGTTGCTTCCATATCTTGGCTCTTATAAATAATGCTGAAATGAACATAGGGGTATATAGATATACTTTTTCAAATTGATATTTTTGGGTTTTTGGGGTAAATACCCAGAAGTGGAATTGCTGGGTCATATGGCAGTTCAAAAAATTAGCAATTTTTTGAGGAAACTCCATGCTGTTTTCCACAGTGGCTGTACCAATCGGCAATCCCACCAACAGTGCAAGTGGATTCCCTTTTCTCCACATCCTTGCCAACACTTGCTCTTTGTTGCTTTATTGATGGTAGTCATTCTGACAGGTGTGAGGTGATATCTCATTGTGGTTTTGATTTGCATTTCCCTGATGATTAGTGATATTTAGCATCTTTTCATATTTCCGTTGGTCATCTGTATGTCTTCTTTGGAGAAAAGTCTATTCATTTTTAATTGGATTGTTTGGTTTTTGATGCCTTATAGTAGTGCCACTTTAAGAGTTTGGGGTATACATTTTGGACTCACAGGGAGTTAGCAAAAAAGCCTCCCGTGAGCATGGTTGGACACAGGGCCGTGTAAACTCAGTGGACGAGGCTCTGGAAGCAGCTGTGCAGAACATTCCCAACGGCTCTTTGCTCTGAATGCTGCTCTTAGGAGAAGGGACTGGAAGAGGGTATAACCAGTAAGAGGAGACAGTTAGGAGGCCAGGCGGGAGATGGTGGTGGGCAAGATGAGACTGAGAGTACAATACTGATGGAGTGAAATCAATGCATTTCACAGGAAGCACTGGTAACAGAATTAGGGGGCAGAGGGGTGGGTAAGAAAGAGATGGAGGGAGAGAGAGAGCATCAAGATGGCCCCAGTGCCATTTATCGAGCGTGAGAGCACTTTGGACTTGTTGAGTTTGAGGTGCCTGTGACATAGCCACATGGAGGTGTCAAGTAGGCACATGATTAACAAGACTTGAGCTCCTTCAGGCCATTTTCCTTCTCCCCAGAAGGCCAAACAAACAGCCCAGTTAATTTGACTCTATTATCATCTCTTTATGTTTCTCCCCAAGTGACATATAACCATCATCAAAAAAATTCTCTAGAAAAAATTAACGCAATAAGGCAAATGCCCAGTGGTAAACGCTGGTAAATATTTACAATCGCTTATTTCTCCCACTCTTGGGAAAGCCCCGATTTATATCATTTTCCCATTTCCATGGTGTAGATATTCTCACTGTGGCCAGGCTCCAGACACTGTGACCCCTCTGAATATGGAGCTGGGAAGAGACGCGCAGAATCAGCTCCCACAGCCTGTGAGAGTCAGTTCCAGCCCATCACTGCACACACCCATCAAAACCAAAGTACGAGCGTAAACAAATATCCCTAAGGCAGACTTCAAAGCACACTGACTCATTAGGCCAACCCAAGTGACCTTAGCTCTCAAAGACCTGTTTCCTCCAAAAGTCCTAGAGGAAAACAATTCTGTTTGGTGTCCTGGATGATCAGAGACCTGATCAGAAGTTGAATTGAATTGAACCCCTACTGGATACCTGTTCCCTAAAACAGGTGTCAGCATGTTACAGCCCTCAGGTCCAATATACCTACTTCTTAAGATCTGCCACTTAAGAATAATTTTTACATTTTTTAAATGGCGGCATTTTAAATAGTTATTTACGTACCCACATAACACCTAAGACATGGAAAGCTCTCTGAGGCAGGAGGTGCCTTGGCTGCCTCTTTGCCGACATAACCATTTGATGGGCCTCAAGAATGAAGAGAAATACAGTTTGTAAAGCACTTAGCACAATGTCTGGCACGTAGTAAAGGCTAAAGACGTATTAGTTGTCATGGTGGATTTTATTATTATCATTATTGTTGCCGTGGATGTTATTTACATGCTAACTACTCAGGTACAGTAGTTAACCCTCTCGTCTCAGACTTCTAATGAGTTCCATCTAAGTGAAAAGTCTTATAATTATCCTTTATCCAGACCTGCAGAGGCTTCCCTGAGATGATTTCCAAACACAGTTAAAGTTTTTTTAAAATTTGGAGGATTTAGAAGGGCTTTCTATGCGACAAAAACATTTAGGATTAAAAGAAACCCATTTAGGATTTTACAGGGAAACAAAACAAAACAAAACCCATGAAAATCTTCCCTGAGCCCAGTGCAGGATGGAACTACCCTAGAGAACAGTAAACATGTGGCCATGAATAATTTGCACACCTACAATTCAGGAGAAAAGAGACCCTACTCCGAGCCCCCGGCTTCCTCCTCCTGCAGTGTGCAGGCCCCCCTTGAGGAGGGTTGAACCTTTGCCACTATTCCCACAGACACTCATGACCCCTCCCCAAAGCCCAGCCTCCCCTTACTCAAATTGGCTGCAGAGAATATTCGAAAACCTCACAGAGACACATCAGGTAGGGTCCTGGCCTTCGTTTTATTTACACAGCATAGCCGTGTGCTAGCTAAGTTTATAGCATTTGAACAACCAGAATAAAATTTTGAGTTTTCACAATGGCTCTCAAAATCTGGGCACAGAGTATTTTGCAAATATTGCGTTCTTAATTCCCCAATGAATACTCACTATAGTACCTGATACGGTCACTATAGGTTGATGTATTTAATACAAGTTCAGGTTGAGCCAGCAAAATGCTACCACAGATTCGTTGTTGTTAAATAATGTATTGAATATATTTGACATATAACATTATGTAAAATTAAGGTATGCAATGTGTTACTTTGATACATTTATATATTGTAATATGATTGCCATTGTAGCGATATTTGTCACATTACAGAATTATAGTACAATACTATTGTCTAAATTCATTATGATCCTTATAATCACTATGGCTTAGTTACTGCTCGTTGCAAGTTTGTACCCTTACACAACATTAGTTTCTTTAAGGAAGAATACGTGGGTAGTCTCCTCGGGTGCCTCCTCTGAAAGGAACAGGGATTTTCTTCTCCAGGTTCATTCTTTCTCCCGTGACCCTGCTGAATCTACAGAAGAGAAAGCAAACGGGTACCTGCCCACTCGGGCCTGAAATGAGAATCCTTTGCTGTTGTTATTTGCTCTTTCCAGTGCATGTGTGTGTGCGCACACACACACACACACACACACACACACACACACACACACACACACTCACAGAGCCCTCCCTAGCCTCATGCTTCCATTTACACCAGAGAAGAGGAATACTATCTTTGCAGACTCTATACCGTGTTACTGCCTTTAAGAGTCCAATGAACCGGAGAATTCTCTCATGCCTCTGACTCTGCAGTATTATTTCTTCCCCCTCCTGCCTCCTTTTTCTGAGATGAAAGAACCTTACTGCTAATTCACCTGCTCATGGAGTTCATATGCCAAAGACCAGCTGTCAGTCAATGGAAAAGCTGCCAGGCGCCTGTGAGGGCAGAGGCCACAGCGTCAGAGGCACAAGGTGTTGGGGGAGCTTCCAGGAGAAGAAAAGCTGCTCACCATCCTTCAGTAGATTTCCTATCCTCAGCTGCCTTTCACGAAAGTAAAATCTGAAGCTTATTCTTCATAAAGCTATTGAGAAACACAGACACAATTCCAACCCTTTCTTCTCAGAACTTCAAGCTCTTGGCTCCCAGAGCCCAAGACACCTGTCCTCCTCTGCACCTTGAGACTTTCCTGGGGCATCATCAGTGAGATTCATCAGTGCTATGGAAAGACTCGGAGACCTGGCTCTAAATCATTTGTCTGCACCTCTTTGCAGCCTTGGGAAATCCATCTTTAATTTACAGGAAACAAACTAGATGTCTCTAAGGACCGTTCTAGAGCAGTGACTGTTCTCACATTCAGTGAGTGAAGATGAGGGCCTTAGACCGTGAGACCTGGGGGGAAAATAGCACAGAGCCATGTTTGACCAGACAGATGTGTTCCCAGCCTTGGGATTTTCTAGATGAGCAGTAGGCGACCATCTCTCTGAGGCTGCCACTGTTCGTTGCTCAGGCAAGTTGTCAGGTGAGTCCTCAGAAGTACAACAGCTGTTCATCCTCCTTCCAAGTCTGGATACAAACTCTTCCCTACCGCACGGGGCACCCCGTGTACTAGTCATCAGGGAAGAGACAGCAGCAGTCGTGCTCACATCAGAAAAGGGGTGTTATGGACAGCATGCTTGTGTCCTCCAAAAATTCATGTGTTGAAGTGTTGATCCCAACGTGATGGCATTTGGAGGTGGGAGGAGATTAGGTTTTGGTGACATCAGGAGAGTGGGGTCCTCATGATGGGCTTAGTGTCCTTGTAAGAAGAGACACCAGAGAATCTCCTCTCTCTCTCTCTCTCTCTCTCTCTCTCTCTCTCTCTCTCTCTCTCCCCCTGCACTATGTTAAGGCACAGCAAGAAGGTGGCTCTTACCAAGAACCCAACCATGCTGGCAGCCTGATCTTGGACTTTCCAGCCTCCACGACTCTGAGAAATAAATGTCTGTGTATGGTATTTAGTATACCCAGTCTGTGGTATTTTGTTATAGCAGCCCAAGCTGACTAAGACTGGAGGAAGTCTGTAAATAAAACAGAAGTGGGCCCAACAACGTTTGCAATGCCCTTTGAGTCCTGGCAAAACAACAGTCACCTCGTTCTGACACAATCTAATCTTCTAGAATTAGTGTTCTTTAGTTCTCCTACTTCGCCTCAGTACAGACGAAGGACGTATATGGCCTTTGCCAAATTAGGCCCTACTATCCTGCCAACTCACAGATGTGACTCAAAAGCCAGAAGACCCGTGCTCCTTCAGGCAGATAACTCCTACATACCTGGGCAGGTGGGATCCAGGCACCAGGTAGGTGAAGAGCAAGTCTACTTGGGGAGGTGGAGCTTTCCTGAGACTCTCAGAGGGAGGTGATATCTCTTCTAAGGACTCACTTGGACTCCATAGATTGATTCTATGGCCCTTTCCCAGGATTGACACACAGATTATTGATGCTGCGCGGTATATGCTGTATGTGGTATAGGAAACTGCTTTTCTCACCAGACAGAAGCCTGCACAGAGCACAATGGGAGAATACACTCACTCCTGGGGTTAAACTGAACCCCAGCATTAGCCCTAACGCCCCTCTAAAAACAGGTACGGAATTAAACAAGTTAGAACCTAATGAGTACTCTTTTAAGAGGTTGTGATCCGAAAAGTTTTCCTGTTAGGGTGGGGTCATCTGATCTACTGTAAAGCGACCTTGACCCAGAAGCAGGTAATATACAAATGATTTGCTTGCCTCCAGAGCCAGTTCTGAAAAAATCACATCTAAGTAGCCATTCTGCTGAGTCTGTTCTTTGGCCACCTGGGTAGCTTTGGTGGTCCTGCTGGGCCACACGAGTTGCCTACACCCAGGAGGAGTGCTCAGGGCAAAGCTCAAGAGGTTAAATAGACGAGCAACTCAATAGAAGCAAATGACTTCTTCTGAAGGCCCAATCTTCTTGAACAAAGTGAATTCACTTCCTATAAAGGAGCACTTCATTGATAAGAGGGAACACGTTTCTAAACCCATCACCGTCATTGTGTAAACTGGTCATTGCCAGCACCGCACGGTGCTGCAGAGAAAAGGAAAAATGCTTGGTCTTTACCTGCAGCGCTAGGTGGTAAGGGAAAATGACGTTCACATTTGGAACACGAGGGATCTACACAAGTGAAAATCTGGCTTCCATCCTATGAAAAAGGAGCAGATGGATGTCTGTTTTTGCTGCCTTCCCTTGTTCTGAGTTTTGTGGTGGTGATATTTTTTTTGCGGGGGTAGGGGAGGCAGAATTGGAGATTTAATATTTTCAGTTCCCCTCCAGCAACCATTACATTTGGGTCCGTTGCATTTGGGAAGGAATGCGAGAAGGAC
Source organism: Rhinolophus sinicus (assembly GCF_036562045.2). Classification (NCBI taxonomy): domain Eukaryota; kingdom Metazoa; phylum Chordata; class Mammalia; order Chiroptera; family Rhinolophidae; genus Rhinolophus; species Rhinolophus sinicus. The sequence goes on from NC_133754.1 coordinate 67,335,036, forward strand.
ATGTCAACAATGTGACAAAAAGGCAATCTGCATGTAAGATACAAAGACAGTGCTGAGAAGACAAGTGAAATGAATGACTCCAGCTGTGCCTGGGCAAAGGGAAAGGAGATAAAATATTCTAAGAAGCAGTGAATCCCATGTGCTAGAAATTAAAAAGAGAGTTTTTCTTATATGAGGGATGACAGGAGTGGTCTGGTTCCCTTCTTATCTCATATCAAATTTTCTCATGTTACAATACCCCAGAACACACAGGCATCAACACAAAAATCTTCATTGTATAAATGGTACAATAGGGTACAAAGTCCATGAATTGCTTGCTCAAGGTAACTAACCCAGTAGAAACTCAATGCTAAAGTCAGTGCAGGCCTCTAAATGCTCAAGGCAGGGGGATAAGAATTTGAATCATCTGTTTGGAACAGATGAGTTTCTTAGACTTTGATACATACTCACATGAGCAAACACCAATTAGAGTTGCCAGATAAAATACAGGACACACTGGTACATTTAGATTTCAGGTAAACAATAAATAATTTTTAGTGTAAATTTGTGCCAACTATGACCGTGTTTCACCAAAAATAAGACCTAGCCGGACAATCAGCTCTAATGCGTCTTTTGGAGCAAAAATTAATATAAGATCCGGTATTACATAATATTACATTATACTGGTCTTACAGTAAAATAAGACCGGGTCTTATATTAATTTTTACTCCAAAAGATGCATTAGAGCTGATTGTCTGGCTAGGGCTTATTTTCGGGGAAACACGGTATATGTGTCAAATATGGGACATACTTATATTAAGCATTTATTCATTGTTTATCTGAAATTCAAATCCTGGGTATCCTGTATTCTTATTTGTGAAATCTCACAACCCCAATATCAATGGCCTTTTCCTCCCTGCTCATTGTGGTCCTTTTGCTGGAAATGATATCCCCTCTCCTTGTACCTATTTACACATGCCGATCCTATAAGACTTAGATGGCACTTTTCCTGCTCCAGAGGAGTTGCACGCATGATGTTGTCTCCTTGTGTAAACACCTCACCTACAACATGTTCGGAACAACATGACCCATCCTGGGCTGCGCTGCCTTGGCCAGATTGTCTCATGAGCTTTCCTTGCCCCTCTGCAGTGTTTCAAGCCTCTTGGGTCAATACCATGCCTTAGTCTGCCTTTGTGTCCTCTGTTGCATCTACCACAGGATTAGGCAAAATGGTCAATAACTGATCGAAAATTGTTTGCTTTAGGGCACACAGAGAAAATGACAAGGGGATCATGACATCATTTTCTGCCTAGTTTCTCCCAGTACAAAAAAAGGCAAAGGTTGGAGGAAGGAGAGTCTAGAATGCTCAAAAAATGATTTGCACATACATTAAAGATAACATTTGAATGTGGGTTAAGAAGCCACAATCAAATTGTGAATTAGGACAATTATAAGAGCTGATGATATACTGACCTGTGGATTTGCCTCTATGGAAATTCTTCTCCCTTCTAAAGTCTCTGCAAATACTGTTCGGTTCCCTGAGCTTGACAGCTGGAAGGACTTTAGACTTCACCTGGGCATCATACAGGAAAAGAATCTGAGACCTAGAGAAGAAAGTCACCTGTCCATCGTCAGACAGCAGGTTAGTAACAATCTCCTGGTTCCCTGGCTTCCTAGACTAGAAACTCCATGGAGGCAGGGATTGAATTAATTTTCTTTGGCTCTATATCCTCAGTCTGGAGCACTTGCCTGGCACATAAAATGCACTCACCCGTGCTTGAATTTATGTAGCGAAGAAATCACTACATAAATGTGCATATTTATGTATATTATATGATTATGTTTATGCATACGATTATGTTTAGGTAATTTAAGAAATCAAATTCATACACTATAAGTCACTTAATATTTTTTCACTTACTATGATAGCATAAATCTTGTCTCCTATCACAAAATATCTTTCTATAACAATATTTTTAATAACTGTGTATAATTAATTTTCTATTGTATAATTAAACCATAATTTATTGACCCATGTCTAATCAATGCACATTTAGGTCATTTCTAAATTATTTTGAGTTACAAATAGTGCTGTGATAAATATCTCTGGACATGAACTTCAATGAGAACCAGTCTGTGGGGAAATTGAAACTTTACCTTCACTAGTGGGAGAAATTAGGACAGTAAAGTGATATAGCAAGTCGACAGGCTAGGAAAATCTGATCAGCCCTGTCTCGGTCATTTGACGCGGCTTCCCTCACAAATCACAAGCCTGGTCAGGACAGCCCGTCTCTGACAGCGAGCATTAGATTATCAATTTAAATATTATCTCAGTTATATCTTACATGAAAAAGTCATCTCATGTGAGTGAGATACAGATATCTGAACCAAAGGGCATTTTAGTTATTTCATCAGTCTCACTCTTAGTCAAAGGACACTAAATTATAAATAAAGTGCCCTCCTCTCCCCCAAACAAGTTCAAAATACGTATTCCACTAGGAAAATGACTTTAAGTTCAAGAAACATAGAACAGATGACCAAAAAAAAAGTAACAAGTTAATTTTTCTAATACAATCTGTTTACATAAGTTCCCTGTATCACCCACAGTTGGTTGAACATTTTTTACTCCTGCTTTTTATACAGCCACTGACATCCAGCAATCCATGACTTCAAGCTGCCTCTTTAATTTTCCCTTTCAGCTGAAGTAAAGCTAAACCATAGCACATTCTTCAATCGCTAGAAGTTTCTGTTCTAAGATGCAAAGGGATCTTTGTGGCATCATTCTACGTTGTTCTGAGCACTGAGGTCAGAGAAAGTGCTCTTCTTCTAGGAAAGAGGCAGGGAGAGGGGGTTCCTTTCTCACCAATGTTACCAACTCTTCTCTCCTAGGTCCAAACTCAGTTGAGACCTGGTCTGGGGAAAGGAGAGCAGATTCCAGGACTGGGCTGCTGCTGCGTGAGGCAGAGAGCGTGAGTAGCCTTTGTCCTGTGAAATGTTTAGGTCTAGATGTTTTGGATGTGACTTCAGACGGCATGCCATTTCAGGACCATTCACAGCCGCTGTCACGTCCCTCGCTGTTCTGCGAGCCAAGTCATGGCAGGCTATGTAATGCCTCTCTCACCTAACCTTCTAGGAGGAATCCAACTAGTACACAGTACTGTGTTTATTTCCGGTCCCCACCTTACACCCTGCTAAAGATTCAGAAGAGACTAAACTTGTTCGGCAAGAGCCTCAATTTCTCCAATTAAAAAATAAAGAGATTGGACAAGGATGGAGAACATTTTTCATCTGATGAGCTAGTTCTAATTGACTAGCGGTTACTTGCTGGAGTACTATCTGAAGACTCTCTAACCTCATCCAGAGCATAAAAGATAAAAAAGTTTGAGTCACAGAGCAATGGGACTAGAAAGAATATCTAGCACACCCAAACCCCAGACATGTGAGTCCCTGAGAATAGGCATTTGTCTGATTCATCTTGTAACCCCAGTTGCTGACGCAGTGCCTGGTGTATAACGGACCCCGAGCGCAAGACTGACTGAGTAAACAAATACTAAAAGTTTGACCACAGGGCTTACTTTATTTTAAGTTGCTACCACTGGGTACAAACAGAAGGAAATCCTCTGCAAATAGAGGAACATATTACCAACCCTTCGTGGAGATCAAAATGAGCTCTAAAATGAAAGACACCTCAGCAGGGCCGGCTGGGGAGTCATAGCACAGGAAGAACAGTGGGGCTGTTATCACTTCTCTGCTTCATGTTCAGTCAGCAATATACTGAGTGTGGTCAACAGATAACAGTTGTGTCCCATGCTCACTGGTGACAGGGTCCCTGCAGCAGAACCAGCAGGGATAAATAGGAGCCTAAAAAATGATGGTGTCATCCACCTAACGTTCTCCTTCTCACCCCCTTCTTCTCTCCTGGTGGCCCCCAATCCCACTTTAGACAGGTGAAACATCAGATGCCTTCGCTACCTCATCTGCAGTTAGAGCTTGAGCTCTATTACCTCATCCAGAGAGGTTTCCTCTTCCCTTAAACATTATTGTCTATAGATGATGCCTGCAACAGTTGTCACCATCTTTTAACCATGAGGAGATAATGCTAAGGATACAGCCAATACAGGGAGAAAGGTGAAGGAGAAAGATGGAGAAAATCCAGTCCTTGCTGATGCTACTGAATGCTAGACGTGACCTTGGAATGCCCTACGCAGGAAACTTTTGTTACGTATGATTTTTACATTGTACTATTTAGGCCACTTTTAGTTGGGTATCCTGCTGCTTTCTGTCAAAAACATTCTATTGGATGTTCCTAAGCTCCATGGCTGCAGAAGGGCTGTGATAAGAACACTCCAGAATCAAATTCACCTTTTGGTGCTTGTATCAGTTCTTCAATACTAGCGATGAAAGTTTTCCCCCAGAAGCCTAAAGGAGCAATTCCTGCAACCCGAGATTTGCTGGAGAAATACATTTAAGGTTGTGAAGGACAAAGTCAGGCTGAGGGAGGAAATTGTTCTAGGAAGGACTCACCCATGGAAAATGGAGAAGAAATTTAAATTTGCGTGCTTCCCTGCTTCCTGACCCCAGGAAACTTTTTTGGAGGCTATGAAAAAAAAAAATGAAAAAAAATCAAAGATCACCAAAGGAAAACAGATGACTTTGATTCTATTTATAGTTAATGGGAGGTAACCCTGCCAGCAACACCATTTACATACCTATTTTCTTTTCTAATTATCATTTTTCTAAGTGAGTATTATAACACAGTATGTTATCAGCAATTCCCATAGGCAAAACTGAAAACATTTCAGTGAAGAACAAAGCTAAATTAGAAAAAGATAGTACAGTCAATCTCCAAAGGTGACAGAGAGAGAGAGAGAGAGAGCGAGAGAGAGAGAGCAGGAAGGAATGAAGGAAGAAAGGGAAGAAGAAACAAAGGAAGAAGCAAAGGAAGAGTGAGAGAAAGGGGCAAGAGTCTCCTTACAACAGGCATTCTAAACGCTAAAGCGAAGCAAATGACACACAAAAAAGTCTCGTGCTCTGTCTTGTATTTGTGGTTCCTCCAGGATGATTTCATTACTAAAAAGACTAAAACAATCAAGTAGTGGGAGGCAATATAGGGGGTTCAAAAGGGAGGAAAGTGGCAAACGTTGGGGCAAAGCCAAGCAGTGAAACCCAAGGTGGCACCATTGGATTTGGCAATGAAAACTCATGAATGATCTTCATGACATGGTTTCAGTGGCGCAAGGGGAGTGGCGGGCTGGTTACAGCGGGTTGAAGAAGAAAAGGGTGGTGAGAGGTGGAGGCAGCGAGCAAAGGCTGCTCCATGGAATTGCTTTCATAATAGATGTACCCACTGGGGATTAACTAGACGGGGTGCCACGTCTGGGGAGACTTTCTCTTTATTTACTGTTTTGAAGAGGAGAGACACTTAATCATGGTAATACGCAGAGATAAAAGAGCTAGTCCTAAAATATAGGTTTCATACATAGATGAAAGAGAAATTGACGACACAGGAAACCTGAGGTGGTGACCAGAAGTGAGAATTAAGGCAGTAAGGAATAAACCTTAGACAAAAAAGGAGGGGCAATGAATCCCTTGACACAAGAAGAATAAAGAATGAGTCCAGTTTAAAAGAGAGTGTCTGCAGGCGTTTAACCTGATGGCCTCCATCACCATGATAATAATAGCGGTAGTACTGATATTAATACTCCGTGTGAAGGCCAGACCGAGTGCTGAAGCAAACAAGAGAGGAAGCCAGCCAGGCTCACGTGCACTTCTGCAGAAAGCCCTGCTGGGCTTGGAGACCATGAATTTATAGTCACACCCACCTGCATTTCCTCCAGCTGGGCTGTTGCTGGAGGGAATTGTGCTAAGGTCCAGCATTGGCACCCAAAAACCACCACATAAGCGCAGGCTGGTGGATGTGTTATTTTAGCAACAGCCTGTGCGAAACTCACTTCCGAGTGTTCTAACTGAGTGTCTGGCAATCTAAGTGCATGATCTGGTCAACATGGCGCTGTGGATCATGGTTCATCACATCCCCCTGTTCCAATGCATAAAACTGAGAGATCAAGTATCGAGAGAAACCCACAAACACACAGCTGGTCTCAGGAACAAACTAAACATATTCAAGGACTAAAAGCAGATGGAAACCAAAGCAATGGGCAGAACTGGAGCAGAGAGCCTGCAGTGGTGGCTAAGAGGGCAGCTGCTTCGAAACGCAGGGATGAAATGGGTTCCTGCTGGGGTAGAGGTGGAGCCAGGCTTACCGCTTGATGCCACCCATAAGAGGCAGCTGAAAAAATGGCAGCTGCCTATTGCTTGGGGCTGTGGCTTTGTGGCAAAGGGAGGCTGTAGTGCATGGAGATAAGACTCAGCCCCAAGACCAGGAACTGAATCAACGGCCCACTGACTGGGACACTGGACCTGCCATTCCTCAAAGTCTCAGGGCAGGAGGGAACTCTCACCCAAATAACTGCAGATGGGTCCTTGGTGGAAGCCTTTCAAACTTGTTGAATAGAGATGAAGAGAGAGCAGCAAATGGGGGGCTTTGGCATGCTTGAGTAATAGCAAGGGGGCTGGAGTTAAGGAGGCAAATAAAATATGGGGTCAGTGGCAGGAGACGAGGTAGAGGGGAAGCCAGGGGCTACATCATGCTCCCTGACAGACAGTGGTGCCTGGGAATGTGACCCCAACACAAATAACAACAGGACTTATTTGGGATGAGGGTGAAGGGGTCTAGGCAAGCTGAGCATGAAGTTAATAGGACAAAATTCTAAGGCAGGTTACCCAGGAATATTTGAAAATGGAAAACAATGGAGGAAGTTTGCCCTGCTAAGTATTAAAATATAAAGTCACAAGAAATACAAGATAACAGGTCTAAGAGTCTAGAAATAGATCTAAATACATATTTCTAATTTAGTATATGATAAAGTGGCAATGCAAATCTGGGGAAAATATTTACAATTCATACTGGAGACAGGTCACTAAAACATAGAAACCAACATTACAAAGAAAAATGAACAAAAAATATAGCAGTTCACAATAAAGGAAATCCAAGTTACTTTTACATACATGAAAAGGCATTCAAAAGAAATGAAAAATAAAAACACATTAAATGTCATTTTTCATCTACCAGATTAGCAAGATTAAAGCATTGGATGACACGCTGCATTGGTGAGATTGCCAGTCATTTGTCTATTTTGCTCTCAAATCCATTCCCAGACCTTTTCTGCCTTGTTGGCTTTACCATGTACCCTATCACCAAGAAGCATCTGGCAGGATGGCTTGCTGGAAGCTCAGCCATGCTCCTGCTGGGAGGTCACACGTGTGTGGTTGGGGTGCTGTCCTAATAGGATGGAGTATATACTTTGAACCAGGAACCAGTGCATGTGCGGTTTCCCCATGGTCGGAATGCATGAGGCCAAGCGCAAAAAGACAGAAGAGTGATTCCTTTCACCATATCTAATGGCCCATTCAGAGACTGCTTCCAATCCTACAACTGTGGCCTCTGCCCAATTAGGGCACTGTACTCCAAGAAAGGAATGAGTCCACCAGGGACCCAAGAGTGGTTTCACAACACTGGAGGCAGAGACTGCCATCAGATTATTTTTTCACTGAACCAATGGACAGGGAAAGGGGTTGTCATATAAGCTAAGGAGAATAACCTCAATTACCCAGAGGACATTGGGGCTCTCTGATACACAGTGGGGCAGGGAAGTCTATGTCTGGAACTGAAAGTATTCTCTCAAGTACCTCTCAGTATTTCCTGACCAACAGTTAAACTCAGTGTAAGCTACTGCACCCAATAAAAGTGGGACTATTAAGAAATCAGACCTTTAGGGAGTAAAGATACAGCCAGTTACAGACACGAAGACTGACCTGCTTTAGCAGGTATGTATTAACCAATGTTTTCTATTTCTTTTATTTATTTCCCACTCCCTGATGATTTTGTATGAGGGATGTTGATGGTACTTAAGCTTACAATTAGGAAAACAACATCTAGACCTGAATGTTGATGGTACTTAAGTTTACAATTAGGAAAACAACATCTAGACCTGAATGGAAGATCCTAGACTATTGAGACACACATGGTGAATGAGGGGCTTTATATGTCCCCATTTGGAAGAAAGGGTTCAAGTATCTGAGCTGGCAAAGGATAGCTGCATTCTGTCAGGCAAAAGCATGAAGTTATTGTTCCATGGCAGTTAAATAGGGGTAGAGGGTAAGAATGGAGCTGAGCAGCAAAAAGATTAGACTGTGCCATTCATTTGCCTGCTTTGCTCTCAGAATCATTCATTCCTCATCTTTCTCTGCCCTTGTCTGTATGCATAGGAAAATGCATTCCCAAACTCTCTTGCTGAATTCAGGTTGCTGTCAGAAACGGGAGGCATTGGCAGAAAAGCAGCAGGGCAGAAGGAAGGGAGAAGCCAGGGTATTTCTCCTCGCCATCCTCTGGCTCAGGGGGCATCTACTTCTCCTTCAGCTCCCGAGTAGACGTGCTGCGGTTCCAGCTTCCTCCTGATGGCCCTGGCTCCTGGGACTTACTGACACTGCTGCTTTGGCTCTTCTGCCCTCTGGTCGCAGCAGCTTCTTGTGCTTACTGTCTTACGGGGTTCTCACCATCCCAACTATGTCTTCCCCAGCTTTTCTGTCACTTGGGTAATCAGTCCCCTGTTTGAGATTCCCTCTGTTTAAAATCCCAAACTATGACTCTTTCTTGACTGGTCCTTGTGTGGTAAGGTGAGGAAGTAGGAAAACCAGCGGGTATGAATTAGAAAGAATTAGAACGTTGTTGGCCAGTGGGAGTGTAAACTGGCAAAATTCTATTGAGGGTAACTGGACAAAATCTATATAGCTATCAGAATTACAAAAGCATACACCCTTTGTTCTAGCAGTTCCACTTCTAGAAATTTCTCCTATAGATATATTTGTACATGTTTAAATAACGTTTGTGCAAATTTTTCATTGCAACATTGTTTGTAAAAGTAAGTTTGGAAACTACCTAAAAGTCCACTGGTGGGGGATAGGTTAAATAGATTAAGATATATTCATAAAGTAAACTAATATGCAGTCACTGAAAAGAATGAGGAAGTTCTTTATGTACAGTTAAGGATTAATCCCTAAGAGATGAAAAAGCGAGGTACAGAACAGCACATATAATGTCACCATAAAAGAAATACGTATATAGAATATATTTACTTATATTCACAATGATTTTCTCTAGTAAGAAACTAATAATATTGGTCACTTCTGAAGAGACAGACTAGGAAAATGGGAAAAGGAGCTGAGAGGGAAAGTTTTCACTGTTAAATCTTTAGTATATTTAGAATTTGGTAATATATGAAGAATTACATATTTATTTCAAGAATACATTAATTTTTTTAAAATGCAGCTCTACACTGTTTACAAGAGACACACCTAAAATATACACATGTGGTCAGATGGGTACTAGACTCATAGGGGTGATCACTTTGCAAGGTTTATAAATGTCTAGTCACTATGTTCTACACCTAAAACTAATATATTTTATGTCAACTGTAATTGAACAATAAATGTTTTTAAAAATTAAAAAATAAAGTTATAAAAAAATAAAATATGCACAGGAAAGACAGAGAGAGAGAGAGAGAGAGAGAGAGAGAGAGAGAGAGGAAAGTTGAAAATAAATGTCTAGAAAACATATACTAAGAAAAACTAAATAAAAAAACAAAATCCCTGGATAATAAATAATAATAATCAGACTAAACAAAAAATAAGGAAAAGCATTAATAGAGACAAAGAATGACACTACATACAATTTAACGGGGGAAAAAAATCTATCAGCCAAGTCTACCAGACTATCTATATAGTCTTAAATATGCAAAGCAAAAACTGAAATAATCATAGGGAATAAACTGATTGTGCCCATAAAAAAAAAAGACATAGAAGTTTAGAAAAATAAAATCCACAGGTCTGATTTAGTAGATATACATAGAATCTTTCACCAACAAATGGAGACTCTGCATTCTTTTCAATCACACCTGGAACATACACAAAAATTGACCATGACCATAGGAGGCAGAAGAAATCTCAACACATTTCAAAGAATCCACGTCATACAGGCATCTTCCCTGACCACATTTTGATTAAAAATCAGCAATAAAAAGATTATTTTACAATATATTTGGAAATTTAAAAATCCATTCAAGAACTTAAGTAGAAATCACCGGGGAAATGACAAAGTATTTGGAACCCAACAACAATAGAAAGTACTGTATTAAATATCAAATCTGTGGGAAGGATATTTAGAGGGAAATTGATAGATTTGAATGCATCTATTAAAAACCAAGAAAGATTGAAAATGAATTAATAAAGCATTCACCTCTCAAAGCTAATACATTTGTAGAAAATGGAAGAAAGGATTCTAACTTTGGATGTTTGAACACATGCTTCTGATTTCTCTCTCTCCAGAGACACCACTAAAAGTACAGTACAGGGAATACTTAAAAGGACAGAAAGGCACAGCACAGAGAGGACAAAGGAGCAGATAACAGCAATAATATATGGAAGCTGGACTGCAGACGGATGGATGATACCTGACTCATCAGACCTGCCACAGCCAAATCCTCGGCTGGCAGTGGGCAGTGCTATGAACACACCTGGTTTACAGGGCAGCGACCTCACAGGCTCAGACACTGGTAGTAAAAGGTAACACTGGAGTTGGAAAGAAAGGAGGTAACAAATTAAGGAGGATTTGATAAAAAGTTGTTTGGGAAACAATCCTTAGAGTCCCTCCTGCATCCCACACTGCGAATAACCACTCTGGAAGATGCCAGAAAGAATTCTGGACTGGAGGCCACCAAGACACAGTTGAAGGTATGGGTATCTGCTCTTATCTGAATGTTTGGGTCCCCCCAAATTCGTATGTTGAAACCTAACCCCCAAGGTGATGAGATTAGGAGGATGAGGACTTTGGGGTGATTAGTTCATGAAGGTAGAGCCCTCATGAATGGGATTCGTGCCATCATAAAGCAACCCCAGAGAGCACCCCTGACCCAGCAAGAAGACGACTGTCAATGAGGAAGCAGGTCCACACCAGACACCAAATCTTCCAGCATCATGATCTTGGACTTCCCAGCCTCCAGAACTATGAAAAATAAACATTTGTTCTTTGTAAGCCCCCCCGTTTATGGTGTTTTTGTTATGGCAGCCTGAGTGGACTGAGACAGTATCCTGCCCATAGAAGGACATTAAGCGGCATATGCTATTGAACGTCAATTGTAACTGAAAATTTTTTCAAATAATTGTTTTTAAAGAGGCATGTGCAACTGAATGCTGAATGCTGAGGTCCAAGCCCTCCTTCTCCACTTGGTTAAGACAGGGAATTGTAAAACTTTGCTCCAGGGATTCCGATAGCTCAACAAGAAAGATCTAAAAGGACTGACGTCAGGGGGTTCTCCAACAAACAGCCCACCTAAATCACTGTACAGTGAGATACATATTAGCCAGCATAACCATTTGCTCAATACTTTCAACCAGTTTTTAAATCTCTTAAATATGAGCAGGTAACCAAGGATCACTTTCTCCATAAGGGGCTCGTATAGAGTCTCAAAAAATTGGAAGCCATAGCATGACCTGAAGATGCTCTTCAGTGTATCTTCTCTGGAAGGGGAAATATTGCTCTTTCTAGGTTGCACAGCTTGCTTTAGACTGACTATCCAGTTTTAGAAAATCTACTTTCAAAACATACTAAATTGGGATACATATGTATATACATGTTGTAAAACTATAATGAAGCTGAGTGATGCGTCTCTGGGAGAAAGAATGATAAAATGAGGCGGATGCACATCATGGAGAACAGTGCTGGCTGGTCTTCATTTGCACCCACAAAGAGCCCTTCCCTGCCCTTCACTTCCCTGCTCTGGCTCTGGGGAGGCCACCCGTACAGACTACTGTTACCAGGAAACCCCCACCCTCTGGCTTCCTTCCGGGTTTGAACAAGGGGAGTTAACAAAAGAGTAGATGGCAGGAGAAGAAAGAGGTCAAGAAATTTATCCCCTCCCCCCCTCCCCCGCCCCGCATTTTGACACCCTTGTCAGGAGCTATATCTGTTTACAACTGTGATTGTTGTCAGATGACATCTCTTCCTCAGTTCCAGGCCTCACTGGTCTCCACTAACACCATCCCCTACCCTCACCCTAGGAGGTGGAATTGGATCAGTAGGACAAAGAGGTGTTATGCAAAACAGTGCTCTGGGGCAACTGGTAATCTTTATAAAAACTACAATAAAATGAAATCCCTACACCACACATAAAAAATCAATTCCAGGTTAATTGCCTAAATTAAACTTGGAGGAACTGTAAAACTGGAAGACAATATAGAATAATATACTTATGACCTCTGAGAAGTAGGATTAGGAAGTAGAAAGATTTCCCTAAAAAGACAAAAAAAAAAAAAAAAAAAAGAGAGACAAACCATTAAATTACATTGTATTACATTAAAATATAAATCTTTTTATTTATCAAAAGACATATAAACAAAGTTAGAAGATAAGGGAGAGTCTGGGAAAATATATTAGTAACAATTAAAACTAGTAAGGGATTATGTGCAAAATGTATAAACGCTTCCTGCAAATAAATAAGAAAATGACAAACATGTCCATGGAAAAAAGAGGCAAAGTGTAGAAGGAGGCAAACTACAGAAGAAAACTGAAAATAAGCATATGGACAACATACTCAACAGCACTGATAATTAGGTAAACGCAAATTAAAACAACAGTGAGATACCCTCAGATTGGTGAAAATGCTAATGTAAAAAGAAATGAGCTATCAAGTCATAAAAAGACATGAAGGAAACTTAAATGCATATTACTAAGTGAAAGAAGCCAATCGGGAAAGG